>NC_029788.2:121225305-121230962 GCF_000816755.2 Arachis ipaensis
CCATATTACTGACTTCTTAATACACATTTTGTAATATGTCTTTTATTGTAAAAGCATGAGCAATCCATTTGTATATATTAGTTATGCTTCTGAATTCGAGTAAATACCCATAGTCGTCCCTGAGATTCACGCAAAAACCCATAATAATCCCTAAGATCCCGATTTACCCATTGTAGTCCTCCAGATAGAGCTCCGAGCACTCAAAGTGGTCCCTAGCCATATTTCAGGTGATGAGTCATCACCGGAGCGCTGACGTGGCCTCGGATTGCCACGCTGGAGGGTCCAACGGCTAGCTGAGCTGGCTAATTTCCAATTTGTACCCATGTTGGTCCTTCGTATTATATGTAACCCTAAATCCCCAAATTTTCATATAATTCATCTCCTCTTCGACTTCATCTCTTCTTCTTCTTTTTCATACCCTTGAACTACACGTTGTGATCTTCGGGAATGAAGCTTCACCACCTTCCCAGCCATCTGTAGCATCATCATAAACAGAACAATGCCATAGTTAAAGGAGAACAATGCCATTCAGTTCCTAAAAGAAGCAGTCTAGGAATACTGAGGGTCAAGCATATCGAAAAATATCAAAACTGAAAGTAACAAACCATTCTCCAAACCAAGTCTTCAGGACCCAATGGTTGAGCTGGACAAGGATACAGGAAATGTATTGAGTACTGGAAAATAAAATAAAAGCAATTAATGCCAAATAGGAAAGCAAGACATTGAACTAAATATCAATTTTAGAAAAATAACAAATATGCAGGGTGATTAGTGGTTATATTGCACGGGGCATAAATTATGTTTAAACTTGCCATTGGCATTGGGAAACAGTAGAAAGTTTTTGCAAGGTTTCAGCAGTAAAAGACTGTACATAACCCAGAATACAAACCTTGGAAAGATTTTGTTGCATTTCTTTTATACGAGCAGCACTAATGCCTTTCAAAAAATTTAGAAGCCAACCTAAAGGATTTGAGGTACACATTGGATCACAAACTATTTGGAAGAAGAGTTTCATGGTTTTTCCTCCTATAAGGATCAATGCAGTTGCAATTCCTACTGATAAATAAACAGTTGGAAAGAGAACAAGCCACACCCCCAATCTTTCACCTGAAAAAGCAAGGTTGAAACCTTTTCAAATCATGCAATGATAGTTTTAGGACTGTTATATGCATATAAATCTTCAATTAACTTGGTTTGAGTACCCAACATAGTTTTTGAGGATCAATTATATGTAAAGCATTTTTGCATTGTTAATTATGCAACTTTACATCAGATTATAATGCACTTCTTTAAAAACATATAAAGAAATAAAACAGTATGGCATGAAATAAAATAGAGATTTTGCAGCAAGGTCTACTTTCACTATTTCTGTGCTAAGAATCAACTCTATACCTGCAATCAAACATTTAAATTTGCATTTGAAAAATCATTGTTAGGGACCATTTTTCTAATTTACTCTTGTTTTCACTTAGCATGAGAGCCTAGCTGTCCTTAAAACTATCCAATAATTGTGATGAACCAAACGTAATAATCACCTTTTTCATTATACCACTCAGGAAGCAATCTTTCTCTTCCACTTCCAACACAAACATGGAAACCAGGAAGTCTAGCAGGGGCTGCAAAATCCAATTGTCACATCAAGATAATTATAGCATAGAGGGAGAGAGAATATCACAACTTACACTCAGGAAAAAGGTAAGTCTTGCTTAGTACAGGACGTTCATAAGGTACTACCTACAGAAAATATAAAAAGAAAATACAAGGGAACATGTATTAAGACAAAATGTAAAGAAAGCCTACTAATACATTAAAAAAAATTAATCACCACAAGAAAACATATTTTTCCAATCCTGCATACAACTCCCTGTTTCATCCGTGTTTCATTCAGGTTAAATAGAGCAACCCTACAAACCCCAGCCAGCCTTCAAATCCTAGACACTATAATGAGACCAAAACTCCAGAACCTCAACTATACTAACAACTTGCATATCATCAACCAACACTGTATTGAAAAAAAAAAAGGTTACCTTGAGTCCGATCACAAAGTCAGAACCTCGTGCTTATGGTGGTGAAGGAGGGGAAGAACGATAACAACTTCGATCGGATTACTTTTTCTCTCAAATTTTCCTAAACCCAGCGAATACAACCCTATGGCTACGCCATTGATGGGGAGATGAAGAAGAAGTCAGAGGGTGGAAGAAGAAGAGATAAGTGAAGTGAAGTGTTTGTGTACGGCGTCGTTTTTGGCTTTTAAGGGCGCCAAACCCAAAACGACGACGTTTTGGACCCCTCCCACGTGGTAATCCAAGTTCACGTCAGCACTCTGGTGATGAGTCATCACCTGAAATATGGTCAGGGACCAGTTTGAGTGCTCGGAGCTCTATCTGAAGGATTACAATGAGGAAATTGGGATCTTAGGGATTATTATGGGTATTTGCGTGAATCTCAGGGACAACTATGGGTATTTACTCTCTGAATTCTGATAGCTCAACATTCATACTGGAACTTATTGATTCTGCTATCGCTACTTCTCATTTACGCTGTTAGTGCATTAGTTACTTAGATTAGAGAAGGTGAATCATGAGAAGTGAGTATGATTTTCTCATTCATTACTGAAATGGAGGGTGGTTATATACATGCTGCTTACTTCATAACAGATTTCCTACTACTTATTATTACTGACTTCTAAGTAACTCGCTGCCAACTGTCTAATTAACTAACCATTATTTTCTTGGCTTCTAATGGCATCGATGAAGACGCTTTTTATACGAAGTTTTCTTGCTTTTTTACACAACTTTTAATAGTAGTAATAGGGGGAAAATATCTTTAAATTATTATTATTATTATAATATTACAACCATATGATCCAAAAATCAAATATGATTCATGTTTATAAACAAATTTCATAAATAATATAACCAAAGTGCAAAATATCCAAGTATCTGCAGAGAATGTTTTATTTTCTTTAACGCTAACTATAAATTATAATCAGTCTCATATAGTTATTGATTAACACATCCATTTACACAAAAACACAAACATCAAAATAGTAAATTACTATATCATTTCCAGGCAATAACCAATTCACCTTTTTGTCTTTTCCACAAAAGTCAACAAAGCAAAATCTTATGCTGATAGAAGTTACACAAGCAGCTTCCACTCACTTTCCTGTTTTCACACACATACATTTTAGTATTTGCTAATAATCTTGTATTAACAGAACACTGCTTGAATTGAAGCAGCATTGCATCAATCCTATATTTAAATTTGTCAGAAAGATAACTTTAAAAGCTAATAATATTTTCACTTTTTCTTTTCCAATTTTGATCAGTTTTTGAAGAAGATGAAGTATACAAATATAAGTTTGGCCAAGAACTGAAGTGATCTCACTTTTCTGGGTCTGGAAACTTGAAATATCAGTGGTTAAAAGCTGTGGAAACCTTAGCAATGCACAAATTTAGTCCTTGTCAATCTGGATCTGGTGTTAGATAAATTTGAGTTTGATGTAACCATGTATGAAATGATTTAGATTTATAAAATATTAAACTGTTTGTATGTTAATATTCTAAAAAAAGATATGGAACTAAAAAACCTTTTTATCTTCTTTTTTCTTTTATTGTGTTCCTTATGACAGATTTTATTTTCTAGAAGCAAAGGAGACTATTAGAATTTAGACGCATTGTCATTGGTGGTAGCTAGGAACTAGGATCTAACATTTGTTACATAACCAATTTACACTATCAAAAAATAACAAAATTCTAACTCAAAATAAGCTAAGATCAACTCTGGCTAATAGCTAAGCATTTTACATTTTCTAGCAATACAAGTAAAATCACCAGTTAAAAGCTAAAGGACTCAAAATGCAGATTTTCAGCCAAATTAAATGAGCAAACAGCCGCTACCTCCTGCTTCATACCCTTGGGTCCAGAAACAAGAACCCCCACATTTGACCCTTTCAGTTTCAAAAGCAATCCTTCAAAATCACTTTTTAAAAAAAAATGTTTTCTTAAAATCAACTTTATTTATTGATTTAAAAAAGTGTTTACCTATTTATATATAGATCGTATGGTAGATTATAAATTGGGCGAATTTTCACTTACTCTAAATAAATTTTGTCATTAAAGTAAAATTTCATGTTTTTTTAATAATAATAAGATTTCTCAAAAAAAAAAAACAATTTTTTATATTAAAAATTTTAGTTAATATCATATTTAAATTCTATATCCTATATTTTTATTAGAGAATAAAATTCAGCTAATTTAGAGTATTCTAATATTTAAATTTTTTTATAAAAAACAACTTTTGAATTTTCCGTTAAAAAAATAAAGAGAGCAATTTTATTCCTAGCAAAGCCACTCTCTCTGCAAACTTCCTTTACTATCATTTTTATGCACATCTCATTAGGCTTATAAAATCATTAAAGATTACAAAAAATAAAAGCAATAAAATAATTAGAGTATTATACTGAGTATTACTATTTAGTATTTAGTCCTTGAGAGCAAGACTTTTTATGTTTTAAGTAAGAATTTAGATCTTTTAAATTTTAAATTTTTACTTTAGAAAGTAAAATGTGATTTTTCACTTTTGAATAATTTTTTTTTATATTTTTTTTTATTTTACCTATGAAATAAGTGATGAAAAATTATATTTCATTCTCTAAAATAAAATTCAAAATTTAGAGGATCTAAATTTATATAAATAAGTCTTCCCTTAAATTCTTCCTTCGGCGTAGGCCATAAGCCATATCACGATGAGAAAATATCTTAATTGATCTCTAGATTTTTTTATATGAAGTCGCCTAAGCAGTAGCTTCCAGTTAGTATCAATATTCACAATCACACAAACTAGCTAACACGCAGAAACCTGATCTTTAACTCCTCAGTTTTTTAATCATCACAATAAATACTATTCAATGAGAAACACTACCACAAATATAATTCAATAGAGTTTGGTATTAAAATTGAAATATAATATAATGATATGAGTTTTTTATTTTATATTTATTTATTTATTTTTTACCAAAAATAGGAGACTCGAACCTGCAACCTCTTAATTGAGTATGGAAAGACTATACCATTTGAGCTATAACTCATTGGCATGATATGAGTTTTTTAATTCTAATAGAAAAGAACATTTACATTAAAAATGTTAAACTTTGATTTGCTTTATTGTGAATTACCACAACATAATTTTTAAATTTAATAGTACAAATTATTTTTGAAATTGATTTCTAAATAGAAACGATAATCAAATTGGTTCATCAAGTTTTATTCCATAATCAAATTGGTCCTCCATTGAAAATGTCAAATTGATTGAACATTTTTCTGTCATGTAAGCTTGCCTAATGATTTAATGCTATGTGACAGTTAAATTAGGTGAGTTTTTTTGTCAACTTCGTTAACGGGTCATTTAGAAAGGAACTAATTTTACAAAATAAATAAACGAAGAAAAGGAAAATAGATGAAAATAGAAAAAGAAATCTCATGCAGTTTCCAAAAAATTCAATAATAATAGCACTATTCATAATTATATTAACAAACGATAATATATTTTTAGAGAAATAATAATATAAAATTATTTTATATATTTTAATATTTACAATTTTATGTATATAACATCTATAATAATAATATATTTATTATATATAATATTATTTA
>NC_029788.2:121231131-121231698 GCF_000816755.2 Arachis ipaensis
AAAGAATATAAAATAAAATAAATAATATTTAAAAATATAAATAAAATAACTTTAAATTATTTTATTAAATTTATTTTTTATTGTCTTCTAAATATTTTTTATTAAAAAATAACAAGATTTTGTGGGAAAAAAATGACGAGATTCATCTGGATATATGATCATTATACTCGTGGAAGCCCAACATTTATTTATGCAACTTGTTAGTGCAACTTGTTTTTTTACCCTAAAATTATCTATGCAACCGTTCATTATTGAATGGGAAGACCGTTATTATTGGCTTATTGCATTCGTACTAATCAAGTTGGTTAAGTCTAATTGAGATATATATATAGAATTATTCTTTACATACAAGTCATTTACATATACAAGTTTATACAAGTCATTTATATTGTATTGTTTAAGAATTTTTAGTGTATGTATATTGATAAGTTCTGTATAATTTAAAACTTTTCCTCTTCTTTTTTGCATTATAAAAGTAAATTTTATTGGGTTAGAATTAAATTGTATAAACTTGTATGTGTAGCATGTCTCATATATATATATATATATATATATGTGTGTGTAGTG
>NC_029788.2:121232776-121237502 GCF_000816755.2 Arachis ipaensis
ATTGGTTTTTTTTCTAATATAATACAAAAAATAATTTTTTATAAAAATAATTTGTTTAATTATTAATTAAATAATAAAGTACTAATAAATTAAAAATTAAAAAAATAAAAATACTATAAAAAATACGGTAAAAAAGTTAAATTTTATCATTTTAAATTTTTGTTATTAATTTTAATAATATATTTATTTTTTAAATAATATATATATGATAAAAAAATATGTTTATTTGTTTGGAGTACAAATTTTATTATTATATTTGTATGTTCATAATTTTAATTATACTTTTAAATACTTTGAATAGATTTATTTTATTATATTATATTTTACATATAAATATATGTTCCATCATGTAGTTAAATAAAGATATATTTTTTAATAAAAAAATTTAATAACCAATATTAACCATTAATCATGTGGATAAGCAGTGATCCATGGCAAAAAGAGGCGCTGGCTATACTGGGAAGGACAAGTTATGGGCGACGGAATTCAACGACGTGACTAAGAGTTGATGCACTAAAGAAAGAGAGGTTGTGTGTGAGGACAGTAGATGGCAATGACGTTGGTGCTTCTTGTCACGAAACAGTGCTTGAAAGGACTGAATCTATGTGATGAAGTGATGAACAAAAAATGGAGGAGTGGAATGTGCTTCAATTAACGGGAGTGTAGTTTTGATATTTTAAGAATAATAAATTATAAAATAACCCAACTATGGTTAAGATAAAGACCAATTACAATGCGACACATAATGAATGGTAACTTACATGTTATTTTAGAGGGGTTGGATAGTATTCATATATATATATATATATATATATGAAGAGTTTTTTTTTGGCATGGCAGAGGGATCCATTGTATTTAAGAACATTACCATGTCAAATAAATGTGGTTGGTTGATTAGTATTTAGTCATGGTCTTCCGAAAGAGAAACGCGATAAAAAGAAAAATGCAAAAAAAATTAAAACAATGCATAAGTCCAAAAAAAAAATTAAGACATTTGAAGTTATAGTTTGTAAATATTGATTGGTTAGAGTTTTTATGTTTAGTAAGAGGAGAAATCAAGAAAATAAGAGTAGGTTGTGAATTTTTCTACTAAATTTTTTAGTTTAGCAACATAGAAATCAAGAGAGTGAAAGTCACGAAAAAGAAGATAAATAAATTAAATCATGAGAATGAGAATGAAGCTAAAGTGATGAAAAGCGAAAATGATAATTTTTGAGTTTAGTCACGGTAAGAAATATGCTTATTATTGTCTGATTTTCTTTTGGATAAATTTCTATAAAAAAAATTGACAGAAAAATATTATCATCGGATTTTTTTATCGGCCACAAATAAAAATGATATTATTAACATCACATCCTATAATTAATTGAAGGTTATAAAATAAAAAAGTTTATGGAAATTTTTTTTTTAAATAATTTAAGTGATTATTGTTAATATTCACAATCATAACAATTAGTATTTATATTAAATGATATTATTAATATCTCTTTCTATAATTAATTGAAGGTTATGAATTGAAAAAAGTTTAAAAAACTAAATTAAAGCACAAATAATGTATAATTACGATTACACGAAGATATGTATATCTATTGCTAAAATAATTGGACTCAAAAGTAGAAATGTAGGGTTTAGAATTTGTTTTACTTTTTTTTTTTTATCGATGATATGGAGACTCAAATTCGCAACCTCTTAATTGAGTATGGGAAGACTATGCCATTTGAATTATTACTCATTGACTTAGAATTTGTTTTACTTGATTGTACAAGAAAAGAAAAACATATCTAGTTAGTTTTAAAATTGGAGTTAAAAACATATTCGTGTATATATATATATATATATATACACGATATTATTGTATTAAAGTCTTATGTTATAACTTATATATAATAATTGTATCCTTGTAAAAGAAAATATAGTATTTGGTACATGATCTTAATGTATGTTTATGTAAATAATTGAAAATTTTTTAATTTTTGATTGAATGTTAATTCTATTAATTCTCCTCATTATGGTTTTAGATTTATGTATTTTGGGAGATGTTTTGGTGCCTATAATATTTTGTTTAAAACTTTAAATTGCTTAAAATTTTAAAAGTAGAGATAAAAAATAATGAGACCTATTTTTTATTTTTAAATTTTATGTGTAAATACACTATAAAAGACACGGTGTATTTTTCTTTCATTGAGTTATTAGTTAATAAATTATTAAAATTAGATCAATGTTGACCAATTATTATTCTAAGTTACAAAAGGAAATACAAAATAGACTATTCCAATTGAAGCATCTTGTTTAACTAATTTCTACGAAACATCATTTTCTTTTTAAAGAAATATCACCTATAAGGCAATAAAGTCATTGACAATACGTCACTTCATTATTCCAATACACAAAAAGGTGATGCTAGGTAGTCAAAGAATAATTACAATATAGAAATATAACGTAAAAATTTTTATTCTCTTAATAAGTAAGTGATATACATTTTTTTATCATTTATTTTTTTTATTACCTATCATTTTACTGCATGTTTGGAGTCATAATGTTCTTTCCAAAATCAATTTCAGTTTCTCTCAAATCAAATTCATAACATCTCTCAATCACATTATTATCTATTAAAATACAATAATTTTCTGCAAAAATTATAAATTAAAAATTTTTAACAACTTCTACTATATAATTTATATTTTATATATAGACTATTAAAAAACAAAAAATAAAATATAAACAAAAATTAAAAAATAAATTTTTAAAATAATTATTAATTTGTCATATTAAAATCAAATTATGGATGTTATTAATATAAAAATATGGATGTTATGTGTATGAATTTATGGATATTATGAATAAATTTATCAATTGAATAAATTAATTTAAGAATTTGATATTTTTTTAAATTCAATTATGATAAAATTTAAAAACATATGTGCTAATTTTATAGTTACTTATGCAATAACTAGAAAATGATATGCGTATGGATGTAATATCTAATAAATATTAATTTAATTTTTAGATGTTAGTTATATATAATTATGGATGTTATATATATAAACGTATGAATGTTATGTGTATGAACTTAGTTAGTACAATATAATTATAAATGCACATAAAAACATAAAAAAAAATTAAATCAGTTTATGACTATACCTCATTAAAACTAGTGTAGTTTTTCATATTCTCGAAAATTGATTGACTGACAATAACCTCGTCGGGTGAGTCTATCTATTGTTCAAATTCTTCAACACTTTCTACCATAGGTACCGTATTAAAGTCGAATTCAAATATCATACTATTTGTAATGATAAAGATGATTTATTGCAAAATTTCTTGACCTATTCTAATTGTGCTTGCAATGGTATTAGAGTTGTGAATTTTAAACAAAAATAATTGAATTAACGAAAACAAAATCATATTAGGGTAATATTCAGGTTTTGTATCTCTCCATTGAATGATGATAAATGACTTAACAAAAATAAAAAATTAATTACAATAAAAAACGGTAATGATAATAATAATAAAACAAAAAAACGTTTATGATAATAATCAATTACAATTATTGAATTTATGTGATATTATCGTATTTTCATTAGGTGAAGGAGTAGAGCAAGAATCAATTACAATGAGTCAGTTATAAGATTCGTAACAGTTAAATACTTAGATTTATATATTAAATGATTTTATTGATTAATCCTATAATAGATTGAAGACTATGAGATAAAAAAATTAAAAATTAAAGCAAAAATAATGTATAGTTACAAATCTTGGATTTTTTAAAGTGGAAATGTTAGTTTAGAATTTGTTTCACTTGACTTTATTTATATTGAAAAAATATGTTTTGTTAGTTTTAAAATTAAAACTCCTCTTTATATAAATAATATTTCTGTGGTCAATGATAATTATATTAAGTTGTAAAAAAATGTAAGGCTCTTTCTTTACATTTACCACACACACCTATAAAAATTCATAATTTATCACGTATAACTTTGTTTAAATGGCCTCTTTATACTCATTTAGAGGTTACGGGTTCAAGTCTCAATTTTATCTTTGATAAAAAAAAAAACTTTACTTAAAAAAAACAAAATATTATTTTTGTTCCAAAATTATAATAAAATTCAAACATACTCCTAGTCAAAGTTATCAAATTTGAACCGAAAATCCGGTCATTAGTTCGAATTGGATTATTATTTGAACTAGTCAAATAATTAATCCGGTCAAACTTAGTTAAATACAATAAAATTCAGTCAAATTTATATAAACTGATTCGGTCAAATATGAAATATGATCAAACCCAATTAAACTAAAAAAAAATTATTTTTTATACATAATTTTTTATTAAATATTTTACGTAAATAAAATTAAATTATATTTATAAATTTAAAAAAAATATTTTATTAACTATAATATATTTTTTATTTCTTTGATTGTTATTTTTATTTTTTTTATGAATTAAAAATTTAAATACTACTATAAAAATGGAGTTTAACCACCAAATTTTAACTACAAACACTAAATCGTAATATAAATATACGAGCGTATCTTATATTTATCACAAAATACGTGCCTAAAATTTGATATTTTGCCACAAACAATATTTTTCCGTAGTCTTTGAATTCGAAGTTTATAACCGATCTCTTCATACCAGAAACCATTATGCCCTTCTCCCCTTACCCCTCTCTCTATTTGCTTGCAAATTATTTTTCTAATTCTGTTTCCTCTACATACTCTCTCGTTC
>NC_029788.2:121238308-121245886 GCF_000816755.2 Arachis ipaensis
AATATAGTCAAATCCAATAAAATTTGGTCAAATCTGATTGAGTTAAAAAAAATTGTTTTCTATACATATTTTTTTATTAAATGTATTATGTAAATAAAATTAAATTATATTTATAAATTTTAAAAAAATAATATTTATTAACTATAATATATTTTTTATTTTTATGATTGTTATTTTTATTTTTTTCTATAAATACTTAAAGAATATAATAAATATAAATTTATAAATACTTGAACATTTAACAGTATAATAAATATAAACTAATTGATGAGTTATTAAAATTTAAAATTAATAATTAATTGAATATAAAATAAAATTACAAAAAAAATATTTATTATAAAAATAAAAAAATAAATTAAATTTTATATAATTATTTAGTTATGAATGGATTAATCGGTTCAACTTATGCCAATAAGTAATAGCTCAAATGGCATAGTCTCCCCATACTAACCAAGTTGGGTTGGTCTAGTGGTTAGCTCACTAGTCCGCTTAAGCAAGTGTCGGGGGTTCGAATCCCGCCTTGTGCATGCAACAACCCATTGGCCAGCGGCAAACCCTTAAATGGAGCTCAGTACCGCGACGGATTAGTCCTTGACCTGCCGAGTTGGGGGATACCGTGAGAAACAAAAAAAAAATAGTCTCCCCATACTCAATTAAGAGGTTGCGGACTCGAGTCTTCTATCTTTCCTAATATTGATACTACAACCCAAGTAGTGGTGCACATGGGTCGGACTGGACATGGTTCAATTAGATTTGGATCTCTAATATCTAGTGAATTTATTTTAATCCGACCTTAAATTGATCCAAAATAAATCAAATTAAATTGGATTGACCAGATATAAAATTAGAAGGTTCAAATTTATAAATTTTATATAATATATTAATACAAATTTAACTTTTTAAATTAAATTTAATAAATGTTACATCATATTTATACTAAAATAAATTATTTTAAAGTTAAAACAATATCATATGATATAAAAAGTGTAACATTTTACTACACAGAATTTTACGCTTAAATTCGTAAATTAAAGGTGGTGAGGTATTAGGGTCTCCAAAAATAAGATTGCATACATAGGCATATATAAAAAGAAATTTAACTAAAATCCTTGAAAAAAAAGTTAAACAAAACAATCAGAACTCGTATCGCACACAAATCGTAAGAAAGCGAAACATAAAAAGAAAACGAACACAACTTTAGTTGTGTAAGGACTAAATTAGTAGTTAACTCCGTTTTAAATAAATGACCAAATGTATGTATACAGAACGATAGCGTTAAAAATTTAAAAATGTCATTTTTAGTAATTTAAACTTAATTATGTATTGAAAAAAAAATTTATTAGTATGTGATGGTGGAAAAATTATTGAAATCCATGATGGACATGAATCATGTTTAGCGACAATTGTGTTAGCAAATTATGTTTGGTGAAATTTGTGTACAGTTTTAAAAATTCATTATCTTATCATTATTTATGTGTTAAAGAATACTATTAAATTTACAAATAAATAGTGATAAGATATAGCGTGATTTGTGTATTTTTGTAAAATAATTACCTTACCATAATTTACGTATTAAAATATAGTATAAAATTTTTAGTAAATCATGGTAGAGTAACAAGATTTAGGAATGATAATATTATTATCTATATATAAATTATAAAAGTGAAGGTATATATAATGAATTTTGATTTATGATAATTTGATAATTATAATCTTTTTTAATATTAAAATAGCCAAATATATTTTTTTGGACACAACAAAATAAAAAAAATCTAATATCATTAGATACTAAATTTAAATCTTCATATAAGTACCACAGCAATGAACTAATTTTTTTTTTTAAAACTAAAGTTAAAAATATATGGATTGAAATCAATTCAAAGTCCATAGATTAGATTTAGTGAAAGCACTAAAAAAATAAATATTTTTTCTTTGTCATTAAATCTATTAGACGTATATTTTTCGTTCGAATTTTGTGTTTTTAGAAAATTAGATGTCGAATAAGTATTTTAAAAGATTTAAATGAGAATGTTATCAAAGTTGTATTTTTAAGTTTTTTAAAAGATAAATTAAAAGTAAAAGAGTTGATTTTGAAGAAAAATTAGTAAGAAGAGTTCAATATTTTTAATTGTAATGTTAATATTTGAAAATTAAATTTTATTTTGATATATATTATTTGCTTATTTTATATAATATTATTTTTACCAAGGTAGCTGCTGAATATGTTTATAATTTTTTACTAAAAAACTGAATGATTTGTTAATAAATATAAAATTAAATATGTTAGGATATGTTACTAATGGTGTGTATTTTAAGAATGGTCCGGTTTCCATTATGTAATTTGTCTTGTAGTGAAGAACTTAAAAACAATTTTATCCTTTTTGAAGCAAAACTAAAATGACCCATTTGTCAATGGTTAAGTTTCTAAATTCCTGGCTTGGCTAACAATGGGGCGTGAACCACTATTTGTTTCCTTGAGAATTGATGTTTCATGCTAGTACAATGGAACATGTGATAATTTTCCTATAGTTTTTACCTTTTAGTCTCCTGTGGAACCTACAGTAGTAGTAATTATTACTATCATTTTACTCGAAATAAATAAATAAATGAACGGTTCAACTAGATATCCTTTAAAAATAGTATAACATTCAGCCTTTTATTACAATAATTAAAAAAATTAAAACAAACACAACTAAAAATAAAATATCATACTATCAGATGTATTATAATCGAAAAATAACAACACAATTTTAAATTAATTGTTGATTATATACTTTATTTGCAACAACTTTATTAATAAAATTAAATAAGATCAACCTTGTTCCAATTAAATCAGCAGAGTATTTTTATGTTTAAATTAAAATATAATTAAAAATGTTGAACATGATATTTCTTAACAAATTACATAAACACATGTGTGGAAAATAATGATATCTTTCACCAATGCAAAATGAGAGAGTGCTTCAGCTGGAAGGTGGTGATGGTCTTCACCAATGAAGACGAGATGAAGAATTCAGCTGGCAGCGTCCTTTTTGGTTTGGGATTCACTAATGCGTGTGAATATCCCGTAGAATAAGGAATTTAAAAAACTGTATCTATTACGTGAAGTTACGAAAGTAAAGCAAAGTCACCGTAACCACCAATAAAGTAGGTGGGTTTTAAAATTTAAATTTAAATTAAAATCTAATTATAGATATGTATCTACAAAATAGAAACATGTTACACTAAAAAAATAATTAAATATTATTTAAATCTGATTAAAGGCTGATTAAAGGCCGATTAATATTGTCCAACTAGCATTTCCCTATCACTAATAAAACGGGTTTTCATTATTGATTACTCTCTCAGATTTGTGTCTCCTTCATGGCTTCATCGGTACCCAGAGGCAGCTTCCGCTTACTTTCCTTTCTCTTCACAAAGAATTTCTCAAGTGATCTTACTAATTAACTGTTTAGAGTTAATAATCACAACTCTTCTGCAACACATACGCACACCATAATCCACTTCTTGAAACTTCAAACATATGGCATCCGCCTCTTCTTCCGCATCAATCCCACCACCAAGATCATGCACCTATCACGTGTTCTTGAGTTTCAGAGGAGAAGACACTCGCACAGGCTTCACTAGCCATCTCTATGCGGCCCTCAACAGTAAGGGAATCACAACCTACAAAGATGACCAAAACCTTCGCAAAGGCCATGTTATTTCAAAAGAGCTCCTCAAAGCAATTGAAGAGTCTATATTTGCAGTCATCGTTTTCTCACCGAACTACGCTTCCTCCAGTTGGTGCTTAGATGAGCTCCAAAAGATCATTGAGTGTAAGAACCAGGTGGGGCTACAGATCGAGGCAGTGTTCTACGGTGTGGAGCCTAGTGATGTGAGGCACCAAAGAGGAACCTTTGAGGAAGCTTTCAAGAAACACGAAGAGAGACATGACAGTGAGAAGGTCAAGAGATGGAGAGATGCGCTAACACAAGTAGCTGCTCATTCTGGTTGGACCTCCAAAAATGAGTAAGCTAAACTAGTCATTAACTTATTACTCTTCTTATTACTACAATTTATCTGCTATAGTATTATTATTTTGTAATACTACATTTTAAATATTTTTCTAAAGCAAATAATAGAATGCAATGTTTAAGCAACGATGGTAACAGTATACTAAAAATTAGCCATAATGTTTAAATCTTTTTCATATACATATCAATTTTTTTGCAATATATATATATAGCTTATTGCAAATAAATTTTGTAAAAGAAAATCGTTTTTGTAAACTTCAGTTGTTTTGTTTTGTAATGTCTTCCTTTATCTTATTACAAAATTTCTTTTTTATTATAAAAGTTTTTGCTTTATTTTTCTTATGTATTGCTAGACTTACAAAGAAATTCTCTTCCCCTAAACAGGGACGAAGCAGTACTTGTGGAAAATATTGCTCAGCATATATTTGAAATATTGATTTCTAAGTTGCCATCTTCAATGAAGAATCTTGTGGGGATTGAATCAAGAGTGGAACAAGTGATTACTCTAATTGGCCTTGGATTGAATGATGTTCGCTTTATAGGCATATGGGGAATGGGCGGCATGGGTAAGACCACTATTGCTAGAGCTGTCTTTGAAATCATTCGAAGCAGATTTGAAGTTACTTGCTTTCTTGCCGACGTAAGAGAACACTGCGAGAAAAAAGATATTACTCACATACAAAAGCAACTTCTCGATCAAATGAAAAAAAGTTCAAATTCTGTTCATAACAAGTATGATGGGAGGACAATAATTCAAAACTCTTTACGTCTCAAAAAGGTACTTCTTGTTCTTGATGATGTAAATCATGGAAAACAATTAGAATATTTGGCTGGGGAAAAAGATTGGTTTGGTCCTGGAAGCAGAATAATAATCACAACTAGAGATTTCCACCTGCTAAGGAAAGATAAGTTGCACGAAACTTACAACGTTGAAGGGTTAGTGGAAAGTGAAGCCCTTAACCTCTTTTCATTAGAAGCTTTTAACCTGCCAAAACCTTCAGAAGAGTTTTTGGAGTTGTCCATAGAAGTGGTAAAATACAGCGGTGGTCTCCCATTGGCACTGAAAGTATTGGGTTCCTATCTTAATGGTAGACCTACTATTGCGGTTTGGTATAGTGCTATTGAAAGAATAAAGAAGTCTTCACATTCTGAAATTATTGATGTATTGAAAATAAGCTATGAGGGTTTAGAAGATACAGAAAAGGATATTTTTCTAGATATTGCTTGTTTCTTTAAAGGAATGGTGAAAGATTATGTAACAGAAAAATTAAAATTTTCTGGTCATGATGCTGAAAACGGTTTTGATATTTTGATTAACAGATCATTGGTCACATTAGAGAAGAATAAGATACACGGGAAGGTTACTCTGGGGATGCATGATCTGCTTGAAGAAATGGGCAAACAAATTGTAATTCAGAAATCTCCGAATGATGCTTGTAAGCGTAGCAGGTTGTGGTGTTTGGAGGATGTTGAGTTTGTACTTACTCAAAAGAAGGTAAGTGTCGTTTTTTCTCAACTATAGGATGCATAGAATTAAAGTAAGAATTTGACAATATATTTGATATAATATCTTGGTAACTAAAAACTATTTCTTGTTTTTGTGGTTATCTCAATCAGTATAGTTTTTTCATTAGTTTTTTTAATTGTTTATTTACGTATATGTGTAGAAAACTAAAGCAACTCATGGCATCGTTCTACGTAAGTGGAATAGCAAGACTGAAGTGAATCTATCTTTCTCAAAAATGTGCCAGTTAAAGCTTCTCATTTTAGATGGCGTGAATGCTCCCATTCTCTGCGATATTCCTTGTACATTAAAGGTATTTCGCTGGAGTTATTGTCCACTGAAAACTCTTCCCCTTACAGATCATCAACGCTATGAACTTGTTGAAATTGATCTGCCTTGGAGCAAAATTGTACGGTTATGGGATGGAAAGAAGGTAGACCTTTTCATCAACAGTTCTATGAAATTTTATTACATAAACATTTTCAGGATAAATATTAACCATGTGATATTTTTTTTTTTATGTTTTTTCAGGTTTTAGAAAAGTTAGAGCACTTGGATCTGTCACGGTGCAAGCAGCTGAAGCAAACGCCAGATCTTATTGGGGCTCCCTATCTTAAAAAACTTAATCTTTGTGAATGCAAGGAGCTGGATTATATTCACCCGTCTCTCGCACACCACAAGAGGCTTGTTGAATTGGAGTTAAGGGAATGTGAAAGTCTTGAAACACTTGGAGATAAATTGGAGATGAGTTCACTCGAGATACTAAATCTAAGCTGGTGCAATAGTTTGAGAAGATTGCCAGATCTTTCTGGGGCTCCCAATCTTAAAAAACTTAATCTTCAGGGATGCGAGAAGCTGGATTATATTCACCCGTCTCTCGCACACCACAAGAGGCTTGTTGAATTGGATTTAAGTGGATGTAAGAGTCTCGAAACACTTGGAGATAAATTGGAGATGAGTTCACTCGAGAAACTAGATCTACGCTGGTGCAGTAGTTTGAGAAGACTGCCAGAATTTGGGGAATGCATGAAACAGTTATCGATTCTTGATCTGGAAGGTACAGGTATAGAAGAGCTACTCCCAACGCTTGGCAATTTGGCTGGCGTGTCTAAGTTGGACTTAACTGGATGCCACAAGTTTACTGGTCTTCCCTTATCACTTGGATGTTTCGTTGGCCTTAAAAGGTTGGTGTTAAGTAGATTCGTGGAGCTTAGTTGTCTTCCTCACAAAACTCATGGGTTAGAGTCCCTCAGAGTCAGAGCTGATTATGATGATTCTGACAGCTCATCTAGAGAAGAGTCGACCCTTTCCTATGATATTGCCCACTTAGCCTCGTTGACGCATTTGGATTTATCTCACAGCAGTTTTTTAAGAGTTCCAATAACTATCCATCAACTTACCAGACTTAAATGTCTGAACGTAAGCTGTTGCGATGAATTGGAGGTTTTACCAGAGCTTCCATCAAGTCTACGAGAATTAGACGCACAGGGTTGTGATTCACTGGATGCATCGAATGTTGATGATGTTATATCAAAGGCGTGTTGTGGCTTTGCAGAATCAACTAGCCAAGATCGTGAAGACTTCTTGCAAATGTTGATCCCTAGGAAGGAAATTCCAGCATGGTTTGAGCATCAGGAAGAAGATGACGGAGTATCAGTGTCATTCCCGCAGAATTGCCCTTCAATTGAAACCATCGCACTTGCTCTCTGTTTCCTAATTGAAAAAAGATGTATTGACGAAGAAAATCCATCGGTGATCTGCAACGGTAAAGAATTCATCAATGCGAGTTTATACGTGGAGTCTTCAGATCATTTGTTCATTGTGTGCATGAACGGTTACTATTTTAGTAAGCTGTTATGCCAACACAATCGCTTCCAATTGGTAATTTCAGGTTATCATCATCATCTTGATATAGGACGTAGATATGGAGCACGTTGGGTGACTAAGCAAGACGTTGAAGGTTTCAAGAAAACAAAATCAAAAACTGGGAAAAGGAAAGCTACTCTTCAACGTATTATGGACATCATCTCACATTCTTCACCTTCTACTTCTGGGAAT
>NC_029788.2:121245997-121248880 GCF_000816755.2 Arachis ipaensis
GGCCGCTATTCGCCCTTTGGCATCTCGCAAAAACTTTGACCCACCTCAACTCTTACCTCTCTTCCCTTTGCATCCCAGTTCTCATTGCTCATAACACACCTTTCTCAATATATTATATCTATCATTGCCAAGCTTAGATCTGGTCAGCTAAATGGTTCCCCATATCTGAAGCTTTTGACACAGCTCATTGCATCCATCCAGAAAGAAATGTAAATCTTTTTTATATCAATATTGTCATTTGAAGTTTGCCTTTTAGTTTGCAATTCTATTTCTTTCAATTTTTAGGACAAATAATATGTTGGTTTCGGATAGAGGAGAGTTTATGTTATGTAATTACTGGGAATGTTGTTTGTGTTAAATTGCGTGTTTCACATTGTGAATATGAAAAAAGGTGGGTCGGGAGGAATATGAATTGAGCATTTGGGGATTGTATTTGAATTCATGTCTGACGGCTTTTCTTTTTTTTCTTTTTTTTTTTTTTTGAATGTCTTGGGAAAAATATTTTAATCTTGGTTTCATGTGTAAATTGCTGCAATGAGGTTACAATAATTTTTTTTATTGGGTTCGAGGATTTTTAAGAAGATGGCGCTTGAGATTGAGAATGGTTTGAATTGTTTGACAACCCAAATTGAGATTCATTAGAGGGAAAGGTTAAATTTATCAGTTAGACATGATAATCAATGCATCATCCCTTTACATTCTGTGCTTGACCAATGATTACTTCAATGACAACAAATGTCGCCGAGATCTCAGGTCTTAAACTTTAAACATTTGATTCAGCCCCAGGAACAGGACAGCCAAGGTGAACCTGAAATATTTCTGATTATCCTTTTTTTCATGCCAAAATATCAAGCACTGGCTGGGTGCCTATTGAGGATATCGTAGATTTGAGCAAAAGTGAGACTGAAAGGCAAAGGCGTGAAGGGGAAAGTGTTTGACAAATATATTTGCAGATGATGTGATTGAAGTGAACAACTTTGGTTGAGAAGAAAGGTATGTCCATTTGCCAGGAGCTCAATTTAATTTTGTTAGAAGAATGTATCTTGAGAGCTAATAACATTTTCACATTTTTTTTAATTAGTTTTTGAAGGAGCTGGAGTACATCACTATTAGTTTCCCCTGGAACTAAAGTGATCTCAATTTTCGGGTCTGGAACTTGAAACATCAATTTTTAAAGGTTATGGAAACCTTAGCAAGGCAAAAATTCAGTCCATGTCAATATCCATCTGGTGTAGTGTAAATTTGAGTTTGATGTAACCATGTGAAATTGTTTGTATGCTAATATTCTAGAAAAATGATATGGAACTAAAACCCTTTTACCTTTTTTGTTATGCTCCTTATGACAGATTTTATTTTCTAAAAAGCAGAAGAGACTATTAGAATTTAGAAGTATTGTCATTGGTGGTAGCTACTAGCTAGGAACTAGGATCTAACATTTGTTACATAACCAATTTATGCTATCAAAAAATAACAAAAATTCTAACTCAAAATAAGCTAGCTAAGATCAATTCTCGCTAATAGCCAAACGTTTTATATCTTCTAACAATTCAGGTAAAATCACCAATTAAAGCTAAAGGACTCAAAGTGCAGATTTTCAGCCAAATTAGATGAGCAAACAGCTGCTACCTCCTGCCTCATTTCCTTGGGTCCAGAAACAAGAACCCCAGCATTTGACCCTTTCAGTTCCAACAGTAATCCTTCAAAAAAGAAAAAATAAAAGCAAATAAAAGACAGAGAAAAAAAGAAAAGAAAAAAGAAAAGAGAGCAATTTCATACCCTTGATATGTCTCTAGGCTATAGTTTAAAATAAAGATTCCCTTCACTTGAGGTTAGTGTTATATTTATAAAGGTAATTAGTGTTATAGTTTACAAATTACATAGTAATTTGCCCAAAAAAAAAAGTGAAGTGACTTACTTCTTAGGTCAGGTCTTCCAGCATAATGCACATTTGTAGCATTGGCAAGGATTTGGTTTGGTAGGCTTTCCAATTCTCTTTCTACGTCACAAACTTTGAAATTTGTTGATCCTACTGATGGAGATGACCCCTCCATATTCTGTACCTTCTCTGCTTCTTTGGCATTTTGTTTCTTGTTCCAAAGAACAGCTACACTTGCACCCATTGCTACTGACACACATATCACTAACATGTTCATAGAAGACTTCAAAGGGTATGAAAATATTTTATTGGTGTTATGATCAACAGGGAAAATGTAGTAATGGTTAATCATCCCAATTAGGATAATGAAGATTATGAAAGAACATGATATTATAGCACCAAGCCAAACCCAACTATTTGGACCTAAAATAGTAGAAATAGGTGAGTCTTTTTGGTTAGGCTTGAACCATATGGATTGAAGGGGAATTGGACTATTATTCTGTTTAAGGTCTTCCTCTCTTGTGATGTAAGCCTCAATTTGTAGTTGCAAACTAGAAATGTCACCGTTGATTCCATAACTTGGTAGGATCATATCTAACATTGAGAGACAAGAGGTGTTCTTAAATGCACAAATTAAGGTAAGTTTTGGAGTTCTGTATCTCAATGTTAAGTTTAGTATATTAGCTCTCTGATGATAGACACAAAAGGGGTGATGCCACTGCCTCCACTAATCATCACAAGAGTTTCGTGCCTGGTGAATAGAAAGCAGAGTTATTACTTTGTAAGAAATTATAAACAATCATTTTAGACTAAGCCAGAAGTGATGTTATTTAGAGAGTAACTGTCTTGCTAGCAACCCAAAAACACTTTTCCATAAATTTATGAGGTTTTTAGAGCTTTAAGGTGATAATAACTAGTTTTTTCCCATTTAGTTGTGAAAATTGTAATAATTTCTTAATATATATATATATATATATATATGCAAAAAAAAAAACACTTATTCTTGA
>NC_029788.2:121248888-121280902 GCF_000816755.2 Arachis ipaensis
TATTCTTGAATGGATGTGTAATTTGTTAATGTAAACTTGGGCTTTATACTTGTGGGATTATATGTCAACCCTGCCAAAAAATATATATAGCCACATCAGCACTAAAAACAATATATAAAAATTCTTATCATTGAAATTTGAGCATTTTTTTTCCAAGAAGCAGGTCATAAACCAAATTATCTGCGTGAACATGAACAAAAGAGCTGAGATAATGGATTTATGTGAGACCAGTATATTTGAAGATGATGTGATTGTTGAAGTGAACAACTTTGGTAGAGAAGAAAGGTATGATCATTTGCCAAGAGCTAAATTTAATTTTTTTAGAAGAAAAAATCTTGAAAGCTAATAACATTTTCACATTTTTTACTGTGTTGATTAGTGTTTGAAGGAGCTAAAGTACATCAATATGAGTTCCCACTTGAACTTAAAGTGATCTCATTTTTTTGGTTCTGGAATCTTGAAATGTCCCTTCTTAAAGGTTGTGGAAACCTTAGCAATACACAAATTTAGCCCATGTCAATCTGCATCTGGTGTTCTGTTAATTCTAGAAAAAGGTATGCAACTAAAAACCTTTTTATCTCTTTTGGTTTTGTGTTCCTGATGACTGATTTTATTTTGTAAGAAACTTAAAAGACTAGTTAGAAAGCATTGTCATTGGTGGTAGATGGGGACTAGGATCTAACTTTTGTTATATAGCCAATTTACACTGTTAAAAGATAACAAAATTTCCAGCCCACAATAAGCTAGCTAAGATCAATTCCTGTTTATAGCCAAACATTTTACATCTTCTAACAATACAATATTGCCAGTTAAAATATAAAGAACTCAAAATGTATATTTTTAGTCAAATTAGATGAGCAAACAGCTGCAACTTCTTGCCTCATTTTTATGTGACATTGACCTACCATGAAGCATGAATCACATAGTGCAAGATTATATATTGGTAGATAATGCTTAGATGCTAATTATCTAACTGTAGGAGAACTTAATATTTATATTACATATTTTATTTTATGAAAAAGAACAGATCTCTGATCAAATTTGACAAAACAATGTCTATAAACTTAATACGTTTTTTCCCATTCAAAGTTATAATATAAATACAGAATGAGGAGGTCGTATAAACAATGAATCATTATCTAAAGATTAAAAATCATACTTAGTTTACTTGCATATTATGTCAAAGTCTCAGATCTCTGTATATAATGCAATCAAGAGTTTACGTATCATGAATCTTTCTTTCCCTTGGCCTCGACTTCCTTCCAAGATCATTGGAAGTCCTCCATTGGAGTGAGTGTCCTTCAGAAACTTTGCTCCTTGCAGATCAATCATATCAAGTTGTTGACATAAAACTACAATCTAGTAATATAAAGCAACTTTGGCACAGAACAAAGATAAGGCCTTGTCCTCAAGATGTTCAGATCAAATGTTATTTAATATGAACTTATGATTTGGCATCTACATCAATTTGTTTTCCCTCTCTTTATTTTTCTTTCTGTTTGTTTTTTATCTTCGTTATTTTTAACTTTAAGCAAGAGGAAAAAAGTGTTGTAGACATCAAGCTCATATTAAAAGTATATTATTTTTATTATTGTTTGACTTTTGAAATATTAAATACACTAACTAAATAAAAGTAAAAATTAAATATGAATGATGAAATTCTTGATACAAAATGTTATCCATTATGATAAAATATATTATTATAATTTAGAATTTCTGGATACATATGAAAAAGACTCTTGTTATGAGTTATTTCATTATAGTTAAAAGAAGACATTGCAAATGGAAGACCAATATGATCTTTATCTAGATGCAACAACCCAATTTATTATAGTTAACAATACTTAAGAAACACAACACTGCTAAACACAGCATTCAGACCACACAACATGGCATCTTTAGCTGCTGAAGCCTCTTCTTCCTCCATTCCTCCTCCACCAAGATCATGGACCTATCACGTGTTCTTGAGTTTCAGGGGTGAAGACACTCGCACAGGCTTCACTGATCATTTATGTGCCTCACTTGAAAGGAAGGGAATCACAACTTTCAGGGATGACAAGGACCTTCAGAGAGGTCAAGTTATCTCTCTTGAACTCCTCAAAGCAATTCAAGAGTCTATGTTCGCCGTCGTCGTTCTCTCGCCAAACTATGCTTCCTCTGCTTGGTGCTTGGATGAGCTTCAAAAGATTGTTGAGTGCAAACACAACCTGGGGCTACAGATTGTGCCTGTCTTCTATAGTGTTGAGCCCTCTGATGTGAGACACCAAAAAGGAACCTTTGATGAAGCTTTCAGAAAACATGAACACAGATTTGGTGAAGGCAGTGAGAAGGTTAGAAGGTGGAGAGATGCTTTCACACAAATTGCTAGTTATTCTGGTTGGGATTCCAAACATCAGTAAGTAATTCTTCATTTATTTTCTACTATGTTAATCTGAATGCACACTAGTACTTATCACCATAACATGGGTTAGCAAGATTTTTGTTATAATCAAAATTTAAATACAATACACATATTATGGTAATTAAGGGTTTTGGTGTAAATGATAACTAACTAATTGCTGAAGTGCTATTTCTCTTTTCGGAATGATTCTTCATCAAGTTATAATATTTATACTACGTATTTTTGTTAGAAAATTATATTTTTGCTTAATTTTGGAAACTAAAACACCGGTTAAACTATTTTCCTAGTGTTTCTTGGTTGACAAGCAAGATGTATGACTTTTCTTCACTTTATGATCTTTTTAGACTTGAGGCAAGATTTGTGGAAAGCATTTCTGAACACATACATAAAAAGCTAATTCCGAAATTGCCATCTTGCACTAAGAATCGTGTTGGGATTGCTTCAAGGTTGGTATTGGGTTGAATGATGTTCGCTGTAGGGATATGGGGCATGGGTGGCATAGGTAAGACAACTATCGCTAGAGCAGTATATGAAGGCATCCGAGGTGAATTCAAAGTTTGTTGCTTCATGCGGAATGTTAGAGAGTTGTCTGCAAAAAATGGTTTTGTTCAGTTGCAAAGAGACCTTCTTGCATGTCTAAACATAAGTAGCTCTTTTCATGACATAGAAGATGGAAAAACAACGATAAAAAGTGCTTTGTGTAATAAGAAAGTTCTTCTTGTTCTTGATGATGTAAGTGAGCTAAAGCAGTTAGAGAATTTAGCAGAGAATCAAGATTGGTTTGGACCGGGAAGTAGAATAATAATCACAGCCAGAGATATGCACTTGCTAGATATACATGGAGTCCATGGAACTTATGAAGTTAAAGGGTTAGATCAAGAAGAAGCTTATAATCTGTTTTGTTTGAAAGCGTTTAAACAACTTGAACCTAAAGAAGGATATTCTTCTCTGGGTAAAGAAGTTGTGAAATATACTAAAGGTCTTCCTTTGGCAGTTGAGGTTTTAGGTTCCTATCTATATAGAAGAAATGCTGACTTTTGGCATAGTACCATTAGAGAAATAATGAGTTTTCCACATTTTGAAGTTCTCAATGCGTTGAAAATAAGCTACAATCATTTGATGCCAACAGAGAAGAGTATTTTTCTTGATATTGCTTGTTTCTTCAAAGGAATGAAAAAAGATGAGGCAATACATATATTAAGAATGTGTGATTTTTATGTTGGAGTTGGAAGTGATATTGGAAGCGGAATTGTTACATTGATTGATAAAGCTTTGGTAACTTTAGATCAAAATAATAAGTTAGAAATGCATGATTTGCTTCAAGAAATGGGGAGGCATATTGTGTATGAAGAATCTCCAAGTAACCCAGGCAAGCGTAGCAGGCTGTGGTCTAAAGATGACATTCATCAAGTGTTGACAAATGATCTGGTAGGTGAAACTTCCTTTACAACTGATTGATCTGATATGAAAATAAACATTTATTTGTTTTATTTCCTCAAGTTTTATCAATGTCCAAGTTTCCTTCTATTTCTTAAGGTCATGTTTTAGGTATCTCAGTTGATTGTCAAATTTATTATTTGTCATGTTTATTTTGTTCAGGGAACAGAAGCAATTCAAAGTATGGTTCTAAGCTTTGGACATGATAAATTTTATTGGTTTCGAAGTAAGCCAATCTCAGCACATTGGAGTATTGAAGCCTTCTCAAAGACAACACAGTTAAGATATCTCAGTTTACCATACATGGAACTTCCCCTTGGCCTCAACCACTTCCCTAGTTCATTAAGAGTTCTGCATTGGGACTTTTGTCCTTTGGAAACTCTCCCCTTGTTAAATCAACAATATGAAGCTGTTGAAATCAAAATGCAACATAGCAACGTTGAACTAGTTTGGCATGGCAAAAAGGTTAGATCATTTCATCAAGAGATCTTTTAAATTTGATTTTACCATATTCACTTATGAAAGACTATAATATTTTGAAATTTGTGAGTTTTCTTTCTTTTTAATCAGTTTTTCGAAAAGCTGAAGTACCTGGATTTGAGTAGCTCCCGGAACCTAAAGCAGACACCTGATATTTCCGGGGTTCCCATTCTTGAAACATTTGATGTCCAAGGTTGTGATAGCCTAACTGAGGTTCACATATCCCTCGTACACCACAAGAACCTTGTTCACTTAAATCTAAGCTACTGTGAAATGCTTAAAACTCTTCCAGGTAGATTGGAGATGAGTTCCTTGAAGGAGCTAATCATTGAGCATTGTGAGAGTTTCGAAAATCCCCCGGAGTTTGGAGAATGCATGAGAAAATTGTCAAAGCTTTCTCTAAGCGGAACTCCTATAGGAAAGTTACCCTCATCACTTGGAAATTTAGTTGGCCTTGAAGATTTGAACATAAAGGGTTGTGGAAAACTTGATTCTGTTCCTGATACCATTCATAGGTTAAAGTCCCTCAAGAACTTGGATCTTGGCTCTTGTTTTAACCTTCATGGATTGCCATCTTCAATGTCAAGCCTCCCCTTGCTGAGTAATCTAAATTGGAGTGGATGTTACCAGAGTGAAATATCTTTCTCTCATGATCTATTTTGCTACTTCCCTTCATTGATGTATTTAGATCTAAGTGGACACTTGTTTGTTAACATCCCAATAAGCATTCACGAACTTTCCAAGCTTAGGTCCCTTAAGCTAAATCGATGTTACTGTCTTCAGTTTCTGCCAAAACTTCCATCTAGTATTAGAGAATTAGAAGCATATGGGTGTAGCTCACTGCACATATTTGAATCCAATGTTTTGTCAACCATTTGTACTGCCTTTAAATCTTCTAGTAGCCAGGACCAAGAAAATCAAGGTGTGGTCTTGGAAATGGTGATCCCAAGTACCAAAATTCCATCTTTCTGTGTCCATTATCCTCTGAATGGTAATGATGCAGCACTAGTCCCATATCCTAGTGATTGCCGTCTGAATAAAAATTTAAAGGGTATTGCAGTATGTTTCCTGTTTTATACAAAGTTTTGGGGATTTGATAAATCAGTGAAGTTGAATTTGTCTGTTAGCAATGGTAATAGGTGCATCATTCCTTGGAGAACATATAGAATGTGTGATGGCTATCACCTTTACATTCTCTGCTTGACCAATGATTACTTCAGGGAAGAATTTCAACTATTGCTTCGGCCGGAGGTTGAGTATGGTGAATATGATTCTGAAGAGTTTGAACATATTCCTTGTTATCAAGCCAAAGTATTGAACACTGGCTTGGCGTGTATCAATGAGATTGAAGATTTGAACCAAAGTGAGATTGAAAGGCAAAGAAATGAAGGACAGAGTCTGTTTGGCTTGAACAAAAGCATTGAGATAATGGATATATGTGAGTGAACTGAACAACTTTGGCAGGGAAGAAAGGTATGGGCATTTCCCAAGAGCACTATTTAATTTAGTGAGAAGAATCAACTTTGAAAGCTAATAACATTTTCACATTTTTTTTTCAATTTTGATTAGCTTTTGAAGAAGCTGGAGTATACAAATTTGATTAGCTTTTCCTTCCACAGTTCCACTGACTTTCCTCTCTCTATTCACACAACTCTGCTGCAGCTACATGATACATTCTATTAAAAAGATTTCACATGTACCAGTGTACTTGACTGGTATACTAGTATTTTTTTATTTTGAATCATTCGGATATTGAAGAAAATATGTTAAAGGCTCCGACGTTGCAGAATAATTTTGAGGTGATGATGTGAATGTGCAGAACACCAGTTGTCCCTTTAACTGAAAAATAAAACTTGGAAATTCTGCGGCTAAGCGGCTCTCTCCACGCAGCAGCTGTTATGGAGTGCCAGGCCTGTCCCCGTGCGGCTTAGGTGTGGATTTAATGGATCATATATAGTGGTTGACCCTTTGACTATGTAATGTCATGCTATTCTTCGTAAATCTCTTCATGCAATGTTTCTTTTTATTCTCTGGCTGCCATTCTCATGTCTAGTGCCTTGTGTATCTCTTGACTGGATATCATTAAATTTTTAATTTGTCGTATTGTATATTACAATGTGGTTGGCGGTGGTAAATTAATAATAGTATATAATAAATATTAAAAATTGTTATATTTTGTAAAATTAAAATAAATATGTAAATTGATTTTTGCATTTGTTTTAATTAATAAACTTAGTCTTCTTATGTGGTGCTCATCCTCTTTTTTTTTATTGCTTGTTGTTAGAGTTGTTACTTTCTTTTTTTTGTATAAGTTCTTGTGAAGGCATGTTCTTTATGAATTATTGAGTTATATGCACTTTCTATTATGTTGTTTGTTCCATTTTTGCAAGTATGTTCTTCTTCCGAAATTGTGTCTTGAATTTGTATAGTTTTCTTTCTCCTTAATATCTTGATAGGTATGTGATCTTCGTGATGACATTAGTGTTGGCGAAATTGGTTCCTATAATCAATGAATAATTTAAATTAAAAATAAAAATGATGTCTAAAATAACTAAAATAAGTGATTTTTTTTTTAGTATTACCTGCTTTATTTGTTGTAATGGGTGTTAAAATTTAGTGTTTTTGGTTAGAACAAATGTCTTGGTAACAAATGGGTGTTGAAATTTAGTATTTTTGGTTAGAACAAATGTTTTGGTAATAGTGTATTGTTGATAACTTTCTTTAAGATTAAAATCATTTACATTGACTTCAAATATAAGTGAGGTTGTACAAATTTTTCAATTGGTGTGGTACTTCAATGTCATTACTTTTCTGGAGTGCCATTAGATTTGAAGCAATTGTACCCAACAATTTTTTTGCTTGTCAGAAACCTTTAATTGAATTTTGAACCTAAAATAAGTATTGGGTTAGTAACTAATAATTTGATAGATGGGATTATGAAAAGTATATAGAGTTACCTTATTGTAGAATATTGTGGTGTTTGATTATATGTGCCACAAATGTAGTTATCTCCTTTTTCATATGCTTTTTTCGTACACTTTTCACATTGAACAAAGTTATCTCCATTGAGTAAGTTTGAGATGTTGTGTCGTTCGGAAATAATTTTTTGTGCTAAATTTGATGTAATTTTAAGGAATAGTGATAAGAGACTTATATAAGTAGTTCAAATAGTATGGAATTTGAATATTTGTAACGTAAAATTTATTATGATTAATAATATTATTATGAGAGTTAAACCCCAAAGTGGTCCCTGAGATTCACGGTTTGCACCAATTTAGTCCCTGACTTACCAATTGCACCATTTATACCCCCGACTTTGTTAAAATTGCACCAAGGTCGTCCCTAGCCACATCTCCGGGCAAATTAACTGCCGCCGACAGTGACCTGGCACTGAGAAGCCACGCTGGCGTAGATAAAGGCAAGCTGAGGTGGCAATTGAAACTGTTTGACCCAATGTGGTCCCTATATCTAGTTTTAATCCCAATTTGTAGCATGGCATCGTCACCCCTCTTCATCTTCTTCTCTCTGCCCAGCAACATTCTTCATTGTCTTCGTTGTTCCTACTCGTTGAACTGCAACGAAAACCATGATTAGGTGTGCGAGCCAGGGTCAAGGAAGCTCTACACGATCGACGACGAGAACGCGGAGTCGGACCAGACCGTTGCGGGTACCAGAGTGGTGTGGGTGTGGCTGCCGGCCGGTGCTTCGTTGGTCCGGAACAACTACCAACCCAGATAAGCCCTTCTTCGATTGTCCAAATTACAATGTGAGTTTTTGGTAAGAAAAATTGATTAGTTGTTTTCTGTTCTTTCCTTCTTATGATATCTCATATTCAGACTAGGGGCAAAACATGGTGTGGATTTTTTCTCTGGGCTGATGATGTAGAAGAAGAAGAGGAACATGAAAGAAGAGTGGATGCAACTGCAGTTGACAATGAGCAAGTGAGAGTGAATTTAGCCCGGAGGATTGGAAAATTGGAAGCTAAAGTGAGGACCCAAAAATCTATGATACAATTCTTATGCATAGTGATGTTTTTCACTGTAGTTGCTGTATTGATTATGACTTTGAAGTTCTGACAATGTTGTATGTAATGTGTTCATGGATGAATGAAAGTAAGAGGTAGTTTTTTATCTTGAGATATATGCCATATTTTTTATTGACTGGTTATCATAAAGAGAAATAATTACAGATCATCTGACATCATAATAGCATAATGCATAATGCATAATTACAAAAGTAGCAAAGATAAACATATTTGAGTAGCAAACATTAAAGGAACAAAAGAAGTGCCACAGCATAGTTATCAAGGCTGGCAATATAAAAGTTATGACAATTGTCCTAAACAAAGAAACTATCTACTAACTGCCTTTAACAAAACAACAAAGTACTGTCCTAAACATCCTGATGTCAAAGTCATGAATTGTTCTTTTTCCTTGGTGCTTTGAAACCGGGAGTTAGAACAAACTTCATAAAGTTGTGCAATCTGGAAGATGTAGCCACACTAGCTCCTTGCATTGGATCCACACCAATGGATTGAGGTGGTGGTGAGCTCCTCCTTTTGGTGGGCAACTTCTGTGGCCTTGGTGGTGCAGGTGCAGCAGGTCCTGCTATGTCCTACAACAGATAAACAGTTCAACACATGAGCCCAGATAACAAAAAAAAATTATACTTGTGTGCTGTTGTAACGTGGAAAAGTGTATTACCTGTGATCCTTCGTAGTTTGGTTGTGATATGTCAATCTCCACAGCAGGAAGGGTTATCAGCTGGTGTAGCATCAGTTTGAGGGGGAGGGCCAGCCTCAGAAGCAGAAGCAACAGTATCAATTTGAGGGGGAGGGCAAGCCTCAGAAGCAAAAGCAGCAACATTTGATTTGGCTTTATCTGCAGCAGCTACTTCATCCAGTCTCTTCTTTGAGCACCCTCTCTTAGTATGCCCTTTTACCCCACAATACCTACATGTGAATGGCTTCAAATGCCTTTTCAAACCTCCACTTGGTTTGGCTTTCTTATTACCATTGTTGCCCTTATCAGCATCTTTTCTCCTTTTCTTTGTCAAAGCTCCAGGCCTCCTCCTAATGTTAGGGGCCTGTGGTTGAGTGTACAAGAATTTCTCTCACAATGATTGGCCAAGAAGAAGGTTAATGTGATGGGCATAAGTCTTGTTGTATGCCTCCATAGTACACAGTTGGTGACAAAAGTCTTCCGGCCTCTTGTTTACCTTGCAAGGGCAGCACAGGCATGAACACATGAAATGCCTACAGTTAGTAACACAAATGCATAGTAAGACAATCACAGTTTTCAAAGCACACAAATGCATAGTAAGACAATCACAGTTTTCAAAGTACACAAATGTTAATGATTAAGTTAGAGAGTTTGATAAAGCTCACCAGCCAGCATCCAAAATTGGCAAGTGCATAGTCTTTTTTCAAGATCCACCACCATGTTTGTTGGATGGCCATGAACCTCAAATTTTTCATAGTCTTCATCACCGGTCCAGATAGGCATCCAGTTCTTTGATTCTTTTCTGATTTTATCTAGGCGACTTTGAATTACAGGGGGGAGTATGCCAACATGATTTGCCAGTTTTACCTTATTCTTCGCAATAGTTCTCATCACAAACATTCTCACCTCCTCAAGTAATGTAATGATGGGTTTGCTTCTGGTCTCTTTGATTCTTGCGTTGAAAACCTCACAGGCGTTGTTGCAAATGTTGTCCAATTTTGGCCTATGGCTGAACTGGGACTTTGTCCATGGTTCTCTAGGCCATTTGTTGAGATATGCCCAAGCCTCCTCGTTCACCCTCTTAATCTTGTTCATATTATCGATGAAATCCTGGAATGTTGTAGATCTAGCACATTCTCAAATCAGTCCCCTCAACTCAAGGTCCTTCCATTGTTTGTTGAAGTTCCTCCAGAGGTGCCAAACGCAAAAACGGTGGTGAACTCTTGGCATCACCTCCTGGACAGCTTGAATTAAACCCTGCAGGACATTGTTACACTATGTTTCAGAAACAAAAACTGATGTAAAAACTTTTATCATGCCACAGAACAGTCCCTGAGTTTACATTAATGAACCTAATATAGTCCCTAACTTTCACATTTTAACACAATTTAGTCCCTCCAGTTTGGTGTAAAATGCACGATTGGTCCCTTGTGCTATTCGGGTCTAACTAACAGTGCATATCAACAACCAACATCATGTATACAAAATCCAGAGGACATATATAACATACAAATTTTACAACCATTATTCCCATCCAATTCACTTATCCAGAGAATCAAAGATTGTTAAAAGCACATGAAAGTTAACATTACCTTCTGCATATCAGAAATAAAGCACCATCCGTTAGTTTTGTAGTCTCCAAGATCAGCATGAAGCAGCTCCAGGAACCATCTCCAAGTGTCTGTATTCTCTATTTCAACTATAACCCATGCAATCACGTAAATGTGATGATTGGCATCTTGTGCCACAGCAGCTAAGATCTGACCTCCAAATTGTGTCTTCAGAAATGCCCCATCAAGCCCAATCAAGGGGTGACAACCTGCCTTGAATTCCATTTTGCAACCATGCAAACAAATGTACATCTTATCAAATATGACGTCTCCATTTGGTTGAGGTTCGACACATATCTGCACCGTAGATCCAGGATTCGTCTTCAGTAAAGTTTCAGCATAGTCCCTTAGTTTTGCATATTGTGCCTTCTCATCCCCGTATACTACATTCCTTGCATCTTCCAGTGCCCTTGCAATGGAATTTCTATTTAGAATAAGGTCACACTTTGTCCTGAAGTACACATACAGTAGCCTCGCATTGCTTGAAATTGGGGTATTTCCTTACCTTTTTCACTAATTTACTAGCAACACAAGCCCTATTAGCAGCCCTGTTGGTGTTCTCCCTCGCACAAGTATGGTCGTCGTTGAAAGTCTTGATTTGCCAGTATGAGTCATCACAGTCCCTTGAGGCATACACAACCCAGGCACACTCTTGCACCTTGCATACAGCCCTGCATCTAATATTGTCATTTTTTTTAATTTAATTCTCCTCCCCTCTTGGATAGTATACTCTCTTACAGCTTCTCTGAACTCATACTTGGTGTTGAATTTCATACCTACTTGTAGATGTAGCTCACCGAATCTTGTCCCATTTCTAAATATTGGAAATTCGTCTGACTCCTCATCAGATTGTAGCTCATCTTCAGAATTAGGAGGAGTCTTCATCTCCTCTGAGTGCTAAGAATTAGCACCATCAGATTTTGCACCTGGGTCAAGTGCTTCATACACATCAACAATCCCTGGAGTTCCCACAAACCCCAAGTCCACCTCTCCATCTGAGACATCTTCAACCAATGCATTATCTGGTTGCATTATGTTCTCTCTTGTCTTAGCAGTAGCATATGTAGCTGTCTTGATGTCCTTAACTTTCTTATTTCTTGGTTTGGACATACTTGCATTATCTTCACTGCTAGAGCTATCTTCTTGTATTGGCTTAAAGGAACTATCCTCTGAATTATCATCATCACTGGAATCATCATTTACAGTTAAGTCAACATGAAGAGCTCCCTTGCTCTTATTAGCAGACCTTCTATATGTTCCAACAGCCTGAGATCTTGTAATTCTCCTAGGTAAAAACTGAGGTTTGGACTTCATTTTTGCTTTGCCTTTATCTTTGGCTGTGGAGCATGCCTTAGTAGTCTCTCTCAGCTTGGTTTTCAGGTTTGGGTTGGGCTTCTGATTGGGCTTTTTAGTCAATTTGGGCCTGAAGATGGATGTTGGGTTGGGCTTTGACTTAGGCTTAAGCTTTGGATTAGAATTGGGTTTCAGATTGGGTTTCTCATGAGCCTTAGCAGGCATTGAATTTGGGGTTGTGTTATCATCAATGGGGTTTGGAATAGTGATAGGGTTGGTTTCAGGGGGGTTGAAATATGATTGTTTATGGGGCTTGAGTTTGCATTTGGGATAGGATTCGGTTCTGTAGTTGGGTTCGAGGTGTTACCATCAGCTTCGGGACCCTCACTTGTGTTCTTCTTGCTCACCAACTCTCCCTCACAAGTATCATCAACCCATACTACAACCTCCTTCCCTGCAATCACCTCTGGTGTGGACACCCCATGCTCAAAGTACACATCAACAACTCCATCATTATTCTGTGCAGCAAAACACATCTCTCTTAATTCATCATCGAATGTAAGAGCCCTCAGTCCACCATCTAAGCTCCTCCCAGGAGGCAGCCACCAACACTGAAGTATGTTGTCATACCCAAGCTCCTTGTAATAGTTCCTTACGAAGAACACATCCAACGTGTCCTCATCTAAGTCTCCTAAGCAAGTTCTGTTATATGGTGAGTACACTAGTATTCCATCATCATTTTTTTTAAATGTTCCCCCATGATGGAACATCATATCCATCAAAGTCTCCATCTGCATTATGCAAAAAACCAAATTGAGGAACCAAACAATCAGATTCACACATGCAAAAACAAACATTCACATTCAACCACTTATAAAACACCAGAAACACCCATCAACCAACCCAACTAAGATTGCATTCAAAACAGAGCATGGAAAAAATTTCACCACTACACACAAAAACCCTAACAGATAATAAAAAACTTTCAACTTTCATCAACCAAAATCAAATTTTCAACAAACACAGACATTGATGCTATTCTTTTTGTTGAAAAGAATTATTTTTTTCGAGTTCAAACGTACCTTCATGTGATCGCGATGAACTGCTTCTCCTTCCTTCACCAACAACGACCGCACAACACTATCACAGTGGCAGCGAACTCCACGGAGCCAAACGTTTTCAACCTTCAAACCCTATACAATGGCCAGCACTCAGGATTTCATGGTGCATTGTTTTGGTTTTCAGAAGACGAAGAGGAAGATGAAGTGATCATAGAACTTGGGTTATTTGGGTTTTGTTTCTAAACATACATGAAACGACGTCGTTCCATCCATCCACATTTTTAGCGCCAAGATTGCACTCCAGCGTGGCACCAGCGTGGCTTCTCAGTGCCAGGTCACTGCCGGCGGCAGTTAATTTACCCGGAGATGTGGCTAGGGACGACTTTGGTACAACTTTTACAAAGTCGGGGACATAAATGGTGCAATTGGTAAGTCATGGACTAAATTGGTGTAAACCGTGAATCTCAGGGACCACTTTGGGGTTTAACTCATTATTATGACATTTGTAATATGGATGTTTATTACATTGAATGAGTTATTTATAGAAATTAATAAATTAATTATTGGAGTTACAAATTTTTTGTATTGTTTACAACGGTAATATATAATAAATATAGGAATATGAATTTAATATTTTTATAAGTTACAGATTTGGTTAGGCACTATTAATTTTTAGTTATTGTCGTTGATAATTATTGTATTATTTTTTGTATATTTTATTTTTTTTTTGCTGATTTGAAAATAATAGATGATTTGACAAAAATTAAGTGGTTGATTCTAAAATTTTGCCAAGTAAGCGATATTACTAATATGACATTAGTAGAAGAAGAGAAATAGCTTAAAAGTAATGTGGGTAAACTTATATATTTACTTTTATATATTAAAAATAGATTGCATAATTTCTTAAGTTATTCGATTTTAATTTTTAATATACCTTTTAATTTTCAATAACTATATATATTTTTTGGCAGCCATTCATTATTTTTTATTTTAATATATATATAAACGGTCAAAATTACTTTCAATTTATAAATTTGTTGACAAAAATATTTTCTGCTATTGTTAATAATAAAACATTTTTAAAATTTTAGAATAAAATTCATTTACATCGAAGGTGTACCACTTTCACAGATTCATGCGTCTTCGGTATTCTCAACTTTGTGTCTCCTTCATCACTACCCACTAGCTTCCGCTTATTTCCTTTCTCTCTTCACAAAGAGTTTCTTAATTGAAGTTATTAATTAACTGTTTAGTGTTAATAACCACAACTCTTGTGCAGCACATACATACACTTCTTCAAACTTCTAACATATGGCATCCGCCTCTTCTTCCACTTCAATCTCACCACCACGATCATGCACCTATCACGTGTTCTTGAGTTTCAGAGGAGAAGACACTCGCACAGGCTTCACTGGCCATCTCTATGCCGCCCTCAACAGGAAGGGAATCACAACCTACAAAGATGACCAAAACCTTCGCAAAGGCGATGTTATTTCAAAAGAACTCCTGAAAGCAATTGAAGAGTCGATGTTTGCAGTCATTGTTTTCTCACCGGACTACGCTTCCTCTAGTTGGTGCTTGGATGAGCTCCAAAAGATCATGGAGTGCAACAACAAGCTGGGGCAATACATCGTGCCGGTGTTCTACGGTGTGGAGCCTTGTGATGTGAGGCACCAAATAGGAACCTTTCAGGAAGCTTTGAAGAAACACGAAGAGAGACATGACAGTGAGAAGGTCAAAAGATGGAGAGATGCGCTAACACAAGTTGCTGCTCATTCTGGTTGGACCTCCCAAAATCAGTAAGCTAAACTAGTCATTAACTTATTACTCTTCTTATTACTGAAATTTATCTGCTATACATGTTCAAACTTTTAGATCCATATCCCTGTAAATAAAACTGCAATCATTATAGATACCATTTTTAACAAATAACATAGATCTGCTTGTTAAAATTGCTCCGGTAAATGGCATAATTAAAATGTTTCACTAAAAATTTTTAAGATCGATAAGACAGATATTACTCTTAACATTATATAATAGTATTATTATTTTGTAATATTACATTTTAAATATTTTTCTAAAGCAAATAGAATGCAATGTTTAAGCTAAAAACTAAAATGTCCGACTAAAAAATTTTTAAACACTAATTTGGAGTATTTCTCAAAAATATATATTGCATTATCCTTTTTTGAGGCATAAATAGATATCAAGAGTTATTGATTTTTTATGATGATTTATATAACCAGAAATACTTTCGTATAATACGGTTTGTTAGTATGCCACCTAACTAATAATAATTCAATGAATCAGGTATCAAATTAAAATAAATTTATAAAAAACTATATCAAATGAATAAATTACCTGGAAAATATATATAGCTTACTGCAAATAAATTTTGTAAAAGAAAATTGTTTTTGTAAACTTCAGTTGTTTTGTTTTGTATTGTCTTCGTTTATCTTATTACAAAATTTCTTTTTTATAATAAAAGTTGTTGCTTTATTTTTTTTTTATGTGTTGCTAAGCTATGAGGGTTTAGAAGATACAGAAAAGGATATTTTTCTAGATATTGCTTTTTTCTTTAAAGGATGGCCGAAAGAGGAGGTAACAGAGAAATTAAAAAGATGTGGTCATGATGCTGAAATCGGTATTGATATTTTGATTAATAGATCATTGATCACTATAGACAAATATGATTATGATTATTGGTTGGGAATGCATGATCTGCTTGAAGAAATGGGCAAACAAATTGTAATTCAGGAATCTCAGAATGATGTTTGTAAGCGTAGCAGATTGTGGTGTTCAGAGGATGTTGAATTTGTACTTACTCAAAAGAAGGTAAGTGTCGGTTTTTTCTCAACTATAGGATGCATAGAGTTAAAATAAGAATTTGACAATGTATTTGATATTATATCCAGGTAACTAAAAACTATTTTTTGTTTTTGTGGTTATCTCGATCAATATAATTTTTTCATTGGTTTTTTAATTAATTAATTATTTATTTATTTACGTGTATGTGCAGAAAACTAAAGCAACACATGGCATCGTTCTAGATTATTGGTATACAGAGAATCTGAGAGATTTATCTTTCTCAAAAATGGGCCAGTTAAAGCTTCTCATTTTAGATGGCAGGAGAGCTCCCATTCTCTGCGATATTCCTTGTACATTAAAGGTATTTTGTTGGAAAGAATGTCCGCTTAAAACTCTGCCCCTTACAGATCATCAACGCTATGAACTTGTTGATATTGATCTGCCTTGTAGCGAAATTGTAGAGTTATGGGATGGAAAGAAGGTAGACCTTTTCATCAACAGTTCTATCAAATTTTATTACATAAACATTTCCAGCAAAAATATTAACCATGTGATATTTTTTTTTGGTTTTTTCAGGTTCTAGAAAAGTTAGAGTACTTGAATCTGTTAGGGTGCACGCAGCTGAAGCAAACGCCGGATCTTTCTGGGGCTCCCAATCTTAAAAAACTTTATCTTCAGGGATGCAAGGAGCTGGATTATATTCACCCGTCTCTCGCACACCACAAGAGGCTTGTTGAATTGAATTTAAGTCAATGTAGGAGTCTTGAAACACTTGGAGATAAATTGGAGATGAGTTCACTCGAGAAACTATATCTTCATGGCTGCAGTAGTTTGAGAAGACTGCCAGAATTTGGAGAATGCATGAAACAGTTATCAATTCTTATTCTGACATGTTCAGGCATAGAAGAGCTACCCACGCTTGGAAATTTGGCTGGCGTGTCTGAGTTGGACTTAAGTGGATGCAACAAGATTACTGGTCTTCCCTTGGCGCTTGGATGTTTCGTTGGCCTAAAAAGGTTGGCGTTAAGTAGATTCGTGGAGCTTAGTTGTCTTCCACACAAAACTCATGGGTTAGAGTCCCTCACAGTTCACGATACGTCTGACAGCCCAAATATTGTTGGATTTTTACGTTCTCTCTCTTGCCTGACCTCTTTGAGTAGCCTGACCCTTTCCTACTATATTGACTCATCTAGAGAAGAGTCGACCCTTTCCTATGATATTGCCCACTTAGCTTCGTTGACGGATTTGCATTTATCTCAGTGCGGTTCTTTAAGAGTTCCAATAAGTATCCATCAACTTCCCAGACTTACACGTCTGCAGCTACGTTGTTGCTATTTCATGAAGGTTATACCAGAGCTTCCATCAAGTCTACGAGAATTAGACGCACAGAGTTGTATTTCACTAGATGAATCAGATGTTGATGATGTCATATCAAAGGCGTTTTGTGTCTTTGCAGAATCAGCTAGCCAAGATCGTGAAGATCTCTTTCAAATGTTGTTCAATGATGTGGAAATGCCAGCATGGTTTGAGGATCAGGAAGAAGATAACGGAGTATCACTCTCATTCCCGCATAATTCCCCTTCAACTGAAATCATTGCACTTGCTCTCTGTTTCCTATTAGATGGTGACGAATACTCTGAAGAACAGCCATCGGTGATCTGCAACGGTAAAGAATTCATCAACACGAGATTATTGAAGGTGTCAATGGAACCAAATTCTAAGACTTTGTTCATTCTCTGCCTGAATGATTACAGTTTTAGTAAACTGTTATGCCAAGACAATCGCTTCCAACTGCAATTTCCTCCCAGTGATTATTGTAAAACCCGAGCAAAAAGATCTGGAGCACATTGGGTGTGCAAGCAAGACATTCAAGAATTCAAGAAAAGAAAATCCCAAACAGGGAAAAGAAAAGCAACTCTTGAACTGAACATGGACATCATTTCACATCCTTCATCTTCTAGGAATAAGATGCTTGTGGTTGACCCTCCAATGTATGAAGAAGAGGAAGAACATGATTGCCAAGCTTAGATCTCTTCAGCTAAAAGGCTCCTCATATTTGAAGCTATTGACACAGCTCACTGCATCCATTCAACTGCCATTTAAACCCAGAAAGAAATGTAAATCTTGAGTTTATTTGAAGTTTGTATTTTAGTTTTATTTCTTTTTCAAATTGCTGATATGAGAAAAAAGAGGGGTGGGTTGGGAAGGAATATGAATTGAGCATTTGGAGGTTGTATTTGAGTGCATGTGTGATGGCTTTTCCACTTTTGTTTTTTCTTTTTTCTTTGAATATCTTGAGAACAAATTTTAATCTTGGTTTCATCTGTAATTGTTACGATGAGGTTATAGCAACTTTTTTATTGGGTTGGAGGGTTTTTAGGTAGATGGCTTGAGATTGACAATGTTTTCAATTTTATGTTGCTACAGCAACGAGTGAGACTTGGCAAGCCTGACGTGACAGATTCAGATTCATTAGAGTGTGAAGGAGAAAATCTGCAGCCCATGGTGAGTACCAATGTCAAATTAGTTGCCATTCTTTTATGTTTCCAGTTGTTTCGATCTGCGATTATTGATAAAGAATTACCTATATGCTGTCGGGTTCTGCAGGCTATGTCTTTGATGTACCTCATTAGAACTTTGAATACTGTTTGATTAACAACTAATTTTTTATCACACATTATTTGAAGTTCTTACTTGATAAACCTTTAATATGCTGATTCGTTTCTTAAAACAACTGCATGTTTTCAATTTGCAGACATCTTTTCTTTCCAAAAAGGGTCCAGCTTTCAAAGAAAAGAATACACATTGGACAAAAGCAACTCTCTGTGCCTAGATACCTTTATATCTTCCATTTTTCAACCAAGTTCATCTTGAATTGTATCAAAGGATTTGCAGTGTAGGAACCTTTCTAGTTTTGATTTTGTATCCTCCTTTAATTTGAAAACTTCTAATCTTATTGTTGTTGAAAATGAATTGTGATCTTAATATTGGTGTAAGATTTTTTCCCTTTTATAATCATGGTATGAAGGATAAAAAAAATGAAATTTCCATTTTGTGAAATTACTAAAAGATATGTTAATGTTGATGTCGTAATCATAGATTGAATGTACCATGCTGCACACTTCAATATTAAGTTACTGGTAAATTGCAAACTCGGATAGGTATCTCAAAGTAGAGATTTGAACAACATATTTTTCTGAAGGTAAGATACATAGATTGAAAAGGCATGGATTTATTAGGAAATTTTGTTGCTTCAAGCTAATAAATGTAATTAATTATGCTCTATAAAGTTTCATGGCATTGGAGGAATCATTGTATTTCTCCTCCACTGCTGTAACTTCTTTTATAAAAAAAAATCTCGTGACATGTTCAGGAAAATGATATATAAATTTAAAATATGTATGATGAAGTTTTATGAAGGATTAATGCAGATAATTAACTCTAGTGCTGAAGACAATTTATAATCTGGTGTAAGGACTTTGATAGTTAAGTGTTTGACATGAACAAAAGAGCTGATATAATGGATTTATGTGAGACAAATATATTTGAAGATGATGTGATTGATGAAGTGATCAACTTTGGTCGAGAAGAAAGGTATGGCCTTTTTCCAAAAGCTAAATTTAATTTTGTTAGAAGAATAAATCTTGAAAGCTAATAACTTTTTCACATTTTTTTACAGTGTTGATTAGTTTTTGTTAGAAGAATAAATCTTGAAAGTACAACAATAAGAGTTCCCTCATGAACCTAAAGTGATCTCATTTTTTTGGTCTGGAATCTTGATATGTCAGTTCTTAAAGGTTGTGAAAACCTTAGCAATGCACAAATTTTAGCCCATGTCAATATGCATCTCGTGTTGTCTTAATTTTAGTTTGATGTAACCATGTATCATGTATGAGACAATTTGGATTTATAAAATAATAAATTAACTTGTTTGTATGTTAACATTCTAGAAAAAGGTGTGGAACTAAAAACCTTTTTATCTCTTTTAGTTTTGTTTCTTATGACTGATTTTATGTTGTAAGAGACAAAGAAGACTAGTTAGCAAGCATTGTCATTGGTGGTAGATTGGAACTAGGGTCTAACTTTTGTTATATAGTCAATTTACACTGTTAAAAGTAACAAAATTTCTACCTCACAATAAACTAGCTAAGATCAATTCCTTCTAATAGTAATATCGCCAGTCAAAATCTAAAGAACTCAAAATGTAGATTTAGTCAAATTAGATGAGCAAACAGCTGCAACTTCTTTCCTCTTTTTTATGTGACATTGACCTACCTTTAAGCACAAATCAAATAGTGCAAGATTATATATTGTTAGAGAATGACATGGCTTAGATGCTAATTATCTAACTGTAGGAGAACTTAGTATTTATATTACATATTTTATTTTATAAAAAAGAACAGATCTCTGATCAAATTTGATAAAACAGTGTCTATAAAGTTAATAAGTTTTTTTTTTTCAATTCAAAGTTATAATATAAATACAAAATGAGGAAGTCGTATAAACTATGAATCATTATTTAGGGATTAAAAATCATACTTAGTTTACTTGCATATTATGTCAGAGTCTCAGATCTCTGTATATAATGCAATCAAGATTAGTAACTAGACTGTAACTATGACTTTACTTCTCTTCTTAATTCCTTTGCACCCATGAAGCAAAACTCCTGTAAAGCATTGCTGAACACATACATAAAAAGTTGATTCCAAAGTTACCATCTTGCACAGAGAACTGTGTTGGAATGCTAAGAAGGATTGGTTTGGATTCCGACTTATGTGGAAGAAATGATGATTTCAGGCATGGTACTATTAATGAAATAAAAAAGTGGTCTGCAGATCAAAAATTTCAAGGCATTGAAAATAAGTTATGACTATTTAATGCCAATAGAGCAGAACATTTTTCTTGATATTGCTTTTTTTTTTTGAAATATTAAATACACTAACTAAATAAAAGTAAAAGTTAAATACGAATGATGAAATTCATGATATAAATGTTATCCATTATGATAAAATATATTATTATAATTTAGAATTTCTGGATACATATGAAGAAGATTCTTGTTATGAGTTATTCCGTTATTGTTAAAAGAAGACGTAGCAAATGGGAGACCAATATGCTCTTATCTAGATGCAACAACCCAATTCACCTTTTTAATTATTTCTTAACGATTCACCTTTATTTTAATTTCCACACAAATCACCAAAGTAAACGCTTATTCAGCTATTCTGCACCCTCTCTTTTCCCTGTAGTGTGTAGGCCATATCTTTAAAGAAAATGGTTTGCACTCCTTCCTGGCTTTCTCCTATCCTGTGATGGAAGCTACCCAAGCAGCTTCTGCTCACTTTCCTCTCTATTCACATGCACTAAACCATGATATTTATTTGCTATTTAATCCATGTTAACAATATTTACTGAACACAACATTGCTAAAAAAAATATACACACCACAAAACACAATCTGTTATTACACTTTCCCGTATACATGGCAATGGCATCTTTAGCTGCTGAAGCCTCTTCTTTCTCCACTCCTCCTTCACCAAGATCATGGACCTATCATGTGTTCTTGAGTTTCAGGGGTGAAGACACTCGCACAGGCTTCACTGATCATTTATGTGCCTCGCTTGAAAGGAAGGGAATCACAACTTTCAAGGATGACAAGGACCTTGAGAGAGGTCAAGTTATCTCTCTTGAACTTCTCAGAGCAATTCAAGAGTCCATGTTCGCGGTCGTTGTTCTCTCGCCAAACTATGCTTCCTCTGCTTGGTGCTTGGATGAGCTTCAAAAGATTGTGGAGTTGCAAACACAACCTGGGGCTACAGATTGTGCCTATCTTCTATGGTGTTGAGCCCTCTGATGTGCGACACCAAAAAGGAACCTTTGATGAAGCTTTCCGAAAACATGAACACAGATTTGGTGAAGTCAGTGAGAGGGTTAGAAGGTGGAGAGATGCTTTCACACAAATTGCTAGTTATTCTGGTTGGGATTCCAAACATCAGTAAGTAATTCTTCATTTATTTTCTACTATGTTAATCTGAATGCACACTAGTACTTATCACCATAACATTGGTTAGCAAGATTTTTGTATTAATCAAAATTTAAATACAATCAACATATTATGGTAATTAAGGGTTTTGGTGTCAATGATAACCATCTAATTGCTGAAGTGCTATTTCTTTTTTCGGAATGATTCTTCATCAAGTTATAATATTTATACTACGTATTTTTGTTAGAAAATTATATCTTTGCTTAATTTTGGAAACTAAAACACCGGTTACACTATTTTGCTAGTGTTTCTTGAGTGACAAGCAAGATGTATGACTTTTCTTCACTTTATGATCTTTTTAGACTTGAGGCAAGATTTGTGGAAAGCATTTCTGAACACATACATAGAAAGCTAATTCCGAAATTGCCATCTTGCACTAAGAATCGTGTTGGGATTGCTTCAAGGTTGGAGGAAGTGATTAATCTCATAGGTATTGGGTTGAATGATGTTCGCTTTGTAGGGATATGGGGAATGGGTGGCATAGGAAAGACAACTATAGCGAGAGCAGTATTCGAAGCCATCCGAGGTGAATTCAAAGTTTGTTGCTTCATGCGAAATGTTAGAGAGTTGTCTGCAAAAAATGGTTTTGTTCAGTTGCAAAGAGACCTTCTTGCATGTCTAAACATAAATAGCTATTTTCATGACATAGAAGATGGAAAATCAATGATAAAAAGTGCTTTGTGCAATAAGAAAGTTCTTCTTGTTCTTGATGATGTAAGTGAGCTAAAGCAATTAGAGAATTTAGCAGAGAATCAAGATTGGTTTGGACCTGGAAGTAGAATAATAATCACAGCCAGAGATATGCACTTGCTAGATATACATGGAGTCCATGGAACTTATGAAGTTAAAGGGTTAGATCAAGAAGAAGCTTATAATCTGTTTTATTTGAAAGCCTTTAAACAACTTGAACCTAAACAAGGATATTCTTCTCTGGGTAAAGAAGTTGTGAAATATACTAAAGGTCTTCCTTTGGCAGTTGAGGTTTTAGGTTCCTATCTATATAGAAGAAATGCTGACTTTTGGCATAGTACCATTAGAGAAATAATGAATTTTCCACATTTTGAAGTTCTCAATGCATTGAAAATAAGCTACAATCATTTGATGCCAACAGAGAAGAATATTTTTCTTGATATTGCTTGTTTCTTCAAAGGAATGGAAAAAGATGAGGCAATACATATATTAAGAATGTGTGATTTTTGTGTTGGAGTTGGAAGTGATATTGGAAGCGGAATTGTTACATTGATTGATAAAGCTTTGGTAACTTTAGATCAGAATAATAAGTTAGAAATGCATGATTTGCTTCAAGAAATGGGGAGGCATATTGTGTATAAAGAATCTCCATGTAACCCAGGCAAGCGTAGCAGGCTGTGGTCTAAAGATGACATTCATCAAGTGTTGACAAATGATCTGGTAGGTGAAACTTCCTTTACAACTGATTGATCTGATATGAAAATAAACATTTATTTGTTTTATTTCCTATTTTCCTCAAGTTTTATCAATGTCCAAGTTTCCTTCTATTTCTTAAGGTCACATTTTAGGTATCTCAGTTGATTGTAAAATTTATTCCTTGTCATCTTTATTTTGTTCAGGGAACAGAAGCAATTCAAAGTATGGTTCTAAGCTTTGGACATGATAAATTTTATTGGTTTCGGAGTAAGCCATTCTCAGCACATTGGAGCATTGAAGCCTTCTCAAAGACAACACAGTTAAGATATCTCAGTTTACCATACATGGAACTTCCCCTTGGCCTCAACCACTTCCCTAGTGCAGTAAGAGTTCTGCATTGGGATTTTTGTCCTTTGGAAACTCTCCCCTTGTTAAATCAACAATATCAAGCTGTTGAAATCAAAATGCAACGTAGCAACCTTGAACAAGTTTGGCATGGCAAAAAGGTTAGATCATTTCATCAACAGATCTTTTAAATTTGATTTTACCATATTGACTTATGAAAGACTATAATATTTTGAAATTTGTGTGTTTTCTTTCTTTTTAATCAGTTTTTTGAAAAGCTGAAGTACCTGGATTTGAGTAGCTCCCGGAACCTAAAGCAGACACCTGATATTTCTGGGGTTCCCATTCTTGAAACATTTGATCTCCAAGGTTGTGATAGCCTAACTGAGGTTCACATATCCCTTGTACACCACAAGAACCTTGTTCACTTAAATCTAAGCTACTGTGAAATGCTTAAAACTCTTCCAGGTAAATTGGAGATGAGTTCCTTGAAGGAGCTGATCATTGAGCATTGTGAGAGTTTCGAAAATCCCCCGGAGTTTGGAGAATGCATGAGAAAATTGTCAAAGCTTTCTCTCAGCGGAACTCCTATAGGAAAGTTACCCTCATCACTTGAAAATTTAGTTGGCCTTGAAGATTTGAACATAAAGGGTTGTGGAAAACTTGATTCTGTTCCTGATACCATTCACAGGTTAAAGACCCTCAAGAACTTGGATCTTGGCTCTTGTTTTAACCTTCATGGATTACCATCTTCAATTTCAAGCCTCCCCTTGTTGAGTAATCTAAATTTGAGTGGATGTTACCAGAGTGAAATATCTTTTTCTCATGATCTATTTTGCTACTTCCCATCATTGATGCATTTGGATCTAAGTGGTCACTGGTTTGCTAATATCCCAATAAGCATTCATGAACTTTCCAAGCTTAGGTCCCTTAAGCTAAATAGATGTGGTTGTCTTCAGTTTCTGCCAAAACTTCCACCTAGTATTAGAGAATTAGAAGCATATGGGTGTAGATCACTGAACATACTTGAATCCAATGTTTTGTCAACCATTTGCACTGCCTTTAAATCTTCTAGTAGCCAGGATCAAGAAAATCAAGGTGTGGTCTTGGAAATGCTGATCCCAAGTACCAAAATTCCATCTTTGTTTGTCAATTATTCTCTGAATGGTAATGGTGCAGCACAAGCACTAGTCCCATATCCAAGTGATTGCCATCTGAATAAAAATTTAAAGGGTATTGCAGTATGTTTCCTGTTTTATACAACGTTTTGGGGATTTGATAAATCAGTGAAGTTGAATTTGTCTGTTAGCAATGGTAATAGGTGCATCATTCCTTGGAGAACATATAGAATGTGTGATGGTTATCACCTTTACATTCTCTGCTTGACCAATGATTACTTCAGGGGAGAATTTCACCGAGATATGGGGTTTAAACTATTGCTTCGGCCGGAGGTTGAGTATGGGGAATTTGATTCTGAAGAGTTCGAATATCTTCCTTGTTATCATGCCAAAGTATTGAGCACTGGCTGGACATGCATTGAGGATATTGAAGATTTGAACAAAAGTGAGATTGAAAGGCAAAAGAATGAAAGACAAAGTCTGTTTGACTTGAACAAAAGCATTGAGATAATGAATATATGTGAGACAAAGATATTTGAAGATGATGTGAGTGAACTGAACAACTTTGGCAGGGAAGAAAGGTATGGCCATTTCCCAAGAGCACTATTTAATTTTTTGGAAGAATCAATTTTGAAAGCTAATAACATTTTCACATTTTTTTTTTCCAATTTTGATTAGTTTTTGAAGAAGCTGGAGTATACAAATTTGATTTTGGCCAAGAACTAAAGTGATCTCATTTTTCCGGGTCTGGAAACATGAAACATCAGTTCTTAAAAGCTGTGGAAGCCTTAGCAATGCACAACTTCAGTTGTTGTCAATCTGCATTGTGTTATATAAATTTGAGTTTGATGTAACCATGCATGAAACGATTTGAATTTATAAAATATTAAACTGTTTGTATGTTAATGTTCTAGAAAAAGATATGGAACTAAAAACCTTTTTATTTATTTTGTGTGTGTGTTCCTCATGACAGATTTTATTTTTTTAGAAGCAAGAGACTACAAGTATTTATAAGCAAGCACTGTTATTGGTGGTAGCTAGGGACTAGGGTCTAACTTTTGTTACATAACCAATTTACACTATCAAAAAATAACAAAAATTCTAACTCAAAATAAGCTAGCTAAGATCAACTCTTGCTAATAGTTAAGCATCTTACATCTTTTAACAATACAAGTAATCCTTCAGTTGCAATAGTAATCCTTCAAAAAAGAAAAAATAAAAGAAAATAAAAAACACAGAAAAAAAAAGTAAAGAAAAAGAAAAGAGGGCAATTCCATTCCCTTGGTGTCTCTAGGCTATAGTTTAAAATAAAATGCCCTTCACTTGAGGTTAGTGATATATTTATAAAGGTAATTAGTGTTATATTTTACAAAAATAATAGCAAATTGCCCAATTCTTAGGTCAGGTCTTGCACCATAATGTACATTCGTAGCATGGGCAAGTATAGTTACAGAATTTGTGCATCATTCCCTGGTTCCTCCTTCCTATGCATCAGAGTAAGTGGTCGATTACTTAATAAAGAAGAAACATTCAAGAAAAGAAAAACTAAGTGGCCGATTACTTAATGACTTTATTGGTTTTAAATTTGATCTCTTTTGTTTAAAAGCTTCGAAACAATAAAAACCCGTCCAAGGGTATTTGAGTTTATCCATAGAAGTGGTCAAATATATTGGTGGTCTTCCATTGGCACTTGAAGTATTGACATCGTATTGAAATAGTAAAGAGCATTCATGGCCCAATAATGTTGAAGAGAATAAGTCATGACAGTTTAGATTTCATGGAAAAGAATGTCTTTTTAGATATTGCTTGTTGTTTTAAAAGAAAAAGAAGACACTATGTAACAAATTCATTAAAAAAACCAGGGTTGTTATTTTGAAGCTTGTATTGATGGAAAGACCTTTGATAACAATAGATGAGAATAATATGTTTGCCATCCATAATTTGCTTCAAGACATGTATAATTATATATGGTATTGTTTCATACAGATATAGGTTTCTATAATTTCTGGTTGCAATGATGAAGCCACTTTCTCTGTAAACTTCCTTTACTATAATTTTTATGCACATTTCATTAGGCTTATAAAGTCATTCAAAATTACAAAAAAATAAAAGCAACAAAACAATGAGAGTATTTTACTGAGCATAATATTTAGTTGAGTGCAGCAACAACCTGGGGCTACAGATTGTGGCAGTGTTCTATCATGTCAAGCCTTGCAACGTCAGGCATCAAATTGGAGCCTTTGAAGATGCTTTCAAGAAACATGAACTCAGATTTGGACAAGAAAGTGACAGGGTTAGAAGATGGAGAAATGCCTTAACACAAGTTGTCAGTTATTCTAATTGCGACTCTGAACGATTCGAGTAAGCTAACTCACCATTAAACTCATTTATTTTGCTGTCCTAATTTATGTGCCATAAATATAAATATCGAATGTCCTTTTTGTTTTATGGCACGAGCAAAATCTAAATCTTATGGGGTGTGTTTGTTGTATAATTTGGATCAGTTCTCACTTCTCAGTAAAATATCTTTCAGATGTAAACAATATTATTTATTGAAATCTCAAACATTACACGTACAGTCATATTCAAATTAAAGCAGTAGCTTGTTTTATACTTTTATCAACTTAAGAAGTTATAATCAACTTCTGTAGCTTACAATTAATCATTAACCAATCACGTAACGAATTCATTTACGTTTAAGGTGTGATGTTACCCGTTTACATCTATGAGGCTATGTAATTTAATTGTGAGGTGGAAGAATGAGATTGGGTTGGAAAGAATATTAGAATAGTTTAATAATTTGATATTAACATTATGGCAAATTTGGAGATCACATTAGTTATCAAGATTCAAGAATTTAACTTTCCACAACTTTGGTATCAAAATTTGTGTATTATAAATTGAATAGATAGATAGTTAAATAAATGTGCATTAGAAAATACAAAAAAAAATTCAGAAAGACAAAGAATAGAAATTTTGGAACACTTACATTATCCTCCTTAGGATTTTGTATTTCCCTTCTAAGTTCTAATGGAATTTCTTAAGGTTATTGTTACTTTATTTTGGTTCTATTTATTGCCAAACTTTACACAGATATTGCTTTCTTGTATAGGAACGAGGCCATTCTCGTGGAAAGCGTTACTCAACATATACATGAAAGATTGATTATGAAATTACCATCTTCAATGGAGAATCTGGTAGGGAATGATTCAAGGTTGGAAGAAGTTGTTAGACACATCGGTATTGGGGTGAATGATGTTCGTTTCATTGGCATATGTGGAATGGGTGGCATAGGTAAGACAACTATTGCTAGAAGAGTCTATGAAACCATTCGAAGTGAATTTAAAGCTAGTTGCTTTCTTGTCAATGTAAGAGAGACACGTGAGAAAAGAGGTATTGTTCAAATACAGAAGCAACTTCTTGCTAGCATGAACATAAATTCAGGTACTTTCAATGACGAGTTTGAGGGAAAAGGGATTATTCGTGACTCTTTATGCTGTAAGAAGGTCCTTCTAGTTCTCGATGATGTAGACAATGAAGGCCAATTGGAAAATTTGGCTGGTGAACAAGACTGGTTTGGTCCTGGAAGCAGAATAATAATCACAACTAGAGATACACATGTACTAGAAGTGCATGGAGCCGTGAATAGAATTTGTAAGGTTGAAGGGTTGGAGCAAAATGAAGCACTTGAACTCTTTTATTTGAATGCTTTTAGAAGGCCAAAACCTATTGTAATGGCCTTCCATTGGCACTTGTAGTATTGGGTTCTCACCTTTGTGGATGAACCATTCATGTTTGGCAGAGTGCTATTGAAAAAATAAAGAGCTGTCCACGTAACAAAATTTTTAATACATTGAAAATAAGTTATGATGGTTTAGATCATTTGGAAAAGAATATTTTTTTAGATATTTCTTGCTTTTTTAAAGGAGAATATTTAGAGAAAGTGACAAATATATTAAACAGGTGTGGTTATCATGCTGAAATTGGCATTGCTACTTTAATAGATAAATCTTTGCTAACCAGAACAAATGATGATGAGTGTGGCGATATACTCAGGATGCATGACCTTCTTGAAGATATGGGCAAACATATTGTAAAGCAAGAATCTCCCAACAATCTGAGCAAGCGTAGTAGATTGTGGTCTTATCAAGATGTTGATCGTGTCCTTACACAAAACAAGGTATGTGCCATTTTCTTACAATTGTATGATGTATAGAATTACGATAAGAATCCATAATGAATAAATAATCTATGTAGGAATTTGAAGCAACTCATGGCATCGTTTTACGTTACATGAAGTGGACAGATTTGGATATAAGAGATTTAGCTTTCTCAAATATGTGCAAGCTAAAGCTTCCATCAAGTCTAAGAGTATTAGACGCACTGGGTTGTTATTCACTGGTTGCATCAAATGTAAATGGTGTTATATCAAAGGCGTGTTGTGTCTTTGCAGAATCAGCTAGCCAAGATCGTGAAGACTTCTTGCAAATGGGGATACCTGGGAAGGAAATTCCATCATGGTTTGATCATCAGGAAGAAGGTAACACAGTATCAGTCTCATTCCCTTCAACTGAAACCATCGCACTTGCTCTCTATTTCCTAATTGAAAATCCTTCAGTAAATGATGACGTACAGCCTTGGCTGATCTGCAACGGTAAAGAATTAATCAACAAGAGCTTATTTAACGAGCGCTGTAGTTAGATAATAATTTATGCATTGTGTGCGTGAACAGTTACTATTTTAGTAAGCTGTTATGCCAACACAATCGCTTCCAATTGCTATTTCCCAGTAATCATTATGATAATATCCGTTTACGGAGATCTTGAGCACGTTGGGTGTGCAAGCAAGACATTCAACATTTCAACAAATCAAAACTGAAAACAAGGAAAAGAAAAGCAACTCTTGAACTGAACATGGACATCATCTCACATTCTTCACCTTCTATATGAACAAGAGGAATAAGATGCTCCTGGTTGCCTCTCCACTGTATGAACAAGAGGAATGCATCTATCCAATAGCCATGTGAACCCAGAGATAAATGTAAATCTTGAGTTTATATAATACTAGTATTTTTACCGGTAATACTATTACGGGAATATAAATTTTTTAAAATTACATCGATCCTGGTATTATAGATTATGACACAAAAAATTTATAACATTAAACTACTTTTATAAAATGGTCGTAAGGGACAAAAGTCCCCGTCGACTAAGAAGACCAGAGTCTTAAACAAAATTAAATAATAAGTTTTTTAGTTATTATTTTTAAATGAAAGAATTTAATTTTTTACTTAATTTTAACATTCGTTATCTAAAATTTGAAAGAATTTAACATGTATATTTTTATATTTGATTAGATATTAAGTTTGTTGTACAAATAGAAATAATTAATTTTTATATTTGCTATTTAAAAATAATATTTTTTTCTATATATATAAAAATATAATTAGATATTAACATAAAAAAATTTATATTGATAGTTATAAAATTAACTTATTTTTTTTAAAAATAATTGAATCTTAATTTTAACTTTTAATCGCAACATTAGTATTTTTTTAAAATTATATGTAATAAATATTAAAAAAAGTAAAAATATATATTAAAAAGATAAGCAGTAAAAATTTAAAATTAAATAAAAAATATGTATATAATAATATTTTTTATTGAAATTATATTATATTATTAATTTTATTTTTTGTAGAACATAAAGGTAGAGAAAAATAGAAAATGAGAGAAAAAAGAGAGAAAGATAAAGAAGAAGAATGAGAGAGGGAGTTTGTTAATTTTGGAAGTTAAGAAAATTTTTTATTTTAATTATAATAAAAATATCTAGTGACAAATTTTGATTTGTCAAATTACTAATATAAAATATGAATTATAAATTATATATAGAGTAGGAAGGATAGAGAGAAATAGAAAAAAAGAGAGGTAGATAAGAAAATATAAGAAGGATGTTTACTAATTTTAGAGGAAAATATTTTCTCTAAATTTTAATAAGAGAGTGTCGTATGACAATTTTAATTTAATTTAAATATAATTAGAGAATGTTATGTTGTATATTTTAATTGTCAAATTCGTAATTAGTCATTGATAATGATATATAAGAGAGATAGAGTAAATAAAAAAATGAAAGAGATAAAGAAAGGAAGAGAGAAGAGAATGACATGTGGCACATTTTAGCCTTAAAATTAGAGATATATAATAGATATATAATAGATTGGTATTTGAAGTTGTATTTTATTTTGTAATTCTTTCTCTTTCCATTTTTAGGAAAAATAATATGTTGGTTTCCGATAGTGGCGAGTTTGTGTTATGTGATTCCTGGAAATGTGCGACTGTGTTAAATTGCGTGTTTCAAATTGTGAATATGAAAAAAGGTGGGTGGGGAGGAATATGAATTGGGAATTTGGAGGTTGTATTTGAGTTCAAGTGTGATAGCATTTCTATCTTTTTTAAATATCATGCGGGAAACATTTTAATCTTGGTTTCATGTGTAAATTGTTGCAATGAGGTTACAACAAAATTTTTTTGTTGGGTTGGAGGGTGTTTAGGAAGATGGCGCTTGAGATTCACAATGGTTTGACTTTTTCATTGCTGCAGCATAGAACTTGTTTGGGAAGAATAACAACACAGATTCAGATTCATTACAGAGGGAAGGAGAAAATCTGCAGGCCATGGAGAGTACCAACGTCAACTTAGTTGCCATTCTTGTAAGTTTCGAGTTGTTTTGATCTGTGATTATTGATAAAGAATAACCTACCTAGTTCTGTGGGTTATGTCTTTGATGCACCTCATTAGAACTTTGATTGCTAAAGTTTGATTGCCATGCAAAGGTTAATTATGTTTCTTGTTTTATACAGTGTCTTGGGTGATTTGATAAATCAGTGGTTTTTAATTTATTCTGCTAGATATGGTAATGGATGCATCATCCCTTGGAGAACATATAGAATGTGCAAAGGTTATAACCTTTACATTCTCTGCTTGACCAATGATTACTTCAATGACAATGAATATCGCCCATATATGGGGTTTAAACCTTTGATTCGGCTGCAGGAACAGGTCAGCGAAGGTGAACCTGAATATTTTTCTGATTATCCTTGTTTTCATGTCAAAATATTGAGCACTGGCTGGGTGCCTATTGAAAGACAGGAGTGCACGTTGGGTGTGCAAGCAAGACATTCAAGATTTTAAGAAAAGAAAATCCCAAACAGGGAAAAGAAAAGCAACTCTTTGAACTGAATATGGACATGATCTCACATTCTCCAGCTTCTAGGAATAAGATGCTAGTGGTTTCCCCTCTACTGTATGAACA
>NC_029788.2:121280986-121290454 GCF_000816755.2 Arachis ipaensis
ACTGACTTCTTAATACACATTTTGTAATATGTCTTTTATTGTAAAAGCATGAGCAATCCATTTGTATATATTAGTTATGCTTCTGAATTCTGATAGCTCAACATTCATACTCGAACTTATTGATTCTGCTATCGCTACTTCTCATTTACATTGTTAGTGCACCAGTTACTTAGATTAGAGAAGGTGAATATGAGAAATGAGTATGATTTTCTCATTCATTACCCAAATGGAGGGTTATTATATACTTGATGCTTACTTCATAACAGATTTCCTACTACTCATAATTAACTAACCCATAACAAACATAATTACACATGTCCAATTAAATTTTTTCTTCAAACAATATCTGCTTTGCATGTGCTTCCATTCAATGGTTGCAAAATCGTTTCACTTCACGGCCTTCAACTCATTGTTTTTAGGTAATTGAAGACACGTGTTGGGAGTTGGAAATGTGAAACAACAATCATCTTGCCAAGAGGAAAAAGGATGCTATATTTGACGTCACTCGTTAATTAGATATTGGACATGTAGCCTCCATTTACTTTATTTTCGTGTTCATCTGTGTCCAACCATCATAATTTCTACCTGGCTTCTAATGGCATCGATAAAGACACTTTTTATACGAAGTTTTCTTGCTTTTTTTTCACAACTTTTAATAGTAGTAATATAGAGAAAATATATCTTAAGATTATTATTATTATAATATTACAACGCACATGATCCAAAAATCAGCCGTTTATCAGTCACTTGTATAAGAAAGTAGTAGTCTTATGTTCAAATCTATAATCAAATATGATTCATGTTTATAAACAAATTTCATAAATAATATAACCAAAGTGCAAAATATCCAAGTATCTGCAGAGAATGTTTTATTTTCTTTAACGCTAACTATAAATTATAATAAGTTTTATATAGTTATTGATTAACACATTCATTTACTCAAAAACACACAAATGAAAATAGTAAAATATTATATCATTTTCAGGCAATGACCAATTCACCTTTTTTGTCTTTTCCACACAAGTCAACAAAGCAAAGCCTTATGCTGATAGAAGTTACACAAGCAGCTTCCACTCACTTTCCTGTTTTCACACACAGACATTTTTAGTGTTTGCTAATAATCTTGTACTAACAGAACACTGCTTGAATTGAAGCAGCATTGCATCAATCCTATATATAAATTTGTCGGAAAGATAACTTTGAAAGCTAATAATATTTTCACTTTTTCTTTTCCAATTTTGATCAGTTTTTGAAGAAGATGAAGTATACAAATATGAGTTTGGCCAAGAACTGAAGTGATCTCATTTTTCTGGGTCTGGGAACTTGAAATATCAGTGCTTAAAAGCTATGGAAGCCTTAGCAATGCACAAATTTAGTCCATGTCAATCTGCATTTGGTGTTATATAAATTTGAGTTTGATGTAACCATGTATGAAATGATTTAGATTTAGAAAATATTAAACTGTTTGTATGTTAATATTCTAAAAAAAAGATATGGAACTAAAAAACCTTTTTATCTTTTTTTTTTTTATTGTATTCCTTATGACAGATTTTATTTTCTAGAAGCAAAGGAGACTATTAGAATTTAGACGCATTGTCATTGGTGGTAGCTAGGAACTAGGATCTAACATTTGTTACATAACCAATTTACACTATCAAAAAATAACAAAATTCTAACTCAAAATAAGCTAACTAAGATCAACTCTGGCTAATAGCTAAGTATTTTACATTTTCTAGCAATACAAGTAAAATCACCAGTTAAAAGCTAAAGGACTCAAAGTGCAGATTTTCAGCCAAATTAAATGAGCAAACAGCCGCTACCTCCGGCCTCATTTCCTTGGGTCCAGAAACAAGAACCTCCACATTTGACCCTTTCAGTTTCAAAAGCAATCCTTCAAATTCAATTTCTTTTAAAATGTTTTCTTAAAATCAACTTTATTTATTGATTTAAAAAAGTCTTTATTTATTTATATATCAGATCATATGATAAACCATAATTGGCTGAGATGAGAGAGAGAGAGAGAGGGGTGGGAAACACTGAGAGGGGTAGAAGTAGGTTTTTTCGTAGGGATCCTAGGGTTTGGAATAGAGAAGAGTACTATCGATTGGAAAATGAATCGTTCACTATATTCGTTGATCATCTTCCAGAAGATATTTCTAAGAAGGAGTTGCATCATCTGTTCAATTGGACTGGGCGGATTAATGATATCTACCTGTCACGAAAACAAAAATATGGAACCCTGTACATTTTCGCGTTCATCCGATATACAACCAAGGGAGGAGCTACGAAGGCTATCGCGGAAATGAATGGGATGAGGTTACGAGGGAAGTTTATCACAGTAGGAGAAGCTAGATATCGACGCACTAAGGAATTGAAACCGACGATGGGACATCAAGAGGAAAACCACGCACGGAATTCAATCAAGGCTCAACCCTTACATGAAGTGCGACAAAAGGAAGAGATCGGCTATGTGAAAGAGGTTAAGAAGAACGAAGCACCAGGGGAACCGCTCGGCAATAGGTGGATGAAGAAGTTGGAAGTGCCAGTGGCAAAAGAAAACCTGGTCTGGCTGCATAGGAGTCTAGTAGGCGGAACGACAAAGACAATTGACTATAACTCTTTGAAGGCAATGATTAGGAAGAATATACCCCAGGTGGTGGAAATCAGAGAATTAGGAGCACACAAAGCACTCCTGACGTTTGACAGTATTCTTAGTGCTGAAGAGGCGTACACGTTCGAACTGAACAACCTTCTCAAGTTTTTTCATAGGGTATGGAAATGGGATGAGGAGGAGCGGAGCGATACTCGAAGGGTATGGTTAGAGTGTTTCGGTATTCCCTTGCATACATGGTCACCAGATACATTCAAGTTGATAGGGAGCCAATGGGGGGAAGTTGTTGGATGCGATCAAGCCACGGAATCTTGCCTCTCCTTCAGCGTGGCGCGGGTACAAATTGACACTTGTTGTATGGACAGAATCAACGAGTGGATCCACATCACAATTGGGTCTAGTGGGTTTGACGTTCTAGTTAAAGAGGTTAATCATGAGAGCCTTGGAAGGGAGCTGAAGATTGCGAAAACAGATAAATCTTATTTTCAAGAAATATGCGAGTGCTCCGGTGCGCGCGGTGGTTTGGTAATTGGTGATCCGGCGGCTGATTTGGTGATGGCGACTCCAAGGGAGGAAGATTATGGAAAGGACAATTTGGTAATTCAAGAAGACATATTGAATGAATGGAATAATGACAATTCAATTCATTTTCAAATTCCAAGAGTAACGGAAGGCTTTGTTTCAGATAGAATCACTAAATTAAAGGAATTTACTGATTTGGTTAATGATTCGTGTTCAGAACAAACGGTTAGTTAGGAATATGATAATGGGCTGAAGGAAGATTGTTATTGTACAAAAAAGGGAGCCCAAGCATGGGATGAGGTTTGGGCCAAAAATCAGAAGAGATACAGCAGGTTGGAGGATTTAAACGTGGGCTACATCACCGCAGGCCCAAACCAAGCTGAATTTGGCACATGCAGCCCAGTCAAGGATCAAACTCGGACTGATGGGGAGCGTGTGTCATCTCAAGCGGGCCGGGTAGTGCTCCATGTGGGTCCGCGGTGTCTAGCAGTGAAGGATAGCGTTGTGGCTGAGACCTGACGGCTATGGAGACGCCGTGCAATGGTCAGTCCGGAATGGCAGTACCACGACGAGGCAGAGACCACCTGGACGCTTACCACAGCTCCATCGGGATAGTTGAGGGGGATGCCGTGCTGAGGATAGATGGCGATGCGGGCTTCCATGGTCTACCTAGAAACCTGTCAAGACGTCCTGTGGCTCCATGGCAGGAAATGAAGGGAGTTGCTCTGTCCGGTGCAGGTGGGACTGGCAGAAACGCCGAGGAGGCTGGAGCGATGTCCGAGGGGGCTGATGCAGTGGATGAAGAGAGAAGCCTGGCTCCTGCAATAGTGGATGAGGGCAGTAGTGCAACTGGAATCGTGGAAACAAATGAAGGGCAACAAATATCTAAAATTGAAGAACAGTTGGCTGAGAATAGAAAGGCGTGGGATTTAGCTGTTGAATCCGGAGCAGTACAGTACGATGAAGAAGACGACTTAATGAGGATATTACAAGAACAAAATGAAGCGATAGCTGAGAAGAGGAGGATAGCAAAACTGAAAGAGAAGGTGCGAAGAAGCAGACCGAAAAAGTTTAAACAGGTGTGTAACAATGTTTTAAAATGATTTTTAGCTCTTGGAATGTTAGGGGGTTGAGGGGGGTTGGAAAATTGAGTATGATAAAAGAGCTCAAAAAAAAGCAAAAATTAAATATGTTAGGCTTGGTTGAAACAAAATTGCAAGTTGTGAATAAATTCGATGTCGTACGTATTTGGGGAAGTGATGCGGTGGGATGGGAGTTTGTAGGATCGGTAGGCACATCTGGGGGTCTGTTATTAATGTGGGATGAGTTGCTATTTAGAATGAATAACTGTTACAAAGGGGGATAGGTGGCTATGTGTTGAGGGAATTTTATTGAAAAATGAGTTCCATTGTGCTTTCTGTTTGGTTTATGGTCCGCATATGAGAGTTGAAAAACTTGTTGTTTGGGAGGAACTGAGCTATATAGCAGGGTTATGTCAAGTCCCGATATGCTACTTGGGTGACTTCAATGAGGTGATACAGGTTGATGAAAGGAAAAATCAAGACAGATTAACAGCGTCTGCAGAAGATTTCAAGGGTTGGATCCAAGATATGCAGTTAGTGGACTTACCGCTGAATGATCGCAAGTTTACATGGTATAGAGGTGGATCCTGTAGTCGTATTGACAGAGTCCTGCTGAGTGTAGAATGGACTGAGGAGTTCCCGGAGATTCGTTTAAAAGGTGGTCCGAGAGGCTTGTCAGATCATTGCCCAATAATAGTCGAAGTTACTAAGTTTAGAAGAGGCCCACGTCCGTTCCGGACTTTAGACTCATGGTTTACACATGAAGGATTCCTAAGAATGGTCAGGGAGGAATGGCGGAATATTGGAGAGGGACAGTTCACAGATAAATTGAAGGCTCTTACGGTGCCTTTGGGAAAATGGCATAAAGAGAAATTTGGTGACTTGGAAAAGAAAATTCAGCGTTTTGAGGAGGAGATCAAGAGGGTGGATGATATGGTTGGAAATGGTGTCTATGATGGTACTATGGAGGCTAGAAGGAAGGCTCTAGTAAGTTGTTGCAAGCAGTGGTATGTGAGGAAAGAGGTACACTGGAAACAGATGTCGCGTTCTAGGCATGCGAAGGACATGGATAAAAACACTCGGTACTTTCATAGTTTGGCGTCGGCAAGAAGAAGGAACAATAGGATCGATGCTTTGGTGATTAATGGATGGTTGGTAAGAAATCAAGGTAGGATCAAGATTGCCATCAGAGACTTCTACAGAGAGTTGTATCACCAGGAGAGATCCCCGGTAATAGGGTTTAGAGACGGTCTGGTTAATCGGATTAACGAAGAAGAATCCAGTGCATTGGAGTGCATACCATCATTGGTGGAGATTAGGGAGGCTGTTTGGGACTGTGAATCCTCTAAGGCTCCAGGAAGTGATAGGTATAATATGAACTTCATCAAAAAGTGCTGGGATGAGATCGGCACGGAGTTCTCGACAGCTGTTCTGGATTTCTTTCGGTCATCAAGGTTGCCGCCTGATTCCAATGTTACTTGGGTGGCTCTGGCTCCGAAGTTCACTGGAGCCAAAGAGATCAAAGACCTCAGGCCGATCAGTATGGTTGGATGCATCTACAAAGTCATTTCAAAGGTGATGGTCAGAAGGATGAGATCAGTGATGCCAGGCTTAGTAGGGGAGACTCAAAGTGCATTTGTGAAAGGTCGGAAAATTCATGATGGGGCTCTGATTGCATGCGAAACAGTGCAATGGCTGAAGGCAAGGAAGAAGAAGGCGGCAATTATTAAATTAGACTTCCAGAAGGCTTATGATAGAGTGAAGTGGATCTTTGTGGATATTGTGCTGCAGAAGATGGGATTTGGGCGGAGATGGAGAGAGTGGGTTAGGGAGTGTATCGGTTCAGCGTCCATGGCAATTCTGATAAATGGCTCCCCTTCCAAACCATTCAAGATGGAGAGAGGCTTGAGACAAGGTGACCCTTTGTCCCCGTTCTTGTTTGTTCTGGTAGTGGAGGTCTTACACAGGATGATAAGGGAGGCAGTGAGAAACAGACGAATCTCGCCGCTGCTGGTGGGGAAGGAAAACATAGAGTTATCACATCTCCAGTTCGCAGACGACACTATTTTATTTTTCCCACCGGAGGAGGAGACCATTAGAAACTATGCCAGACTCTTAAGGTGTTTTGAGATTATGTCGGGGTTATCGATTAACTTTGATAAATCCAGCTTAATCCCAATCAATTGTGAACAGCTCTGGACTGACAACATGTGTAGCTTATTGGGATGTAAAGAAGCGAACCTCCCAGTCCGTTATCTTGGCATTCCTTTAGGAGCAAACCCGAGGCTGGTAAAGACATGGAAGTCGATAATTGACAAGGTTGAGGAAAAGCTCAGTTTGTGGAAGGCTAAGGTGCTAAATAAAGCGGGTAAGCTAGTCCTTATTAAGTCTGTGTTGAATAGCTTGCCAGTGTACTATCTGAGCCTGTACAAGATGCCGAAGGCCGTGGCAGAAAAGTTGATATCATTACAAAGAAGATTCTTATGGAGTAAGGAGGAAGGTAGGAATGGGATAGCACTAGTCAAGTGGGAAGTGGTTCAGGCCCCTAAAAAGGAGGGAGGCTTGGGGGTAGGAGATGCAGTGATTAGGAACTCCGCCCTACTATTTAAGTGGTGGTGGCGATTTTCAAAGGAGGAGTGCCCTTTATGGAAGAAGGTTGTTTGCTCCTGTTACGACCTGAAGCCCAATATGATGTTATCAACTCAGCAAATGCCTACTAAAGGGGGACCGTGGAAGGACATATGCTAGTTGCAGCTCAAGGATAGTAATGTAAGGGACAAGAGGATTACTGGGTTGTCTATGGAGGTGGGTGATGGCAGGAGGACTCTTTTCTGGGAAGATGTCTGGTTACAAGGCGGTTCCCTCAGGTTGAGGTTTCCGAGACTTTTCTCTATTTCAAACCAGCAAGGATCTGTCATAGGGGATTGCGGATTTTGGAATGGGTTAGAGTGGGTATGGAATTTCCAGTGGAGGCGAGGCCTATATCAATGGGAGTTGGAATTATTGAACAGGTTACATGAGGTTTCAAGGCCTATAAAACTAGCAAGTGATAAGCAAGACAGACTTGTATGGAAGTATGGCAAGGAAGAAATTTTTTTAACTAACTCTTTTGTACAGGTGGTGCAATCAGAGACTCTCCCAGAGGATATCACAAGTTTCAGCTTCACCAGAACCATTTGGAAAGGTTTGGCGCCACCACGAGTGGAGTTATTTATTTGGTTTGTGCTGATAGAAAGAGTAAACACTAAAGAAAGACTACATAGATTGGGAATACTTAGGCATGGGGACAATATATGTGTGTTTTGTAAAAGAGATGTTGAACATATTTACCACCTGTTCCTGGGGTGTGGGTTTACTTGGCAGGTATGGTGTCGATGGCTTTTTGATCTCGGGAGAGCGTGGTCTATTCCGGGCTCACTCAAGGAACATTTTGAGAGTTGGACAGGTGTCATGAACAGTAATGAGGAGCGGAATCGGTGGTTAAGGTGCTTCTTTGCGGTCATTTGGAATATATGGCTTGAGAGGAACAGACGTATTTTTAATTCCAAAGAAGGTGGTTCAGAAGATGTGTATCAATGGTCCTTGACCAGTTATAGAGAGTGGAGTAGTAGGAACCGTGTTGTTGTTGATGGCAATGCCGGAGATGACAACAGGGGTAGTTGATTTACTTTGCCTTATTTCCTTTATTTTAATGTCCTCGGTTTGATTGTATGCTGCTCCACTGTATTGTGTTGAGCTCTCTTATTCAAAAAAAAAAAAAAAACCATAAATTAGATAAATTTTTACTTATTCTAAATAGGTCTAAGCAGTAGCTTCCAGTTATCATAACATAAATTTTGAATTTAATAGTACAAATAGTTTTTTAAATTGATTTCTAAATAGAAACAATAATCAAATTGGTTCGTCAAGTTTTATCCCATAATCAAATTGGTCCTCCATTGAAAATGCCAAATTGGTTCGCTTCATTTATTAATTTCTACGCGCTTTATTTGGAATGATAAAGAAAAGATGACTATATAGTTTAATTATTATTATTATTTTATTCGAAATAAATAAATAAATGAAATTCATTTACATTTGTGGGCATGTATTGGCACCCAGCAGCTTCCGCTTACTTTCCTTTCTCTTCACAAACAATTTGTTATTAATTAATTAACAGTTTAGTGTTAACCACATACAAACGCACATACACCACAATCCACTTCTCTTCAAGCTTCAAACTATGGCATCCGCCTCTTCTTCCGCTTCAATCCCACCACCACGATCATGCACCTATCACGTGTTCTTGAGTTTTAGAGGAGAAGACACTCGCACAAACTTCACTAGCCATCTCTATGCGGCCCTCAACAGGAAAGGAATCACAACCTACAAAGATGACCAAAACCTTCGCAAAGGCCATGTTATTTCAAAAGAACTCCTGAAAGCAATTGAAGAGTCCATGTTTGCAGTTATTGTTTTCTCACCGGACTATGCTTCCTCCAGTTGGTGCTTGGATGAACTCCAAAAGATCATTGAGTGTAAAAACCAGCTGGGGCTACAGATCGAGGCAGTGTTCTACGGTGTGGAGCCTTACCATGTGAGGCACCAGAGAGGAACCTTTGAGGAAGCTTTCAAGAAACACGAAGAGAGACATGACAGTGAGAAGGTCAAAAGATGGAGAGATGCGCTAACACAAGTTGCTGCTCATTCTGGCTGGACCTCCAAAAATCAGTAAGCTAAACTACTCACTCATTAACTTATTACTACAATTTTAAATATTTTTCTAAAGCAAATAGAATGCAATGTTTAAGCAACGATGGTAACAGTATACTAAAAATTAGCCATAATGTTTAAATTTTTTTTCATATACATATCAATTTTTAATTGAAAAATAAAATTAAATAATAACTAATTATATTCTGGTTCATATGATTCGTTTTGCAAAATAGATTTAAACCATATCTACCCTACATTCATAATTTTCGTTCTTAGAAAAAATTTATTGTCAAATTAGCTTTTTATTTCTTTTCATTCAGTTAGACAAATCAATCTTTAATAGATTTTTTTTTTGAAAATAAATATTTGAATTAAAGATTATAGTAATACATGATTACATGGAATAATTTCTTTTCTTCTTCAACGTAGATACAATCACACTATGAACGAATTACTATAAATTTGAGTTTAAATATAATAATGATAGAATAATAATTATGGTTATTTTCGTCTACCACAATTTTTTTTCTTGAAATTACATATTAAATAAAGATCTCG
>NC_029788.2:121290564-121309103 GCF_000816755.2 Arachis ipaensis
TTTAATCGGTATTTTTAAATTCGGAGCCACTCAGATAAAGACGTCGAAAACGTCTTTTTTATAAAGATGTTTTTTAATAATTAAAATTTAACACATATAATTAATTAAATCGTATTATTTTTGTCAAAATTAGGCTAGACAAATTGATTTGATGAAAAATTGGTAAATCAAATCTTGAATTAGTCTAAATTAATATTATTTTTTATAGAAAATGACTAAAATACTTCTATTATATATATTAATTTTGAGAATTCTAAATTTTAGTCCTTTATTTTTCTATCGTAGGATTAGGATTTAGAATTTTTAAAATATATATATAAATAATAAGAGTATTTTAATCATTCTCTATAATAAGGGTATTGTAGTCATTTTCTATAAAAAAATAATATTAATTTAGATCAGTTCAAGATTTAATTCACCATTTTTTTGCTTAAATCAATTTGTCTAGCCTAATTTTGACAAAAATAATATGATTTAATCGATTATATATGTTAAATTTTAATTACTGAAAAATATCTTTAAAAAAAGACGTTTTAAGCGTCTTTATTTGAGTGGCTCCCTTTATGATTTATGATGAAGAAGATGGATTTTGATTAAAAAAAACATGTGCTCATTTTATATAATAAATTTGTTTCAACTTTTATGTAATAAAAATAGATAAAATGATATTGATAGTAAATGCTAAAAATATGGCGTAATAATCCAAATTAATTCTAATGAAACTGCTTAAACTTGAGAAAGGAGGTTGAATCAAGTTAATTCAAAATTTTAACTTCTTAAGCTTTGTTTTAGCAGAAGCAAAATGTGTAGGAGATTATTTCGTTTTGTCTCATACACCAGATAATAACAGAGAAGGGAAGAAGAGAAAGAGGCTAGCATGTATCTTGGTTCGGTTTTTAAGTGCCATAAAACCTACATTAGTCTCTACCATAACCGTGGTAGAATTTCCACTATAATCAAATTGATTACAGTCTGACAGTCACCAATACTATTGAATTACAATCTATTTCACTAAGCTTTTTATCCTAAAGCTCAGCTTTCCAAGTGCTATCCCAATTTGAAAGGGAAACCAACCAGATTCAACACACCACCAAGTGCTATCCCAACTTGACAAGGAGAACTAATCTTAATTCATTGAAACCAAATTACACAGAAACAATTCTTTTGATTTTTTCATGCATCTCTCTTGTCTCTTCTCTCATTGCTTTTTCTACTTACATAATTTATCTTTTTCTCAAATAAAAAGATGATATTAGATAACCATAACAAGAAAAATTTGAAATGAAGCTCAATTAGAAGAAAAAAATTCAGCTCAAGTAAGTTGAGATAATACAAGAAATTTGAAATGAAGCTCAATTAGAAGAAAAAAATTCAGCTCAAGTAAGTTGAGATAATACTCTTGTATTGCTCTCTTTTTCTTGCTTCCAAATGTTTAAGTGAGGCCTCTTTTATAAAATCAGTCTGCTTCTCCAATTTGTTCTTTATTGCCTCCTTCAATTCCTCATACCATCAATCTGTTGGAACTGTCACCTATGACATGCAATTCTTTTTTCATTTTGCTCCACTAACTCTGTTTATTGAGGAGCCACTCCACCATCTCTATTGTCCTTGGATTTTCTTTCTTTCTTGGCACAAGCATTTTTTTTTCACTTTGCTCTATTACTTTTGCTGTTTGAGGAGCTGCTCCACTACTTCTACACTCTTGCAAATTTGTGTTTTGCTCTCCTATATTCTGAACTTAACTTTTCTAATGTCTTTGGAATAATGGAATTGTCCTAGTGTCATTGTTTTTGTCCTCATGCTACAACTGTCCCAATGTAATGCCAAATGTCCTTCTTGTCTTTTTCCTCTTTTGTTCCAATCATATACATTCGTTTCTTTCTCTTTTGGCTTATAGAATCTGATTTGTTACTCATCCAAATGTAATGGGTTGATACTTTGTATTTGTAACACTTGAAGTTGCTGAAGCAACAATAACTTGGGCTAAAGTAACATGTAAATGGGTTTGCATCACTTAGCACACACATTAAGCCAATCTTAGCTTTTAACCTAATAGATGTTTGTTATCATATATTTAAAACTCAATATTAAATTTAATTCAATAATTTCCCCTTTAATGACAAACATGGTAAAAGAGGATAAATAAATTAAAAAATTAATTAAAATAAATTGAGATCACTTTTCTTTGATGATTATCCAAAATATGTGGTGTTCTCCCTTCAGCATTTCTCTCCCTTAATCATGGCTTACTTATCGAAATAAAGATAACTTAAAGTAGCCAAAACAAATACCAAAACAATATAACAATAATGACACAGAGCAAATAGAGTAACATACCAGCACATTAGGCAGTATAAATTAAGCATCATCAATATTCTAAGCCAAGCTTAACTTTTCTTTTCTCTTCTTTCCTTTTTGTCATCAAGGAGGAAAAAATTAGATGACGATTATCAATGGCTAAGAGAAGGGGGGTTGAATCTTAGCTCCCTTTTTGCTTCTGAGCACTTGCTGACCCTTGAGACCAATTCAGGAAACTTCTTTTCTTTTTATCTCGTGAATAGCCACGAGACTTTTTCTTTTGCCTCGTCCCCATCCACGAGATATTTTTGGTTTTTGCTCCTGTGCAGTACTGACAGAATTGGAGTAGAGAAGAGAGAAAATTACACCCAGATATATCCTGGTTCAGCTGCTAAGTGCAATGCAGCCTACATCCATTCTCCATCACAAACATGATGGAATTTCACTATAATCTTCCAGATTACAAACTGTAAAGTGCTAACCCAACTTACAAGGGGGTTCTCACAGAATCATAAAACACAACACAGATGTACAAAGAAACTCTAAGACATCTATGGCTTTTTCTTTTAATTTTGCACTCTCTGCCTTTTTCTGCTCTATGGCTTTTTCATACAAACCTCACTGTTTGCCTTTTTCCATGAGACTCAAGACATGACAAAATTAAACAGAAAAATACTAAACAGAATACATTGAAGGAGAAGAAAATCTGTAAGCTTAAGTAGCTCTGAGAATCCTGTGCCTCGCACTCTCACTGCTTACTTCTCACTCCTTGCTCCAAACAGTGGCTGTTCTCTCTTTTTATAGAAGAGGGAAGCCTTCACACTTGAAGCCAAAACCCAAGCCAACTTCTTCTTCCTTCAAGAAACGGAACCGGTTCGGCCAGAGAGAGAGAGAAGAGATAACTCATGCAAAACCCAACATGCAATTACCTCTAGTCCTTCCTTGGTCATCACTCTTCATCAATCCGAGCGCTCCATCCTTGACTTGCTCTCCAAGATGGATTTCTGGCCCTTGATGATTCATGATGATGATGGCTTCATCTGCTCCAATCTCTGCCTCTTCCATCACTTCGCCACTCTAGCTACTTCCTGTGGTGGTTGAGCAGAATCAAAGACAAGCCATGCTTCCAAGAATCTCTTCCTTGCTGGGCGAGATCTTCTTCTACCATTTTTGGTATGAAGAAGCCAAGATCTCATCACCATATCTTACCATTCATGGTTAAAGATCTTAGCCACAGCATACTTTTTCTTTTTTATATTTTCTTGCCATCATTGTGATGGTCTTCTAGAGTGTTCTTCCTTCTCTTCGGTAGCTGATTTTTGCTTCCATGGTTTCCTGGTTATTGACCGAAAGAAGAAAAGAGATGAGAGAGAGAGGGAAGTATGAAGAAAAGCAATCAAGTGTATCTGAGTAAATTAATTAAAGTAAATTTGCTTTTACTTCCCTTGCTAGAGTGGCGTGTAGCACTATGGCAATCAATCAATTCAGCTGCAAATTTCTCTCTCATATTTCCCATGCAATAAATGACAATTAAATTAGTTTTGGAATCCATTGCATGGTAAGGTTCTTGGGTCCGTTGAAAACAAACGAAGCTTTTGTTTTCTTTGCTTCAAGGTTTCGGACCAAGCTTGCCTTCAAGCAATTATATTTTGGGCTTGTAACATTGACAATCACAAATGGCCCAAAAACATTTCATCCATGAGATCCAGTGAAGGGCATAAGGCAAATGATAACATTTGCTTTCCTGATGAATTTTTTTTTTTTCGGATCAAACATGAGAAACAATCATGGGCTTGTAGCATTAAACTCATTCTGTCCCAATATATCAAAAAGCATTGTTTCAGCCATTATATTCACAATGATTTAGCATTAAGGCTTAATGAAAACTATTCCAATGGGCTTGCTTTAAATTTTTTGTTCTGTTCGGCCCATTTGAAATTTGCATCACAAAATTATTAATTAACATATGTTAAATGTAAATCAAATTAATAATTTTGTAATTAATTATTTTAATAATGTTTAGTCATCACAAATATTAATTTAGAGTTTTCCAAACTCATCAATCTCCCCCTTGATGACAAACATTATTAAAATTGAAATGGAAAGAAATTTAAAGATTTGAGTATAAAGTACTCCCTTTGAAGATTTGAATTTCTCCTCCTTTCTAATTGTCACATGGCTCCCCCTTAATATATGCTGTTTTTACCAAGGGAAGCACTATACCTGTAACAATTTTATCAAGCCTAAGGCAACAATGTTATTCAACATATTCAATGTAAGATGTTGAATGGCTTGATTTATGAGCAGAATTGGATGATAATCAAAACTCATTTGTTATCAATAATTTGATCTTCTGCTCAAACATATACATACATCAATTTAGTACATGGAAACAGTTGCTGTTCAAATGATTTTCAAATATTTTCCAGTCAAGATATCAGAGCAATATAATTATAACAAGGAAAAATATTTTGAATCACACATGATCATGTCAAAACATGGCAGCTGTTAGATTTTATTTACATATCACAGCTTAAAGGAACTGCCAAAAAATAAAGTCAAAACAGCAATCATTATATCAAGGTAAAACAAATGCTTCATAATTACAATCAACAATCAACCAAGCATTTTACCAAGATAAACATTACGCAATCAGCAGCAATAATGATAAAACAAGTGCATTATCAACATGCATTATCAAGCAAGCATAAACAAGGGTGATCATGAACTCTCAAAAGAGTTTCATCCCCTGTTTGTCATTTTCAATTTTCAGCCATTTTCTCCCCCTTTTGGCATCAAGGGGCACTGCAAAATAAATGAAAACAACATACCAAACAGCAGAATATTTGTTTTTCACCAAAACACAATGGTCCAGAGTATCCAAGTACAATACCAAAACAAGACAGCAAAAACTGTGTATAAGCTCCAAATGATTCCTAAAAGATGAAAATTTCAAGGATTTGGATCCTTTAAGACTGAATCATATTTACATAAGAAAATATTTTTCAAACACCTTAATAAAATTCCATATCACACATGCATTTGAGCAAATAAATTTATCAATGACAATCAAAGCTCAAGTCAAAATTAATCCATAAAGTGCTCAAAACAGAGCCAGATCAAGAAAAAACAAAACAGGACAACAATGAAACATAACAAAGCATCAAATATACAGAGAGCAAAATAACAGAGTATTCAGCAGCAGTAGCAGCAACATGGAGCATTAAATACGGATTGGAGAGAGAAGTGGGGTAGTTATTACCTATTAAGGAGTGCGGTTATTAACCAAGGAGGTTTCAAAAACTGAAAAAAGGGGTTTCCTTGAATCAAGGGATTAGTTGGAAGGGTAGATATGATTTGACAACATGCTTATTCCCACAAGATTTGATGAGATAACTAAGAGATTTTGTGATTTTATTTTCAAAAAATGAGGAACTAACAAAACTGTCATGGTGGGGTCAAGGAATTTTTGGTGGGGCCCATGAAAAATTAAATTATGCGTTGCCTCCCCCTTGATTATAGCTCTTCTAACATGCCCTCATTTTTATCTCATCCAAACCTACGAGACAAAACTGAACAGAGTCAAATATTCACAAGTTATCAATAGAACTTAAATCAAACATTCCCAAACTTTTTCTTAAGGTGCAGAATCTGTCTTCACAGAGGGGTTTTGTAAAAATATCAGCAATTTGGTCTTCAAATTTTACAAATTGAATATCAATAGTACCCTTTTGCACATGCTCCCTAATAAAATGATATTTTATCTCAATGTGCTTGGTTCTTGAGTGCAGAACAGGATTTTTTGAAAATGTTTATAGCACTCATATTATCACAAAATAAGGGTATACTATTGATCTTTAATTTGTAATCTTCCAATTGTGTTTTTAACCAAATTAATTGAGAGCAACATGCAGATGCGGATATGTATTCTGCTTCAGCTGTGGATAGAGCCATTGTGGCTTGCTTCTTGCTTGACCATATATTGAGTGAGCTTCCAAGGAAGCAACACATGCCGGATGTGCTTCGTCTATCCACTCTATCTCCCGCATAGTCTGCATCACAAAACCCTACTGCACAAAAGTCATCAGATTTAGGATACCATAGCCCATAATTACAAGTTTCCTTAATGTATCTAATGATGCGTTTAACAGCCGTAAGATGGGATTCTTTTGGGTGAGATTGAAACCTTGAGCATACACCCACACTTTGAACAATATCCGGTCTAGAGGAGGTAAGGTACATAAGTGAACCTATCATTCCTCTATACCTTGTTTCATCCACATCTTGGCCATCATCATCCTTATCAAGTTTTGTGTTAGGATGCATTGGTGTACCCATTGGTTTGGAATTTTCTAGGCCAAACTTTTTGATAAGTTCTTTTGCATACTTTTCTTGGTGAATAAAAGTACCACTAGGAATTTGTTTGATTTGGAGGCCAAGAAAGAAAGTTAGCTCTCCCATTAAACTCATCTCAAACTCACTAGTCATGAGTTTTCCAAACTCTTCACACAAGGATACATTGGCCGATCCAAATACAATGTCATCAACATAAACTTGAACAAGGAGTATATCATCATTAGATGCTTTAATAAATAAAGTAGTGTCGGTGGTACCCCTTTGAAATTGATTTTCCAACAAGAAGGCACTAAGCCTTTCATACCAAGCTCTTGGAGCTTGTCTAAGACCATAAAAAGCCTTAGTTAGTTTGAAAACATGATTTGGAAACTCTTTATCCTCAAAACCGGGGGGTTGAGCCACATACACTTCTCTATCAATAAAGCCATTAAGGAAAGCACATTTAACATCCATTTGAAACATTTTGAAACCTTTATGGGCGGCATAGGCAAGAAGCAACCTAATTGCTTCCATTCTAGCTACCGGAGCAAAAGACTCATCAAAATCTATTCCCTCTTCTTGATCGTAACCTTGGGCCACTAATCTAGCCTTGTTACGAACAACTTGTCCATCCTCACCAAGTTTATTTTTAAATACCCATTTAGTACCCATAACTTTCTTACCATCCGGATGAGGTACTAGTGTCCAAACCTCATTCTTGTCAAATTGAGCAAGCTCTTCTTGCATTGCTTTAACCCATGATGGGTCCTCAAGAGCTTGTTTGACATTGTTGGGCTCCATTTGTGACAAGAGAGCAAAGTTGCTAGGTTCGGTTTGCCTTTTGGTGGAGGATCTTGTTGTTACACCTTGAGAGGGGTCACCAATGATGAAGTCATGAGGATAACCCCTCATAGACTTCCATTCTCTAGACTTTCGGACAGGTGTTGAGCTTTGATGAACTTCTGGTGGTCTCACTGTTTCAGTTTCTCGTGCCTGCTCAGGAGACAAAATGGAAATGTCTCCTCCAATCTGACGAGACAAAACTGGGCTGATAGATTCCTCATTTTGAACAGATTTGGGATTTTCTTTGCTTGTTCCAGCTTCTTCACCATCTGAATCATTATCTATCACAGTACTGGGAATTAAGTTAGAATCACAAAAAGTAACATGTATGGATTCCTCTATAGTCCTATGCTCCTTGAGATAAACTCTATAGGCCTTGCTTGGGGTGGAATATCCAACAAACATTCCTTCATAGGATTTTGGATCAAACTTTCCAAGATTTTCTTTATTATTAAGCACAAAACATTTGCATCCAAAAACATGAAAGTACTTAAGATTTGGAGGGGTTCCTTTCCATAGCTCATAAGGAGTTTTCTTTAACCCTTTTCTAATGATTGTTCTATTCAAAATATAACATGCTGTGTTCACAGCTTCAGCCCATAAAAATTTAGGAATCTCATTCTCACATAGCATAGCCCTAGTCATTTCTTGAAGGCTTCTATTCCTTCTTTCAACCACCCCATTTTGTTGGGAGGTTCTAGGACATGAAAAGTTATGAGAAATTCCTAAGTCATCACAGAATTTTTCAAAATCTTGGTTTTCAAATTCTCTTCCGTGATCACTTCTTAGATGGGCAATTTTTAAATCCTTTTCATTTTGAATTTTCTTGCAAAGAGTGGAGAAGGCATGGAAAGCATCATTTTTATGAGCAAGGAAAAGTACCCAACCAAATCTAGAGTAATCATCTACCACCACAAGACCATAGTGTTTACCTCCTAAGCTTTGGGTTCTTGTTGGTCCAAAAAGATCAATATGTAACATCTCTAATGGCCTTTTGGTTGAGATTCCATCTTTAGGTTTAAAGGAAGATTTTACTTGTTTGCCCAATTGGCAAGCATCACAAGTAAGATTCTTATCAAATTTGATATTTGGAATTCCTCTAACCAGATTTTTCTTAACTAGCTTAGAAATTTGGTATATGCTAGCATGACCCAACTTTCTATGCCAAAGACATTTTTTAGATTCAAGAGATGTAAAACATGTTACATTTTGTTCTTTCAAATCCTCAAGAGTTAATCCATACACATTGTTGCATCTTTTAGCTTCAAATAGAATATCCCCAGTTTTCTCACAAACAACTAAACAAACAAACTTCTTAAAAATAACTTCAAAATCCAAATCACATAATTGACTAACACTAAGTAAATTATGTTTCAAGCCATGTACAAGAAGGACATCATTTATACAAGATGAAAAATTTTTACCAACTTTCTCAACAGCCACTATTTTTCCTTTTGCATCATCACCGAAAGTGACAAGTCCTCCATCATATTCATCAAGCTTTATGAAGAAGGTTGTCTTTTCGGTCATATGCCTAGAGCATCCGCTGTCCATATACCACATATTTTTTTTCCGTTTGGATGCTAGGCACACCTACAAAACAAGCTTAAGTGACCTTGGGTATCCAAATCTTCTTGGATCCTTTTACGTTAAACCATCTCTTATGCCCTAAGCCATTATAATCAAAGACAACTTTACAAAACTTTATCACCAATCATTCTTTTACCAAAAAAACATTGAATAGGAAAGTGTCCATTTTGATTGCATAGTCTACAAAATCTTGGAGTTGCTGTTTTGTTAAAGTAGGTGGGATCTTAAAATCTTGTATCATTTGATGTTAAAGCAAAGTTTTCAAAATGAGATTTTTCAGCAGATTTATAAAACCCCAACCCAGCCTTATCATAAAGAGGTTTTTGACTAGCCAAGATTTGATTCAGATTTTCAGAACTTTGGGTGAATTTGGCTAAGTCTTTCTTAAGCCTCTTAACCTCTTTAAGCAACTCTTCATTTCTTTTAAAACAGTCTACATATGCAAGAACATAATGATCACTTTCACAGCTCTTAATTTAGGCTTTTAACTGCTTATTTTCTTCAACAAGATCACAAGCAGTTTCGGCCTCCCTCACTTTCTCTTTAAGAAAACTATTTTCAGCTTTAAGAATGGTGATTTGTTGTTCAAGTTCTTGATTTTCCAACAGAAAGCATCTCATTTTTTCAGATAGGTGGTCTATCATAAGATGAAGATCTTCAGTGTTAGGGTTATGAAAGACTACCTGATCAATGTGATCTGCCATGAGACATGGTTGTGACTTGGTCTCGGTTTCTTCATTATCATCATCAGAGTCATTTTCCAAGTCTTCCCATGAAGCCATCAGTCCCTTCTTCTTTCCTCTTTTTGGCTTCTCCTCCTTCTTTAACTTGGGACAGTCAGATTTGAAATGCCCCATTTTCTTGCAGTTGTAACAAGTTACTTTGCTAAGGTCTTTCTTCATTTTCCCTGAGTTGCTGCCTTTGCCTTTGAGCTTCATCATTTTCCTGAATTTTTTGGCAAATAACACAAATTCATGTTCAGAGGAGTTATCATTGGATTCTTCATCCAGAGGGTTAGTCAAAAAAGCAATTCCTTTCTTTTTTGAATCTTTTTTCAAATAGGTGTTTTCAAAAGCATGAAGATTTCCTCTCAAGTCATCACATGTCATAGAGTCTAAGCTACTGCTCTCAGAAATAATTAAAGCTTTTGTTTCCCACTCTTTTGTGAGACATCTCAGCAATCTCCTCACAAGCACAGAATCAGGATATGTAATTCCCAGAGCATCTAAGCCAACAATGATGATGTTGAATCGTTCAAACAGCTCATCAATAGACTCTCCTTCCTTCATTGCAAACATTTCATACTCTCTGTTCAACATATCTGTCCGAGTCTTCTTTACAATGGTGGTTCCTTCATGAGTGATTTGCAATTTGTCCCAGATTTCCTTTGCCGTTGTGCATCGTGATACTCGTCGGTACTCCTCGAAGCTGATAGCACAGTTGAGCAGGTTTACTGCCTTGGCATTTAACTCCACCTTCTTCCTATCTTCTTCGGTCCAGCTTGCTTCTGGTTTGAGAGTGACTACTCCTTCAGCACTTGTGTAAGTTGGAAATTAAGGGCCTTCCAAGATGATCTTCCAGAGTCTGTAGTCTACTGCTTGCACATAGATCTTCATTCTCTCTTTCCAATAGGTATAGTTTTTCGTATTGAAAAGAGGCGGTCTGTTGCTTGACTGCCCTTCTGTAAGATTGTAGGACACCAGATTTGAGCCACTGTTTTCTGCCATGAGGATCTTTACTCCAAGCTGCAAAGCTTGATCTCTTTGAGACCAAGCTCTGATACCAATTGATGGTTATCAGTGGCTAAGAGAAGGGGGGTTGAATCTTAGCCCCCTTTTTGCTTCTGAGCACTTGCTGACCCTTGAAACCAATTCAGGAAACTTCTTTTCTTTTTATCTCGTGAATAGCCACGAGACTTTTTCTTTTGTCTCGTCCCCAGCCATGAGACTTTTCTTTTTGTCTCGTCCCCAGCCACGAGATATTTTTGGTTTTTGCTCCTGTGCAGTAGTGACAGAACTGGAGTAGAGAAGAGAGAAAATTACACCCAGATATATCCTGGTTCAGCTGCTAAGCGCAGTGCAGCCTATATCCATTCTCTATCACAAACATGATGGAATTTCACTATAATCTTCCAGATTACAAACTGTAAAGTGCTAACCCAACTTACAAGGGGATTCCCACAGAATCATAAAACACAACACAGATGTACAAAGGAACTCTAAGACATCTATGGCTTTTTCTTTTAATTTTGCACTCTCTGCCTTTTTCCGCTCTATGGCTTTTTCATACAAACCTCACTGTTTGCCTTTTTCCATGAGACTCAAGACATGACAAAATTAAACAGAAAAATACTAAACTGAATACATTGAAGGAGAAGAAAATCTGTAAGCTTAAGTAGCTCTGAGAATCCTGTGCCTTGCACTCTCACTGCTTACTTCTCACTCCTTGCTCCAAACAGTGGCTGTTCTCTCTTTTTATAGAAGAGGGAAGCCTCCATACTTGAAGCCAAAACCCAAGCCAACTTCTTCTTCCTTCAAGAAACAGAACCGGTTCGACCAAAGAGAGAGAAGAGATAACTCATGCAAAACCCAACATGCAATTACCTCTAGTCCTTCCTTGGTCATCACTCTTCATCAATCCGAGCGCTCCATCCTTGACTTGCTCTCCAAGATGAATTTCTGGCCCTTGATGATTCATGATGATGATGGCTTCATCTACTCCAATCTCTGCCTCTTCCATCACTTCGCCACTCTAGCTACTTCCTGTGGTGGTTGAGCAGAATCAAAGACAAGCCATGCTTCCAAGAATCTCTTCCTTGCTGGGCGAGATCTTCTTCTACCATTTTTGGTATGAAGAAGCCAAGATCTCATCACCATATCTTACCATTCATGGTTAAAGATCTTAGCCACAGCATACTTTTTCTTTTTTATGTTTTCTTGCCATCATTGTGATGGTCTTGTAGAGTGTTCTTCCTTCTCTTCGGTAGCTGATTTTTGCTTCCATGGTTTCCTGGTTATTGACCGAAAGAAGAAAAGAGATGAGAGAGAGAGAGGGAAGTATGAAGAAAAGCAATCAAGTGTATCTGAGTAAATTAATTAAAGTAAATTTGCTTTTACTTCCCTTGCTAGAGTGGCGTGTAGCACTATGGCAATCAATCAATTCAGCTGCAAATTTCTCTCTCATATTTCCCATGCAATAAATGACAATTAAATGAGTTTTGGAATCCATTGCATGGTAAGGTTCTTGGGTCCGTTGAAAACAAACGAAGCTTTTGTTTTCTTTGCTTCAAGGTTTCGGACCAAGCTTGCCTTCAAGCAATTATATTTTGGGCTTGTAACATTGACAATCATAAATGGCCCAAAAACATTTCATCCATGAGATCCGGTGAAGGGCATAAGGCAAATGATAACATTTGCTTTCCTGATGAATTTTTTTTTTCGGATCAAACATGAGAAACAATCATGGGATTGTAGCATTAAACTCATTCTGTCCCAATATATCAAAAAGCATTGTTTCAGCCATTATATTCACAATGATTTAGCATTAAGGCTGAATGAAAACTATTCCAATGGGCTTGCTTTAAATTTTTTGTTCTGTTCGGCCCATTTGAAATCTGCATCACAAAATTATTAATTAACATATGTTAAATGTAAATCAAATTAATAATTTTGTAATTAATTATTTTAATAATGTTTAGTCATCACAAATATTAATTTAGAGTTTTCCAAACTCATCATTAGAAAATCTGCATAAGAATATTAGATTCATAGTAGTAACAGCCATACGTAGTAATCAAAATGAATTAAGTAAACTGTTTATAACTATCCAACACAAGCAAAATAAAACAAGTCTAAGAAAGTTGCTTAATGAAATTAGAGAAAGGTTGAAAGTGTCTAGATCAAAGATGAAATAATTTAGGCATTAGAGATGGTTCTTTAATGTCTTCAACAAGGTTCTGGAAGATGCGAATGCGGCTTTTGGTCTTCTCGAGAGCAGATTCAGCCATACCATCAGCCTTTGTTATCTCAGCTCCAAAGTTAATAAGAAGATAAGATAAATTTACAAATTCTTGAAACATATCTTTCGCAATCCAAATTAAAGTTCTGATCTTGGCAGAATTAGATTTAGGAATTAATGTGAATGAGGCAAAGTAATTTTTTTTTTGAATGAACACATCCATGTCTATGCCTTAATAAAATATAAATAAATGAAATGAAGATTTTAAAAAACATAACTAGTATGTCACAAAATGAAAAGCATTGAAAAGAGTCATACTTATAGAATACTAGTCAGATTCAGAATGTGAAGATTGGGGTGAAGAAATGAAGAGAATTATATGCAAAAAGGTGCATGAAGTGTTGAATTGATATAGACCTAAAGTAGTGCTAAGGTCTTAGCTTGAAATTGAGTTGAAAAATGAAAATTTTGAAAAACATTGAATTTCACAACTGTAACTAATGTAATTTTAATTTTTGGAATTTTATTTAAAATAAATTTGAATGTAAATAAAAAACAAGTTTAAGGTAAGCCCAACAGGTAAAAAGATGTTAAATTTTGGGGCAAAAAAATTTCCTGAGATCTAAGTCCAGAATGGGCCCAAGGTGTTCCAGCATAGGTAGCCCACATGATGGAATACAAGCAAACACACCAAGTCCATCAAATATAACGTGCCATCAACGAGTCCAGGAAGCATCACAATGAGTTAATGAAGTCAACTCATCATCTGCCCAGAATAATCTCATTTCGATCTGAGAGACAAAACGCTAAACCAGAACATCAAAAAAATAAAAAATATTAAATGAATCAATAATGCCCAATGCAGTGCGCAATTTGCAAAACCTCTCTATCTACTATGCCATTGAGAAAAGCACACTTTACGTCCATTTGAAATAGCTTGAAGCCGCAATGAGCCGCATAGGCTAAGAGCAATCAGATGGCTTCTATTCGAGCTACAGGCGCAAATGATTCATCAAAATCAATTCTCTCCTCTTGATCATAACCTTGAACTACTAATCTTGCTTTGTTTCGGACAATGGTTCCATCTTCACCCAATTTATTTTTGAAAATCCATTTCATACCCATGACTTTCTTTCCATTTGAATGAGGTACTAGGGTCCAACCTTGATTCTTCTTAAACTGCTGCAATTCCTCCTTCATAGCTAATACCCAAGATGGATCAGCAAGTGCTTCTTGGATATTTTGAGGTTCAATCTTTAAAATAAAAGCTATATTGTTGGATTCAGCTCTTTTCAAAGATGATCTAGTTGTCTTTCCTCTGGAGGGATTACCAATTATGAATTTCTCTGGATAATTTTTCAAAAACTTCCATTCTCTTTATCTCTAGGTTTGGGTTGAAGTTTCAGGTTCGTCTTGATCCACAATTGCTTCTGCATCAGGATTTTCTACTATGATAGGAGATAATTCCAAATTGTCTCCTACAAAATTGAGATTTTCGTTGCTTGCAGGTGCAGTTTCTTGAGAACTTAAAAGTTGTTGATCTGTCCCTACATTCTTGGTCAATTCAACTTCAAAACCTGGACTATCATCAATACAAACACTAGGAATAATGTTAGACTTACAAAATGTGACATGCATAGTCTCCTCAACGGTCTTAGAGTTCTTGTTATATATCGTATATGCCTTGCTATTTGTGGAATAACCAAGGAAAATACCTTCATGTGTTTTAGGGTCAAATTTTTCCAAATTTTTTTTATATTCAGTATAAAACATTTGCAACCAAACACACAAAAATAATTGAGATTGGGAGGATGTCCTTTCCAAAGTTCATAAGGGGTTTTCTTCAAAAAAACTTTCTTATGAGTATTCAATTTAAAACATAACAAGTTGTATTTACAACTTCAGTCCATAAGAACTTAGGAACCTCATATTTACACAACATAGCTCTTACAATTTCTTGTAAACTTCTATTTCTTATTTCCACAATACCATTTTGTTGTGGTATTATAGGACAAGAGAAGTTGTGGGATATGCCATGTTCATCACAAAAGGATTCAAAATGTTGGTTTTTAAATTCCTTTCCATGATCACTCCTAATTGAAATTATTTTTAAACTCTTTTCATTTTGAATCTTCTTGCTAAATTTTTTGAAAACAGAAAATGCTTCATGTTTATGAGTTAGGAAGAACACCCAACCAAACCTAGTATAGTCATCTACAATAACCATTCCATAACTTTTTTCTCCAAGAATTTGAGTCTTAGTTGGTCCAAACAGATCAAGATTAATAATTCCAATGGTTTCTTAGTAGAGACATCTTCCTTGGGTTTGAAAGAAATTTTTATTTGTTTACCCATTTGACAAGCATCACAAGTGATGTCTTTATCAAACTTAATGTTAGGAAGACTTTTTACTAAACCTCTTTTAACAATCTTAGAGATTTTGAACATGCTAGCATGTCCTAATCTCTTATGGCATATCTATTTTTCAGATTCCATTGAAGAGAAACAAGTTACATTTTGAGCCTTAAGATCATCTAGAGTAAGACCGTAAATATTGTCACATGTTTTTGCAATGAATAACACATCCCCTGATTTTTCATTTATGACTCTACAATATAATTTTCTAAAGGTTACTGCAAATCCTATGTCACATAATTGACTTATACTCAATAGATTATGCTTTAACCCATCAACTAGAAGGACACTATCTATGTAAGTAGAAAAATCTTTGCCAATCTTACCAATGGCAATTATTTTACCTTTACCATCATTTTCGAAAGTGACAAACCCTCCATCATACTTGTTGAGTTGATGAAGAAGGCATCCTTTTTTGGTTATATGCCTTGAATATCCACTATCAAGATATCACATGTCCGATTTCTTCTTGATTGCCCAAGAACATTATAATCATGAACAACTTTATACAATTTACTATCATTACCAAAGGACCTTAGAAAGATAAAGCATTGTTGAGGATCACGACCATTTCTATTGCATTTATAGCAATGTTTCTCTTTTGTTGAATTTTAAGGCTTGCTTTAAATTTTTGGCTTAACAATCTTGGAAGAGGAAGCTTCAGATCTTTTAAAAATTGGTTTGAAAACAGATTTGCTTTCCTCTTTGAATCCAAGTCCAGATTTTTCAAAACTAGATCTTTGACAAGCAAGTAACTTCTCAAGGTTTTGTGAACCTTGAACAAACTTGGCTAAGTCTTCATTAAGATTGTTAATTTTCTCATTCATTCTTTCATTTTCAGCAATTAAATTAGTAGAGACTGAGATCGAATGCTTGAGTTTGAATTTATTTAATTCAACTCTCAAATCATTATTTTCTTCTTTCAAAGATTTTTCATCATAAGCTTTAGTTGCCTATACCTTTTCTAATAAGAGTTATTTTCAACTCTCAATGTTTCATTATCTTTCTTACACTTAACATATTTATCAAAAAGTTTCTTTGAGTTCATAGTGAAATCTTTGATGATGTAGTGCAATTCATCAATAGATAAGTCAGAGAGATCTACTTCATCCATAACCATGTGATCAGCCATTAAGCACATTTGAGCCTCTTGATCCGAATCTTCTTCACCTTCATGAAGATTATGAACGAACATGATATTATAAGCTAAAAGTGATGTTATTTAGAGAGTAAGTGTCTTTTTAGCAATCAAAAAAATAAATAAAAAAAAACTTTTCCATTAATTTCTGATGTTTTTAGAACTTTAAGGTGATATTAATTAGTTTATTCCCTTTTAGTTGTTAAAATTTTAATAATTTCTTAATATATGTGCTAAAATATTAAAAACAATTTCTTGAATGCAATAAACTTGGCCTTTACATTAAAAATAAAGCATATCTTAGACAACTGGTTGATACAGGTCCAGAAAGACCTTCAACCATTGAGATGATCAATTGCATTTTTTTTACAAAAAGCAGATTATAAATTAAACTATCGACTTGATTTCTCAAAAATGTTTGTCATCAGTTTGGTTCCTTACAAGTTATAGTATATCAAACTTAGTCCCCTGAAAAATATGTCATATTAGTTTAATTCCTGAAAGATTTTTTATAATCATAGCAGTACAGTTACAGAATTTGTGCATCTCTTGTTCCTCCCTGTGCATCAGTGTAAATCATTTGCTTTTGTTGAATTTGGAAGGAAAACTATATTAAAAAAAAAATTAATAGAGAAGAAACATTCAAGAAAAGAAAAGCTAACTGGTCGATTACTTAATGACTATTGGTTTTAAATTTGATCTTTTGTTTAAAAGCTTTTAAACAAGAAAAACCTCGAAGGGTATTTGAGTTTATCCAATGAGAGGTCAAATATATTGGTGGTCTTTCATTGGAACTTGAAGTTGAGTTTGTATATGTAAAGAAGATGATTCGGGTGGTTTCGTGAAAAATAGATTAAGTGAAAAATAATAGTTAAGATGAGAGATTCGGGATAAATAAACTTGTGAGGAAAAATACTTCTATTAATGACAAATAAGCAATACGAGAACTAATAATGAGAAATAGAGGTGGAGAACAAGTGTTGAGACTTCCACTAATATCACAAGAGGATGAATGAGCTTTGTTTAAAGTGGATAGGGGTTGGTTAATGGTTGTTGAGCGTTTTGGTGGAACACAGAACGCAAGTGTTTACTCGTGAAGGTGGTGAATGAAATGAAGAACAATGAAAGAAAATTTGGGTAGAGGAAGAGATGGATTTTTTAGCTTCTTAGCTTCAGAAGTCAGAAAGGTCTAGAAGAAGGTGAAGGTGAAAGTGAAAAGTAGTGAAAGTGAAGGTGAAAGTCTGGTTGAAGGTGCTTTACAGAGGTGGCTTGAAGTCCTTTTTATAGCGTAAAACCATGATGAAGAGGAAATCTATTGTCCAATGGTTTTAGTCTGACATTTGGTTTACTGCTTTTTCCAAAATATCTTTAGGTATTCGTGTCACCTCAAGTCTTGTCAACTGAAAAGGTAGGAAGTTGATTCCCACACGTTAAACTAAAGCTCCTGACATGTGACATTAGTGAAGGGATATCTAGTTTGGTTTTTTTTTTAACTAGATGACACCTTTACACTCCAAATCCAACCAATCCACTTCCACCAATATAGTTCCCACTGAAGAGAAATTCAACTCCTCAAGGTGTTCTTTTGGGTTCCATCCTTTTAACCCAATACCTTTAGGAGGAACTTAACTCTTTTTTGACCATGTTTGTAGGTCATTATAAAAATTAATTATATACAAAAAAGATTTATATTTTTAGTACACAATTATAAGCCCCATGCAGTCTTTGAGGGTACAAAGTATTCCCTCAAACTGCATTAAACTTTTTTGTACTCAACAGAACAAGAATAATTAAAATTTTTTTTTTGGTTAACATATCATAACTCTAAAGAATCAAATCTCCCCTCTTTTATTTATTTTTTTTGTCATAATGAGATATGTATTTGTAAATATTATGATATTCAAATATAAATATTTCTGTATAATATGAATATAATTATGTACTCATAAAAAAATGAATAAAA
>NC_029788.2:121309173-121322822 GCF_000816755.2 Arachis ipaensis
GTACAAATATTTTAAATATTAATAAATAAATAAATAGATAAATAAGATTAGTAAATAAATATATTCATAATTTATTTGTATATACGTATGTATTTATTTTTAAAAGTAGTGTATGTGTGTATATAATATTATTATTATTATTTATTTATACATATATATTTTTTTATGAAAAAAGAGGGATGATTTGATTTAATATAATAATTTAATGTATAGACACCCAAAGTAAGCCCAGAGGCATAATCAGTCCGTTCCTAAGGCTCTATAGGAACGAACTGCTCTGATACCATAATGTAACACCCTACTACACAGTGTTTTACGCTTAAGTCATAGAATAGAGGTAGTGTGATGCTACAGACCTCTAAACAGTAAAAATATACATATCATAGTGAAAGAAATAATATACTAGAAGCCTTGAAAACAAAACGGGTAAACAAAAATCGCAAAATAAAAAGCGCAACGCTCAAGGAATAGAATTACTTGTGTGCTAAGAAACCTAATAGGAAATGATAAAAGTAGACAAGGGAGTAAAGAAAAGTCAAGGAATCAGCATAACTAGCCCTTGACTCAGCCTGCGAAGTTAAGGCTGGCCGGGGAATATATATATACATATAAACATACATAAGTATTCCCAAAATGCACCAAGATACCAAAACAAATTCCTGTCTCTCCCTCAACCTCTAGGAGGAGCAGCATACACAAGTTACTTGGAGAGTAAGCTAGATACATATGTACATATATACAACAGAAATCCAAAATACACCCAGGAACTACTTCGCTTCAAAGATCCAGACGCCTAGCGAGGAGCCTCTCGACTTGCATCTGAAAAACAACAACATAGTATGGAATGAGAACCGGAGGTTCTCAGTATGGGAAAAGTGCCACGCGTATAATAAATAAGGTCCTGAGAATGCCATAGGTAATCCTAGTACTCCGTTATTCAATTATCCAACTTAATTACTAAACAGAAGCCATAAACAGGAGTAGGTATTCTAAATCTGCCTAACTTACTCAATTTCAAATATAATCTAATACCAAACCATTTCACCTTTTCCTCCATCCTTCCATCATCCATAATGTAGCAAAGACAAGCAACCAAACAAGTTCACACACAAGTAATGAGCAAATAGTGCAAGTAGCAAATATATCAGGAAGCAGATGGTATATATCAATTAGGCATACCCAGGAAATGCATAACAGTCCAAACAAACAAATGCATATGATGAATGTCTGTCCTATGGCTGATGGGGCCTATCTGTCAGTAATCCAGCCAACCCGACAAGTCCGAAAACCTTAGACTGTCCCCCGTCGCGCATCTCCAAGAGTCTATGCATAGAGTTCACATTCATTCATCATGTAATCACTCAATAGGGCTATCCATACCCGGGAATTTATACGTGTCCAGTCACCCTTACGACGTAGGGTCAACAGAGTATCGAAATTCAACCTGAAACACGTGATGGCAAGCCACGATTTTTACCCAGAAAAACTCGTATCTCAGATATCATTATTCATAAGCCATGACAACTTCATTATCAATACATCATCAATTATCAAACCTTAGCGTTAAACTTCGTTAACATTCTTATTTTCTTCATAAAAGCCACCATTTACAACTTTCTTCACCCTCAAGATATCTTGTTTTCCTAGCTTCTTTTATCCACTTGACCTAAAACCAAACTTTAAGCCTTAAAGGGAAGAAAATGGAGGTTTAGAAGTGGAAAATTGGTTTAAAACAATCAAAAACCGATTTTTTGCAACAGGCGGTATCCACGCGTACGCGTAGGCCACGCGCACGTGTAGTGCGCGTGGAGCATACATCAAGTCACGCGTACGCGTGAGTCATGCGTACGCGTGAATATGCACCCACACATACGCATGCTTCTCGCGCATGCGTCGCCAAAATTCCACGCCACGCGTACGCGTGGATGGGCGTTTTTCCAAAAATTTGGTAGAATGCCTTGAAAGCTTGCTGCAACCAGTTGTTAACTCCTGCTTCACAGTTTTATGTATCAATTTTTCATTGTCCATAACTTTCTCCTCAAAATTCTGTTTTTCACAAAATTGATATCGTTTAAAAGCTTACAAAACCATCTTTCATTTGCAACAAATCACAACTCAATCCATAATTTGAGGAGTAAATTATGGACTTCGAAAGTTCATCAAAAATTGGTTTTTTAACCAATTCTCAACCAAACCTCATTTTCATCAACTTAAGTTCCTTACCATTAAAACTTGCATTATAATACCATGTCAGCCCAATTCATCAACAACCATTGCCAATATAAACTTTAACCAATTCAACAAATCTTGATCATCAATAAATATCAACATTTACCTTATACATCAATAACCCCTCCTTTATATATAACAACTCTTCACCTATACCACCCTTCATCATATATTTATCAACCCTCTATCAACATATAGCAATTAAATTCCATTAACATAAATCAACCCTTCATTAACTCATACCAACATCTTCAACAACCCCTCATGAATAATATCAAGCACACATATATAATGCTAACAAATCATGACCATAGCTACCATTACTAACTCAATTTCAAGGGCACACATTTACAACTTCAACACCTCATAATTCCAATACATATTCACCAATAATTTATTCCAACAACATTACAAGACTAATCATTAAATACAATAACCAATTCAACTTATCCTATGGTTCCTCTAACCTAAGTTTTTACAACACCGTAAATATTAAACGTGCGAAACTTAAACCATACCTTGGCCGATCACTTTGTTTCACCCAAGGTAGCCTCACAACACAAAACACAGCCCCTCCAAGCTCAATTGAAACAGCCACAAACCAAGCCTTGATCACCAATAAGCCTCCAAATACTCCCAATTCAATTCCAATGTATATATATCCACTTAATCTACACCTAATTCATATACATGTTCCAAATTCAGTTTTTTTCCACTATAAATACAAGATTGAGCTAGGGTTTGGGTGTCCTTACCATACCCATATGCTCAATAGCTCGAGCCCATTAAGTCCCGGAAGCTAACTTGAATCTAAAACACCAAATTATACAAAATCTCAACACTAAAGCCCAATAAATTCAGAACTGGAAATGAGAAAATTGAGGAAGAAAACGTGGTTTCCTTATCTTACAATGTTATGGGCTTTGTAGAGCTCGACGCCGTGGACGCGTAGCCGCAAACGGTACGACGATCGGAACTCGGAGCGAAAAGTTATGTGGATTTGAATGAAATCAAGGGTTTTGGAATCTTCAACATGTTCTTCCTCATTTTGGCTAGCTGCCCAGCGTGTTCTGCATGCTGAATGGAGATGAAATGAGCTTCAGCTCATTATATATAATGAGTTGGTTGGGCCCACGGGCCGGTTCGGGTTCAGTTCAACCGGTTTGGCCCGTTCAGTCCAATCTTGGGCCGAATTTTTCGAAATTGGTGTCAAAATTCTCGTTTTGACGAACTCTATCCTATTTTGATATTAGTTTTCCATTTTTAATTTGCCTAATTAAAATTCAAAGTATTGGCTAACTCTTTACCGATTTTAGCGGGGTTTACAGAAAATATATAGCTTATTACAAATAACTTTTGTAAAAGAAAATTGTTTTTGTAAACTTCAGTTGTTTTGTGTTGTATTGTCTTCCTTTGTATTATTACAAAATTTCTTTTTTATAATAAAAGTTGTTGCTTTATTTTTCTTATATGTTGTAGACTTACAAAGAAATTCTCTTTCCTGGAACAGGGACGAAGCAGTACTTGTGGAAAATATTGCTCAACATATATTTGAAATATTGATTCCTAAGTTGCCATCTTCAATGAAGAATCTTGTGGGGATTAATTTGAGAGTGGAACAAGTGATTACTCTCATAGGCCTTGGATTGAATGATGTTCGCTTTATAGGTCTATGGGGTATGGGCGGGATTGGTAAGACAACTATTGCTAGAGCAGTCTTTGAAACCATTCGAAATAGATTTGAAGTTACTTGCTTTCTTGCCGACGTTAGGGAGCAATGCGAGAAAAAAGACATTACTCACATACAAAAGCAACTTCTTAAACAAATGAATATAAGTTCAAATGCTGTTCATAACAAGTATGATGGGAGAACAAGAATTCAAAACTCTCTACATCTCAAAAAGGTACTTCTTGTTCTTGATGATGTAAATCATGAAAAACAATTAGAGGATTTGGCAGGGCAGCAAGATTGGTTTGGTCCTGGAAGCAGAATAGTAATTACAACTAGAGACTTAGAGGTGCTAAAGAAACAAGAGGTGCATGAAACTTATAAGGTTGAAGGGTTAGTGAAAAGTGAAGCCTTTAATCTCTTTTGTCTGAAAGCCTTTAAACAGCAGGAGCCTACAGAAGGATTTTTGGATTTGTCTGAAGAAGTGGTCAAGTACAGTGGTGGTCTTCCATTGGCACTTAAAGTATTGGGTTCCTATCTTTATGGTAGACCTATTGCGGTTTGGCATAGTGCTATTGAAAAAATAAAAAAGTCTTCATATTCTGAAATTATTGATGTTTTGAAAATAAGCTATGAGGGTTTAGATGATATGGAAAAGAATATTTTTCTAGATATTGCTTGTTTCTTTAAAGGACTGGGGAAAGAATATGTAACAACGATATTAGAAGGATGTGGTTATCAGGCTGAAATTGGTCTTGATATTTTGATTAACAGATCATTAGTTACTATTAAAAATGATCGACTGGGAATGCATGATCTGCTTGTAGAAATGGGCAAACAAATTGTAATTCAGAAATCTCCGAATGATGCTTGTGAGCATAGCAGATTGTGGTGTTTGGAGGATGTTGAATTTGTACTTACTCAAAAGAAGGTAAGTGTTGTTTTTTTCTCAACTATAGGATGCATAAAATTAAAATAAGAATTTGACAATGTATTTGATATTATATATAGGTAACTAAAAACTATTTTTTGTTTTTGTGGTTATCTCAATCAGTATAGTTTTTTCATTGGTTTTTTTAATCGTTTATTTATTTATTTACGTGTATGTCTTGTAGAAAACTAAAGCAACTCATGGCATCGTTCTACATAAGAGGTATAGCGAGACTGAAGTGAATCAGAGAGATTTATCTTTCTCAAAAATGTGTCAGTTAAAGCTTCTCATTTTAAATACCGTGGAAGCTCCCATTCTCTGCGATATTCCTTGTACATTAAAGGTATTTCACTGGAAATGCTGTCCACTGAAAACTCTGCCCCTTACAGATCATCAACGCTATGAACTTGTTGAAATTAATCTGTCTGATAGCAAAATTGTACAGTTATGGGATGGAGAGAAGGTAGACCTTTTCATCAACAGTTCTATCAAATTTTATTACATAAACATTTCCAGCAAAAATATTAACACCATGTGATATTTTTTTTTTATGTTTTTTCAGGTTCTAGAAATGTTAGAGCACTTGAATCTGTCTAGGTGCATGAAGCTGAAACAAACGCCATACCTTTCTGGGGCTCCCAATCTTAAAAAACTTGTTCTTTGGGGATGCCGGAAGTTGAATTATATTCACCCGTCTCTCGCACACCACAAGAGACTTGTTGAATTGGATTTAGGTAAATGTATCCGTCTTGAAACACTTGGAGATAAATTGGAGATGAGTTCACTCGAGATACTAGATCTATCTGACTGCAGTAGTTTGAGAAGACTGCCAGATCTTTATGGGGCTCCCAATCTTAAAACACTTGAGCTTAGGGGATGCGAGGAGCTGGATTATATTCACCCGTCTCTCGTACAACACAATAACCTTGTTGAATTGAATTTAAGTGGATGTAGGAGTCTTGAAACACTAGGAAATAAATTGGAGATGAGTTCACTCAAGAAACTAGATCTAAGCTTGTGCAGTAGTTTGAGAAGACTGCCAGAATTTGGGAAATGCATGAAACAGTTATCCATTCTTAGGCTGGTATATTCAGGTATAGAAGAGCTACCCCAGACGCTTGGAAATTTGGCTGGCGTGTCTGAGTTGGACTTAACTGGATGCTACAAGATTACTGGTCTTCCCTTATCACTTGGATGTTTCGTTGGCCTAAAAAAGTTGGTGTTAAGTAGATTCGTCGAACTTAGTTGTCTTCCACACAAAACTCACGGGTTAGAGTCCCTCACAGTTGAGGATTTTTCTGACAGCCCAAATATTGTTGGATTTTTGCGTTCTCTCTCTTGCCTGAGCCTGACCTCTTTGAGTAGCCTGACCCTTTCCTACTATATTGGGTCATCTAGAGAAGAGTCGACCCTTTCCTATGATATTGCCCACTTAGCGTCGTTGACCTTTTTGGATTTATCTATGAGCAGTTTTTTAAGGGTTCCAGTAAGTATCCATCAACTTCCCAGACTTACGCGTGTAAAGCTATCTTTTTGCGATGAATTGGAGGTTTTACCAGAGCTTCCATCAAGTCTAAGAGAATTAGACGCACAGGGTTGTTATTCACTGGATGCGTCGAATGTTGATAATGTTATATCAAAGGCATGTTGTGGCTTTGCAGAATCAGCTAGCCAAGATCGTCAAGACTTCTTGCAAATGTTGATCACAGGGGAGGAACTTCCCGCATGGTTTGAGCATCAGGAACAAGATAATGGAGTATCAGTCTCATTCCCACTTAATTGCCCTTCAACTGAAATGGTCGCACTTGCTCTCTCTTTCCTATGTGAAGGTATCAAAGGTTTCAGAAGATTCCAGCCTTCGGTGATCTGCAACGGGAAAGAATTCATCAACGCGAGTTTATCCGTGATGAAAAGTGAGGATTCTTTGTTCATTGTGTGCGTGAACGGTTACTATTTTAGTAAGCTGTTATGCCAACACAATCGCTTCCAAATGTTATTTCCAGATCACGACGATCTTGATATCCGAGTAAAGAGATGTGGAGCACGTTGGGTGTGCAAGCAAGACATTCAAGATTTCAAGAAATGAAAATATGAAACAGGGAAAAGAAAAGCAACTCTTGAACTGAACATGGACATGATTTCACATTCTTCAGCTTCTATAAATAAGATGCTCGTGGTTGACTCTCCCGTGTATGAACAAGAGATAGAGCTAGCCGCCACAGCGGAGGCCTCTATTAGCCATTTGCCATCTCGCAAAAGCTCTGACCCATCTCGCAAAAGCACTTAGTTACCATAGCTCATGACACAGGTTTCTCAATATGTTACATGTATCATTGCCAAGCTTAGATCTGCTCGGCTAAATGGTTCCCCAGATCTGAAGCTTTTGACACAGCTCATTGCATCCATCCACAAAGAAATGTAAACCTTTTTTATATAAATATTGCTATTTGAAGTTTGCATTTTAGTTTGCAATTCTTTTTCTTTCAATTTTTAGGAAAGTAATATGTTGGTTTTTGATAGAGGAGAGTTTATGTTATCTGATTACTGGGAATGTGTTTTTGTGTTAAATTGCGTGTTTCAAATTTATCTGTTAGACATGGTAATCGATGCATCATCCCATGGAGAACATATAGAATGTGCAAAGCTTATCACCTTTACATTCTCTGCTTGACCAATGATTACTTCAATGATGAATGTTGCCAAGATCTCGGATTTTAAACTTTAAACTTTTGATTCAGCCCCAGGAACAGGTCAGCCAAGGTGAACCTGAAGATTTTTCTGATTATCCTTTTTTTCATGCCAAAATATTAAGCACTGGCTGGGTGCCTATTGAGGATATCGTAGATTTGAGCAAAAGTGAGATGGAAAGGCAAAGGCGTGAAGGGGAAAGTGTTTGACAAATATATTTGCAGATGATGTGATTGAAGTGAACAACTTTGGTTGAGAAGAAAGGTATGTCTATTTGCCAGGAGCTCAATGTAATTTTGTTAGAAGAATGTATCTTGAGAGCTAATAACATTTTCACATTTTTTTAAATAGTTTTTGAAGGAGCTGGAGTACATCACTATTAGTTTCCCCTGGAACTAAAGTGATCTCAATTTTCGGCTCTGGAAACTTGAAACATCAATTTTTAAAGATTGTGGAAACCTTAGCAAGGCAAAAATTCAGTCCATGTCAATATCCATCTGGTGTTGTGTAAATTTGAGTTTGATGTAACCATGTATGGGACTATTTGGATTCATAAATAGTGAAATTGTTTGTATGCTAATATTCTAGAAAAATGATATGGAACTAAAACTCTTTTACCTTTTTTGTTATGCTCCTTATGACAGATTTTATTTTCTAAAAAGCAGAAGAGACTATTAGAATGTAGAAGTATTGTCATTGGTGGTAGCTAGGAACTAGGATCTAACATTTGTTACATAACCAATTTACACTTTCAAAAAATAACAAAATTCTAACTCAAAATAAGCTAGCTAAGATCAATTCTCGCTAATAGCTAAATGTTTTATATCTTCTAACAATTCAAGTAAAATCACCAATTAAAGCTAAAGGACTCAAAGTGCAGATTTTCAGCCAAATTGGATGAGCAAACAGCTGCTACCTCCTGCCTCATTTCCTTGGGTCCAGAAACAAGAACCCCCGCATTTGACCCTTTCAGTTCCAACAGTAGTCCTTCAAAAAAGAAAAAATAAAAGCAAATAAAAGACAGAGAAAGAAAGAAAAGAAAAAAGAAAAGAGAGCAATTTCATACCCTTGATATGTCTCTAGGCTATAGTTTAAAATAAAGATTCCCTTCACTTGAGGTCAGTGTTATATTTATGAAGGTAATTAGTGTTACAGTTTACAAACTACATAGTAATTTGCCCCAAAAAAAAAAGTGAAGTGACTTACTTCTTAGGTCAGGTCTTCCACCATAATGCACATTTGTAGCATTGGCAAGGATCTGGTTTGGTAGGCTTTCCAATTCTCTTTCTACTGATGGAGATGACCCCTCCATATTCTGTACCTTCTTTGCTTCTTTGACATTTTGTTTCTTGTTCCAAAGAACAGCTGCACTTGCACCCATTGCTATAGACACACATATCACTAACATGTTGATAGAAGACTTCAAAGGGTATGAAAATATTTTATTGGTGTTATGATCAACAGGAAAAATGTAGTAATGGTTAATCATCCCAATTAGGATAATGAAGATTATGAAAGAAGATGATATTATAGCACCAACCCAAACCCAACTATTTGGACCTAAAATAGTAGAAATAGGCGAGTCTTTTTGGTTAGGCTTGAACCATATGGATTGAAGGGGAATTGAATTATTATTCTGTTTATGGTCTTCCTCTCTTGTGATGTAAGCCTCAATTTGTAGTTGCAAACTAGAAATGTCACCGTTGATTCCATAACATGGGAGGATCATATCTAACATTGAGAGACAAGAGGTGTTCTTAAATGCACAAATTAAGGTAAGTTTTGGAGTTCTGTATCTCAATGTTATGTTCAGATATATTAGCTCTCTGATGATAGACACAAAAGGGGTGATGCCACTGCCTCCACTAATCATCACAAGAGTTTCATGCCTGGTGAATAGAAAGCAGAGTTATTAGTTTGTAAGAAATTATAAATAATCATTTTAGACTAAGCCAGAAGTGATGTTATTTAGAGAGTAACTGTCTTGCTAGCAACCCAAAAACACTTTTCCATAATATATATATATATATATATATATAACACTTATTCTTGAATGGATGTGTAATTACGTGTAATTTGTTAATATAAACTTGGGCTTTATATTTAAAAAAATGCAAACCTTAGATAATCGGTAGATACAGGTTCATAAGGACCTTCAACATGGACATTGAGATGATCAATTGCAGATGGTACTGAAAGCATCTGATAGAGTTTCTGGGACCAAGCTCCCTCACTCTTAATGACAACACTTAGAATTTCAGGCTCCAAGTTACTATTAGAAGTAACTGTAAATGGATGCCACTGCAACTTTGATATGCTTGGTATGTTTATGAACACAATACTTGTGGGATTATATGTCAACCCTGCCAAAAAATATAGATAGCCACATCAGCACTAAAAACAATATACAAAAATTCTTATCATTGAAATTTGAGAATTTTTTTTTCAAGAAGCAGGTCATAACCAAATTATCTACTTGATCCCTCAAAAATATTTGACATTGGTTTGGTTCCTGACAAGTTGATATATAATATATCAACTTAGTCCCCTGAAAATTATACATCACATTAGTCAAATTCCTAAAAGATTTTTTATTAGTCTAGTCCTTAGAAAGTATATGTGATAATACTCTGGTCCTTAAAAAAGCATGCAACCTCAACTTGATCTTTTATTTTATAAAAATTTGTTTGCAGAAAGTGATAATGTCTTTGCACACACTTTTTTAAACCTACCCGAGTCCCAAGAATAGGAAAAACTGATTTTTTTCCCCATCTCTCTCACACCGTCTATGATTTTGGTGTCTGTAATTAGTATTCTATATCTTTAAACAATTAAGAGACAAGATCTAAGGGACTAAACATCTAGTTTATTTTATCTTACCATGGGTCTTAGAGAAGTTAAGTTCTACCGCTTCACATGGCAAAACACGAGCAGAAACCAACCGAGCTTGCTGTCTTGATTGCAAGAACCTTAGATAACGATCAACCAAGAAGAGGTAGAAACCAGGGAGCATAATACAAGCATAGGAGATTCCCACATGAAAGATGAACAACACAATGAAAAGGATGTAGAGGTGGTGTGTGTAGAAGAAAAGCTCAAAGGCTTTTCTCCTAATGCGAGGGAATGTTGTAAGCCACATTAAAAGACCAATTAGCAAAGTTAACTCTCCTGCTACATTTGATATCCCTGTTTTTTTCCATTCTAGCATCTGCATTGAGAATAATAGTAATAGTATCATGAATCTATAGTTCTATGTTATAGTAGATAACAAAATGATAAAAAAAATATCCAAGTGACTAGCATAGAGCACAATAGTAGTAAATTAACTTGTTTGTGCTAGAAATAGTTAGTTAGTCAGTATAGTTTCTTTTATTGAACATTTTTAATTAATTTTATTTCACAAGATCCTAAAATCCAATAATACATTAAAAAGAAAAAGATAAACAAGAATTAAACATGCCCTTAGAATTGGTACTTTCTTCTTTTCTTTTGAATCCAAGCTTTGAAATTTTCATGCATACAGTGTGATTCAAGTTTTAGACCACATATCATTAGTTCACAAACTTGATTTATTTTTCACATTTATCAGTCAACAACCCTATATTTTACTCCATCGAATTTCAAAATGCACCATGAATTGACTCCATGAGTTGAGAATCTACCATTTTTCAAGTCCAAAAAGGGGAGAGGAAAAGTAGGGGACTATTTTGACGAACCTTTGAAAGTTGATTAGTCACTGCCCAATAAATGATGTAGCAAAGGCCATGAGCAGTGAAGATTGTCATGAGCATATTTCCAAGCCAAATATGGTACTTTATGCAACTCTCTGATTTTAGACCAACCAGTGGCAACAATGAGGAGCCACGTGTCACTGGGAAGAACAACATTGCCAAGCATATGTTCCCAACTTTCCCCAACATTAGCGCTGATTTATCTAGTTTCTTCTGCCATCTGCGAAAACACAAAAATCACTTCCTTCACCACCAATCCTAGTTATTAAAACAGAAATAATATTTAGAAAAATGTTCGAAATTGCGATTGAGATCGCATAAAAGTTATATTATTATTACCTTAATTGCACACTAATGAACAAAATTCATGATTGAGACCATAATCAAAACTATAATCCTTAAATAACTCAGAATATATATCCATATCATAGAGCAAATATGTGTAAAACTCAAGTCATTGTGTATGTAATTGTATTATGATTTTAATACACTTTTTCTCCATCTTCTGCTGCTGATTTCTGAGAAATTTTGGCAAAGCTGTTGTTTAGATAATTTGAAAAGGACCAAACTAGTAGCACAATGAACATAAACAACAAGGCAAGTTCTGTGCCAGAAACAATGCCAAGAGGGCCTCTCACAAGCATTGGACGCTTCCCTATGAATACTCCCTCACATTTCTTCCCATTCTTGCTCCTGGAGTGGTGCAAAGAAACCAAGGAATTTAAAGCCAATCATCAGAACTGGGAATACTCTAATTATGTTATAAGAATACTTCATCCATTGATAAGTCGTTTTTATTTTTCTGATACATTCATCAATTGTTTTATCAATAAACAAATTGCATCCAAATATATCAATTTATGAATGTACTACAAAAAAGAAAAAAGAAAAAAAAATGGATGGACACAGTACCTTAAAATACTTATTACTTAGAAAAGTAGATATGGCTAGAAGAATAAGAAAAAAATCAAATGGGATTCAAGAATAAGAAAAAAGATAGCACCTTTCAATTTTGAAATAATTGTATTTCTTTGCTATATGGAGGTAGATACTTCCCAAAACAGCTATGAACAATATTGGAACAGTGAACAGGAGAAGTGTTGCACCTGCAAGAAGATCATAGAATATATCAGCATAAAACAAAGAATATAGATATGTGAATTTTGCAAATACATATGTAGCTGAATCGGAAAATGAGACCTTGTTTTCCAAAATATGAAGAATTGATCTTTGCTTTTAGTTGCGGTAACCATATCTGTTTATAAGTGTCTGTTGGAGCCACTACCCAAACAAAAACCCAAGCCAAAAACAAAACCAGCACCATTAACCTTATTGCAAATTGAGCCCTGCCATATTTTTCTTGAGAAGGTGGTGACTTCTTCAACACTTCCTCATCCATCTCTTGGTTTGTCACTTGTTCACTCCTTCTTCTTCCTTTAATAGTCCAGAAAAGACAGCAGAGTATTCAGTTTAGAGAAAGTGAATACTATATATAGTCATGAATTAAAAACGACAATAAATGGAACTCTTGTATATATACAAGTTGAAATCAAATTTGTGATCCCATTAGAGGTGGAAATGGACTGATTCTTGGGCGAACCTTACCAGTTAGTCCTGGAACCTTTCTTAGGGAGGTTGTACTGTTTATCACTTTAGATTTCGGAACTCACCAAGAAAAAGAAATCAAAATTGTGACACTGACTAGGAATGAAAAACCAAATTGCATGAGACTAGGTATAGTATTTATGACATTAAGAGTACAATGCCAAAATCATGTGGGGCATTATTAAGAATTGAATGTGTTTAAGGTCAAGCAATTCAGTGTGATGTTTTGTGTGCAAATTTAAATGAAAGATACAGGTGCACAGAATCAAAGGACATGAACATGGTCCTTTATGTGAAGCAGATAGAGATAGTAGTTGGACTCCTGAAAGTTGAAACTGGAGTACTGAACTGAATTTAAATCCCATATTGGTTTTATAGAGAATTTACTTTGTGGTTCATTTTTTATTGCCTTCAAACTAGGAAGGAGGTGAAGATTTTGTTAAATTTGGCAAATTTGGGGGAATTTGAGTGCTATGTTGTGGGGTTACACTTGGTAGCATGAAGGCTTGTGCCTTTTAGAAGCTTAGTGGGGTGTGCGTGTGTTGGGGCGTGTGTCAATTTTACATGGCGTGTGGTTAACTTTGGTGCGTGGAGAATTTCACATACACATTGGAAAATAACATAATATATGTAAATATTTTTTGAACCTTTTTATTCTTACATTGATAGTAAATATAAGCAAATTTTGAATGGAATATAAAGCATTTAGCCATTTATAGTCATTTTTTAGATGTCTATGAAAAAATACAACAAAAGAATATACTCCTTTTGTTTTAAAATAAGTTTTTTTTTTTAG
>NC_029788.2:121322827-121327627 GCF_000816755.2 Arachis ipaensis
TTTAATACTATAAATAAAAATATTATTTTTAAAAGTACAAATAAAACAATTAATTTAGAACAAAAAGCAAATTTTCATTATTTTTACGGCACTGGCTAGTACTAGTCTAGTACAGTCAGCAGCAGGTAATCTAACATAAAAGAAATGAGAGACCATGCATGTTCCCAATCATTAGGATGCATTCTAATAAGTCCACCAAATACCTCATCAGATTTTCTGTGGTAAATTCGAACTAATTTCAAAACTAAACAACTTGTTTTGAGATCAGGAGGAATCACTTACTGTTCGTATTCATCTTTATTGATTCAATTCTCCAGCTTCAGCTTGTTCTAGGGTTATCGGCAATCGCCAATCTTGAATCCTGCTTGGTATGGTGTATTAGAAGAAGGTTGTGAGACCAACAGAAATGGAGGGTTTCGATCTGATTTTCTCTAGATTGAAGAAAAATAGAGATGGATCTAACTACGAATTTGAATGTGGAAGGGGCGTGTGTTGTTCAAGTTGCAGGGACAGAAAATGTGATGAATTGAAAGTCCGGAACCATGGGAGAAAAGGAGGAGAAAGGGAAGTGGGTCAGAGCGAAGGTGCATTATTAGAGTGCACTCAAATTGTGGGGGTGCATTAATATTCTATTCTATTCACTCTCGTTTGCAGGATTGACTTTTTGTGATAAACTTCCTACTAGAAGTTGCTATTTCGTGATTTTGTTTAAACATTAAAAAGTAAAATTTCTTCTTAGGGGTAATATCCACATGAAATCCACCATCTAATTCTATTAGTGTACAAAAGAAATCAAATCCAATCTATGATCACCCTCCCTCAAACAGAATCATCTACAGAGATGTCTCAAACGCTAAAATAAAAATAGGAAGAGGCTCTTACAAATACGACGAATTCACATCTCAATCTTTCGTAGATAATGAAATATTCATGATAGCAAATTTAAAAAGAATAATGTTACACATCTAAGTATTTTTGTTAATTAAGTCTAATTAAATTAATCTAATATCAACAAAAATTAATTATGAATAGCATTATTTTAAATCTCATTATTTAATTTTGATTAAACTTGATTTATAAAAAAACTTGACTACGTAGCATTACTCATTTCATTTAAAAATATGGTAATGACAGTCATTTTTATTTTTTAAGGGGGAAATAAAAGGAATATAAAACTCAGCCATACATCTTTTCAATGCATCATAAAGTGGTCTCTGTCAATTTTTCTATGAGGTTTGAGGGTCTAAATTACCCGATGATGTTTTAAAAGTTATGATGTAAACAAGTAAAGTGATTTTGATACAAGAATACAATACAGAACAAAATTAATAATGATATTAAATAAATAGTCAGAAGGTATGGTGATATAAACAAGTAGAGACTTTAATACAACAAAACAAACACTCCTTAATAGGATTCTCTTCCACAGAATTATTCATCCGCAAGTTTATGTTGGTCACTTTCAAACTCTAAAATTCAATATTTCTTCTCTTATGGTATCCACATAAATTTACACACAACTTATTTACTTGATATCTACATAAATATCACAAACTTTTCTTTAAATATTGCCAACCTTGACATGATCATCACCATCTGATGAATTCACAGGCAACCTTGACCATGATAAAGATTCCCTTGACTCAATCATCTTCCTTCTTATCACCATTGATAGGCTCAAAACAATGCACACAGCAGCTGCCAAAGTAAGCAACAAACCTGAATAATTTCCCTTTGACCAGCTTTTCAGAACAATAGTAGAACAATCCTCTCCATCAAAACTACTATGAGAGTTATTAATCTTCATAACCTCAACACCATTCAAGATACCATCAACAGCATGGGTAATGCTATTCTTTGAGGGACCTATACCAACACTCAAATCCCCACCTACATTGCCATCTCCATAATCAACCACAAAATCAGCATAAAACGGTGAAGCCAATGATCTTGTAATGTAAGACAGATCCAAATCTTCATAAGCCAAATAACCATTGACAAAAACATTGAAATAGAGCATATTAAGTGAAATGCTAGCAATATCACAGAAATGCAACCGAATCAAGTACTTATACCCTCCAAGAATTGGAAACGCCCAAGTAATGTTCACATTGGTAACAGAATCATTCTCACTTCTGATCAACCTAGCACTATTGTACACATTATCAGGTGCAACCTCACGGCTAGCACCTCCATCATGATACTTGATCCTCCCGCCAAAAACAAGCCTTTCAGACCCAAAGCTTGATCTCAATAACCCATCATCAGGAACCCAAGTTCTCCACAATGAATCATTAAAAGGTGTAACTTTGGGACCCCCAACATTGACCCTATGCACAACTTCAAGGGCTTGTTTGTTCAACCCGTCAAAATTCACCAAATTCCCTGAACTACCGATAAACTGTGCTGTTTCAGGGACAAGGTCGTTGGGTGCAGAAATCACCTCAATTGCGTTCACAAACGCCAATTTAGAGTCTCTATTAGGCACAAAAACTATCACGATCTTCTCATCTTCGACGGGGACAAGAAATTCCAAAACCTTAGGGTTTTGCCCTGTACAATTCAAACGGGTGAAGTTGGTCAATACGACGTAGTCATCGACCAAGACTCGAAATTGAGCTCGACCCAGATCGAGTTGGGGTGATTTGAAGGCGTGGAAGTGGAAACGAACGATGTGAGGTCCTTTGTCTTTGAGGGAGAAAGTGTAGCTAGCTGGACTAGTGAAAACCCTAGCGGTGTGGTAGATTGGGGAAAGGCCAGGGAAGGGGTTGTCGTTTCGGAGTGAAACGGACGCACGGAGTGAAGGGGAGTGGAAGGGAGAGTTGGGTGTTCGGGCGAGGTCGCCGGAGAAGAGGCGGTGGTCGGCGGAGAGGGAAGAAGTGGCAGCGGTGGTGAGTGGGGCAGTGGAACCACAATCGAGGAGGTAGTTGTCAAGAGGGGAAAAGGGGTGGGAGAGGGAAAGGGTGGAGAAGGAAAAGAGAAGGAATAAGAAGAAGAACATGGTTGAGACTTGAGAAGGTGAAGAAGAAAGAAGGAAGAAGAGAGTGGTTTTGTGGGAGGAAGAGCGAGTAGAGATGGGCCCACACGGTGTTCACAGCTTGGGTGGCACACTACCAACTGCCAGCTCGGATCCACTTAAACTCAAAAGTGTTTCCCAACGAATTTTGAACTTTTAGAAAATAAGATTATAAATAATTAGGATTAGTTTCAGAAAATTAAGACTAGCTTCAACGTAGGTATCATGGTATAACGGCTTCGTGAATGCGTAGCGCTCTCTCGTTGCCGTTGGTCTGTCGCACTGCCGTTGTGCCTTCTGCGCCAAAACTGTGCGCTGACCTACATGGAATTCTCATGGTCGTAAGTGGTGCGCTCGGATCCTTGAAATCGAGCTCCGCTTGGCGGGAATCTTTGGGATTTGTCTCGATTCAACTTCAAATATTTTAGGAATTAATTTGATGGTACTGAATCTATGATCGGATAAGGATCTTAAAAATAAACTCAGTTATTATTTTGGGTCAGATTTAAATCAAGACGAATCTCACTTTATTTAATTCAGGTGTATTCTAAGAAAATTAAAAAAGATATATATTTTTTAAATTAATTTTAATATTATGTTATATTAATTATAAGTTTATTATTTTATTTTTAATTATATTTGTTGAATTAAAAAATAGATCAAAGAAGCATCAACTTAGAATTTATGAGCAAATTCAATATTAAATATGGATATCAACTTTTCGGTAACAAATTTTTTCTTTATAAATAAGTATATTATAAATAAGTTTCTTTATAAATTATTGTTAAAGCTTTAAAGATCCAGTTTTCACCCGATTTGAATCCAGTATAGTTGTGGTCCGAAAATGTTTAAGTTTCATCGGATTTAGAGTCAGATTAGGGTTTAAAAAATAGATCCGATATATATTTAGAGTCAAGTATGGATCAGGATAAATCCGGTTTCACCCGACCCGTAAACACCCCTAGTCTTCGTTGTCTGAGATCGCGCCAGAGTGTGCTCAAATTGCATCGCCTCCCTCCCTACGTCGATTCCTCATCATCGCAATGTGCAGCTCTCCGTGCAACGTATCCTTGACGTGATCGCCGTCCCTCCCCATGAAACTCCTTCTGCTTCGTTATCATTATAGTGGAGTTGCTCTTTTTTCTTTTTTTTTTTTTGATGATTCTTTTTACTAGTTTTGAATATTTCTTTTTTTAGGTTCAAATAATTTTTTTTATGTGTTTTAGATATTTCTTCATTTTTTATTTTTGACGATTTTTTTAATAGTTTTTAAAAATTTTTTACTTAATTTTCAAATGTTCTTTTTTCAATATTTTTTAATGGTTTCATCTTATTAGGTTTTGAAATTTTTAAAACCTGCAATGAAGAGTGATCGACATCGGTTGGAGTAGCGCAACAGCGTGACTGAAGCGAAAGAAGAAGGAGAGAGTGAATGTCGTGAATAATAATGAAATAAGAAGGGATGGGTGATGTAGTTATTTTTTATTCAAATTTACTTAGAATAATAGTAAAAAGTAAAAATAGAGTTAGATAGATAAAGTTGTTGATTTTTTTTTTTTGTATTATTAGACTTTTTAATTTATATCTTAAACATAAGTATAAAAATTTAAACAGATCTCCATAAGAATGTTAAAATAATTAATTTTTTTAAAATAAGGTGTTTGATTAGAACCGGGGATTTAAATTTATTTCCTCTCTCTTTATCTTTTTTTTTCCGTTTGTTAAAACAATTCATTGACTGGTTGATCCATACTCGGTTAAAATAATTAATATTATATGAAAAG
>NC_029788.2:121327652-121331760 GCF_000816755.2 Arachis ipaensis
AAAAATTTTATTTGTATACTAAAATTAATCGCAAAAATCAATCATTATGTATTTATGTATAAATATACGTATTTTTAAGTCATTTTTAATATATATTTTGTATTTTAATATGTATTTTATACTAATGACTAATTTTAGTTGCTGATTTTAATATACACGTAACATGGCTGAATTTTAATATATATGTAAGAACGTTGATAAAAGAAAATTGTTTCTAAAATATAAATAAAGAACAATAATACTTATTTTAATCATAAAAATTACTTTTTTTTATTAAATATTCTTTACTGTGGTATACAATGCTAACACAATGCTACCAAATTTTCCAAATAACATTTGAACATGATGATGTATGAAATGAAGTAAAGTGAGTACATGATTGAGACATGAATATAACTATTTACACATGCCCGAATCTACAATTCAAGAACTTCATCTTCTCTACATTCCCTTACATCAATCACAAGAGTCCCTTCCTCCTTTCTTGGTCGAACCCTGCAACAGTTTCTTCTTGGAGCCTGCAAAATACAATGAAATGGAACCAAAACACTCCTATAATGTAATTATTTCTGTTTTGAAAACTATGTGCAACTGTGCATGATCGATAAATATTAAGAGTGCATTTAGTTTATATTTTTGTTTGGTTTTTAAGATTTTGTGAAAAAAAAAATCTATTTTTTTATTTTAATCCATTGTTTTCTTTTTTTTTTTTATAAATTCTAAAAAAATAAAAATAAAAAAAATACAAACTAAATTCATCCATCAAAAAAATGGCCATGACTTTTTAAGTATAAAAAAAAAGTCACATACCTTCTCCCATATATGCGGGTCAAGCTTCTTGAAGACTTCTATTTTTCTGACCTGGGTAGGACCCGGAATTTTCCACCTACAATCCGGATTCGGATCGATCCGAATATAGTCGCTTATCGTTTCCTCAGCGGAGCCATCATAAGTGACATTAGAAAAGTAAAAAACAAAAGGCTTCTGGCAAACATTACGATTAGAAGGACGCGTGCTGAATGGAAATGCATTGTGATCAGCTTTGCGATTCCAATTCGAGAAGGTTGTCGCCGGCAACTCTACATCCCGGGGCAAGAAGATGCCCCGGAATATTTGAACCGCATATCCCCAAGACACGGATATGGTCCAAACTCGGGTTTTGTCATAACAAATGGATTGTTGCATAAGGGCATATGGGTCAAGTTTCATTGGGCCCTTGAGCCTCTGCAGGGCCTGGACTCTTGTCATGTTTGGGAATATGGGCTCCACTAGGTCCAAGTGATGAAGAGATATTAGTGGTGTAACTGGATGGGCTGCTAGGAGCCCAAATAGATTTCCTTTTAAATCGAACTGCACAAAAATATCATAGAAAATGTAAATGTAAGTTAATCCCAAAAAGAAAAAACCTATAAATGTAAGCTAAGTAGCTAAACTCGAATAACCAACAAGGATATTACCAAATAAAAAAAAAAAACAACAACAAGAAGCATGAAATTGTTTGGTTTTTTTTAGTTAATTAATCTTAGGATTTTAATAACCTAATTGTTGGATTATACACCGATTGAAATGAACTTGCGTAGGCCAACTCATCAAGCTGAATATTTTGACTTTAACAGACTTAAATGCTTGATATTCAATATTCGGTCCATGCTATCTTATAAAGAGTGCCAAAATTTAGTAACAGGTGTTGCAACTTCTATATTCATGTCATAAAACAAACAAATCAAGTGACCTACAAATGTAGAACACAGAGCAATGTAGCAGGTGATATCATTTATCATTTTTAATATTTATCTTGAATATACAAATATGATGACATGAGTAGTGGGGTTAATTCAACTAATACTTAGACACCTCACATCACCTCAGTATAATAAAACTGCCACGTGTGACACACGTGGAAGCTGGTCAAGACTTATTAGATAACCCTAAACATTCATTCATCATGTTGAAAACAATTTGTTTTCTTTCTTCAGAAGTGGAAAGCAAAAGAAAAAGAAAAAATTAGTGTAGAAGCCAACAACTTTTCAGAATTGGCTTTTTATGTTTTCATGTTATGTATGTAGGTCGTGACATTTATCAAATGATGGTCTTGGTTTGGTAATGATAAGAGAGCCAATAAAGAGGGTAACAAACTTTAGGATTTTCATTTTCCAAGAACACTTTAAAGTGACAAAAATAAACAATGTCCAATAGTGGCAATAGATCTTTACTCCAAGTCTCCAAATATAAATTTTGAAAGCAAATGAAATTATTGTATCAAATTTGGTGTTTATATTATTTGTTATTTATTATTATTCACTTAAGTACTTCTTATTATATTACATAATACTTATTTTATAATATAATCACTTCAAAAGGTTTTTAGTTAGACAAACTTTGGCATTACTTAGTTTCAATAAAAAAAATAATTCACTTGGATAAATTATATATTAGGAGGATATATACGTAAACATGCTCTTAATTTTAAAATTAATAATGATGATATGAAGACAATTAAGATAGTTCATAGGAACAAATTAATGAGACGGACCAGACCACCTTCTATTTTGTCTTATAAGTACTATTTTAAAAGTGGTTAATCAGTTAATCCCCAGCCACTTCAATCATATATTGACCAAAGTCAAGAAGCAAAGCTTCACTACTTAACTAACACTAACGTTTAAAATATAGAAAAAGAAGTCTTTAGTTTTCATTATTAAAGAAACGATAATTCATGTTGGATAAAATATTGCTTCAAAGTAGGTAACCTAAAATACAAATGCTCTCAAGTCTTTAAATATTACTAAATAAAAGATACAAACCTAATTAAGATATAGATACGTTACGATAATATTAGAAAGACAAAAAAAAAGTCAAAATTTATTTTATTTAATATTTATTAATTATTATAATAATTAATAAATATTAAATAAAATAAATTTTAATTATTTTTAATTAGTTTTTTTTAGTTACTACACATTTTCGTTAACATATATACTTCTCATGGATCAATAATTATGCGATCACAGCTTCTCTTTTGTCCTTTTTTGTTTTTAAAAAGGTGGTGATCACTTCTGAAGTTCTGATTCAATTAATCATATGTTACCAAGGTCAGGCACTAAAGATCCCACTTAACTAATGCTAATTAACAAAAATCAAAATCAACTTATTTTTCTTCTAAATATTTAATTTATTCCTCTCTAAGTCCCTTTTCCCTTTTTCCTATATTTCCTATATATAAATTATATAAAATTAGGATGAAGATGCATCTTTTTAATTTTTTTCTCAATTAATATGGATGAATCATATTTAAAAAAAAAAAATTTATTTAATTCTCACTATATTTACATCATATTCCATGAACCAACATCCAATCACTATTTCTCCACTTTAACAAACAACCAAGCTAATAAAATAAATAAATAAATTAAACAGAAAATTTCAAGGGAGTGCTAATTAATTAATTAATGAATTAAGTTGATAACAAACCTGATGAAATCCATTCTCCTTAGTAAGTGGAACACCAAGCTCAGCCATACAAGCTTGAATCCTATCATCTGAACCAAACAATGAAGGGTACCTCTGAATGCACCTATCTTGCATCTTCTCCAATGCCAGTGCCAAAGAGTAACTAATTGCAAACCCACCTCCTCCAAATGCCATGTTATATGAGAAATAAATGTTCTGCATGTGACTCTCTGAACTTGACCCTATGTAATAGAATTCATTATGATCATATTTTTGTAGCACCTTAACCAAATTCTCTGTCACAAACACTGTGTCATCATCCCCCATCACAAACCACCTCACATTCTTCATCTTTAGCCTCACTGTCTCCGATACTATCCGTGATAAACGAATCCCAGACCTATATTATTCATATCATTCATACGTACATTAACAAAATTATGTTTATAATTAATCATTTTTCTTATTCATTAATATTAGCCAATACATGAACAAAATTAATTTACTGAATTATTCATGTACTAATTCAAATTCATCATGTCATCGGTCTAGAATTGAGTGTAATTGATAAGCAAGAAAAACAGGACACGCATTTCAAATGTTTCGGTGTTTCAAGTATTTCAATAATTTTAATCATTAATTTTAATTATAAAAAATT
>NC_029788.2:121331765-121335045 GCF_000816755.2 Arachis ipaensis
AAAATGTTAGAAATAAAATCAAATATTAAATATTAAAAATATTTTTAAAAATTCACAAATATTAAAGAAAAAAAATTACTTTATCGGAGATAGAATAAGACATATGATATATAGTTGAAGTTGATTGAATGGAGAAATTAAATTTTGTGAGATGACCTGTGTCCATTGGGGTGGTTGTACTTGAACTTGGAAGTATCACTAGAAACCCTCAATGTTGGAAGCAATGAGTCTTCACCATGTTCAATTTGAACCTTTTGGTCAAGCCACACATTACCCCTAGTCACATTAGGCCTCCACCATAGTTTAATGTATTGTTTCCTATGGTTCCAGAATTTTGATGTTGCTCCTATGCCAAACACTATGTGGGATAAGTTGGTTCTACTTTTGTGATCATCAAGAACAATGGGTTGATGGTGGTCTTGTTTTGTTGGGGTGGTGGTTTGTTGATGAGATAGTAGTAATGGTGGTGGTGCTGATGATGGTGGGTCGGATATTTGAATCGTCATTGATGTGGGGTGATGAGAACATTGATGATTGTATGATGAATGGGTTAGGATTGTGAGGGAGGAGATGGAGATTATGAGGAAGAAGAAACCCATTAGCTTTGTGATGCTCCATGATGATGTTTGAAGGAATATTTCTGATGTTGAATCTTTTGGACTTATTTTCATGGTGGTGGTGTTGGATTTGAGTGAAAGAATTAAGAAGAAGAAGAAGGGGAAATCAGAGGTGGCAATAACAGAGTGAGAGAGAGAGAGAAGGGTATGAACAATCTGAGAGGAAGATTTAATAAATAAAGGGGGTTCACAAATCACAATTCACAATTTAATTTATTATTAATAATTTTTTTATATACCGAAAATGTTGGTTCTTAAGTATTTATTTTGAATAAATAAAAAAATGGAAATAGAGCATGACCGAGTTAGTGAAATTAGACTAATTATTCGACATATGACTGGCTGACATATATGGGAGAGACCGAGTTCAATTATTCAACATTATTTATGTTTAAAATTAGCTTTTTTTTTTTGTCTATATAGTTATGAGGCCAAAATTAACTTATTACTAACATTTATTATATTATTAAGGGATATGTTGTGTGTCGTCAAAATTTACCATCAAAAGTAAAATAAAATCGTGTATCCATGCCTTACTTTTGGAGTCTCAACATGAAAATAATGTGCTTTGGAGTTTGGAGTACACTTTCTTTTTCTGTTATGTTTTCATATTTGTGAATAAACGGACTGGGTTGAGTTATGGACTAATTCTCACTCAAAACTCAAAAGTAGTTAAAGTCTTAAAGATGGAGTCCAACTTCTAGAAAATTTATATTGTTTACCACTATTCTAAATGTTGAAAATTTAGGATTTTTATCTAAATTTTATAAATAATAAGAAGATGAAGAAGAAGAAAAAAAAAGTTATTTTTGTCTATTTGTTATGATTGTCGACTGAAATCTAGATTTAATTTAATTAGATTTTCTATGTTTAATATAATATATCATGGATTTAATTCATCATAATGATTATAAGGCGTTCAATTTATCATCTGATAAGAGCGGACTAAATTTAACTTTTTAAAAACGAAATTTTCAATAAACGACCCAAATACAACTCAATTTTAACTATTATTAGAAAATATTTTTCTTAAACTTGCGCCAATATATTTTCTTGTTATTTTAATACCTTTTTCTTAAAATTTAGGTAGTAAAGTCTTCTGTTCTTCTGGCTACTAAAACAATGACAATAGTAGCAACAGTTTTATTTTAAAATTTATTTGGGTATAAGCATGAATATAGAGTTTGTAATGATTCTGTCTAGGTTATCTCTATCAAGCGGTGTGGCAACATTCGTTTAATTTGGTGCAAGGTGGCATCTGCATATGGATAAACACCACCATCCCTAAATCCTCATCAACTTTATATATATTTTTATAACAATTTAGACCTAAAGAGTATATATAATATAATACATGAAATAAATTAAAGTAGTTAGGGAAATTAAATCCATTTTTGGCTAAAGAAAATAATTAATACGCGTCTATTAAATACCAGAAATAATATATCTGCATCATTTATTTTCTATACATTCTTGTTTATACCTTTTTTATGATATAAAAGGCAATTTTTTTAATCTCATATCACTTTTTATCAATTATATTTAATAAAAAACAGCATATATATAATAAATACTTTTAGAGTATCATTTTTTATACTTCTAAAAAGTAAATTGATTTAGAATTAAAATATGTATTAAAGTTGAATATAATTATGTTGATAAATAATTAAAAATAATATAAAATTTTAATTGAATTAAGACTAAATATTAAAACGATAAATTTTATTTTTAATTTTAAATTATTATTTATAACAAATAATCTCATAAATATTTATGTATTATTTTTTAAAATTTAAAATAAAATTAAAATTATAATTAATATTAGAGATGTTCTAAAGAGAAAATCTAGAGAGCAAATACTTTTAACTATTGAAAGAAAATTGGGTAATCACATACTATTAGATTAAATTTCACACCATTAAAATATTAATAATAACTAATTAATGACTACAAATAATAAAATTTGTTGGTCTCTAGTATTCTTATGATCTAAATACATGCTACTCTGATACAAAAACAAATGACAATAATAACGTAACTTTTAGTCATCATTAATTACGGACATTTTTACCTTTTTTGTATTCTGCATGCATGAATCTGCAGTTTTATTTAATTTACACACATCTTCTTCATTGACTAGTTTATACATGATTCCAAACTATAAAGCCAAAAGGAGTTATTGTCAATTACTCTACTACTGTCTACTAGTAAGTGTTTTACTTATTTTCAGGTTCAGCTCTCCGTTAAATACGTGAGCCAATTCGTGAAGCAAGAAAAGTGCCACTATCTCAATTAATACTTTATATAAAATTATACACTACTGCAGCTTCCAAGGATTCTTATGCAAGCAAATGTAATTTAATTACCATTTAATGCATAATCTTTTCAATTAACCAACCACTATATGATGCTTTTTGATTGTTAGTTCATAACACAGCTTTGATTTTTTGTCTTATTTAAATATCCGATTGAATGCCAATGGAAATTAGCAACTTTCATAATTACTGTACGTTAGAATGTGGAGCGTATCAGCAGAAGCGCAAAATTTATAAAATTAAGACAAAAGAAATATCAAATATTTTATTAAAAAATATGATATAACAAAATTATAAAATTAGATAATTATTTTATTATAATTAAATTTTTAACGAGATATAAAGTGA
>NC_029788.2:121335191-121350913 GCF_000816755.2 Arachis ipaensis
AAACCCACTTATTTATAATATTCTTGTGGAGGTAATAAGATACTATTAGTCATGCAATTCTTAATTCTTGTTTTTTTTTTATAATTATTTTTTCTTTACAACTTGTATACAAGTTAGATAATACAAATTGTATAATATTGACTAGGAGTATTAGTCAAACATTTCATTCATATCACAGTATGGCATGTGCGGCTAGACATTAGTAATTTGGTTCTATGATTATTCTAAAATCTTTTTTAATAATTCAAATTAATTTTGACTTCTTGACACTATAAACAGGCACATTATAGATAACTTTATCTTCATGATCAATAAGTTATTAACGGTTAAACCGTCGTTATATATAAAAAAAAGTGAGTTCAGAGAGGATATAGTAGGAGAAAACTTCACAAACCTAAAGAATGTGACCAAAACCTTTAAAATAATATGCTCTTAGTCTTTAAAAACTATTTTTTCGACAAATTCTCACAAGCAAGTCAAAGGCTGCTTCCAACCCAATAAAAAAAAAGTCAATTCACCAATATCCTTGATTTTGAATAGGTGATGCAAGCGCTGCTTGATAGCACTAATTTCATATTTTCATCTGAACCATCCCCTGCCAAAATTAGATCATTGACATAAACTAGAATCACTATGAACCCAGCTCCTCTTTGCTTAGTGAACAAACTGTAGTCATTTCATGATTGTTGATACCCAGCCTCAATAAGGGTCAAAGTCAATTTGGTGTTCTACTGTCTAGTGATTTGTTTCAAGCCATATTGTGATATGTCGAGTTTGCAAAACCAAATTAGGTGTGAGAAGAGTTAAACTTAGTGGCGGACTCATGTAGATTTTTTCATAGAGATCTCCATGCAAGATTGTCATGTTGACATCTAGTTGATGTACCAACCACCCTTGTGCAGTGGCAATGGACAGTAAGATTCGAAGAGTGCTCATCTTGACAACCGGGCTGAAGGTTTTAAAATAATCCACTCCAGCAGTTTGAGTGAATTCTTGAGCAACTAGTTTGGCTTTATGTCTATTTATACTCCCATCAGAGTTTAATTTGAGTTCAAACACCTATTTACATCCTACCGATCTCTTTTCATTGGACAATGTGGTAAGTGACCAAGTCTGGTTTTTTTTGTAAGGCAGCAAGCTCTACATTGATTGCAGCCATATCTTGTTATTGATAGCCTCAGCATAGGATCTAGGTTCTATGTGTTTAGGCTGTGATGTGAGAGTGATAGACAACTCAGAAAAAAGAATGGTAGGAAGTTGACTGAGTATTTGAGACTCAAAAAATAAAATGGTTGAATTTTCAAAATAATCTTGTGTCAATTGTTGAGAATTATCAATTGTGTCAGTAAAGTTTGATTCATAGAAGTTATATGAGAAATTCAAGTCATTGTTGTGCAGCTCATATGAGGTAGTCATGCATTGAAAGTCCTCTAAGTATGCAGGTTTTCTCTTTTTTCTTAATGATCTTCTAATATCATTTAATTTAAGGTTGTGATATGTGTGCAGCATTGTTGTTGTGACATGATGGAGGTGATGATGCAGATGCTTGCTCATTGGGTATAACATGCAATGTAGGTGCAGTATTGGTGTTAGAATTTGATTGGGTGAATGAGGATTCATCGGATATATTATTAATAGTGTAGAAAGGATCATCAAATATAATGAGTTTGTGCATATGAGATAGTTGAGTGATGTCAGCAACAATGTTTAATTTGGCATTATGCATAGAATCTTGTAATGGAAATGGTAGAACATTTTCATACAAAAAAAAACCACATTTTTAGATAAGAAGATGTCCCTGCTACTCAAATAATACAAGATATACCCCTTTACACCCTCTTTAACACCTAAATGCACATATTTTCTAGCTCTTTTATCCAATTTGGTTATGTGATTCACTAAAGTAGAATCATACACTAAGCAACCAAACACCTTTAAGTAGCTGATATCAGGTAATTTTTCTTTCAAACATTTATAGGATGAGGCATCTTGCAACAGTTTGATAGAAATTCTAGTAATAATATACACTGAATATGCAATTGCATAGTTCCACAATCTCTTAGGCATGTTGGAGTGAAACATCAATACCCTGGTAATTTTTAGTATGTGTTGATGTTTTCTTTTAACAATGCCATTTTGTTGAGGAGTCTCAACACATGTTGTTTGATGAATAATTGCTTTTGATGCATAAAAATTTAGCAATTTGAATTCAGGTCTATTATCACTTCTGACCTTTTTAACCTTGTTTTAAATTGATTTTCATTTAAATTCACAAAATTCCTAAAAGTTCAGCAGCCTCACTCTTATTTTTCATAAAATATACCCAAGAAATCTAATGTAATCATCAACTATGGTTAAAAAATACCTAAAATCAGATATGGATGCAATATTGATAGGACCCCATATATCTATACGAACAATATCAATTTATTTGTGCTATTTGTAGTGCTTGATACAAAAGGGATTCTTTTCTATTTTGCATAGTAACATAAGCCACATGGCTTATTACAACTAAAATCCTTTAGATCAGCATAGTTCCTTCTTCCAATATGTGCATAGGTAAGTATCCTAATCTAAATGCTAAGGTGTAGAATGATTTGTGTGAGTTTGAATAATGAGTGTATATGTGAATGTTGTGTGTAGTATTGTTGGAGCAGGTTCTAATGACTCAAAAGCATATAGATCCCGCCTTTGCTCAGCTACACCAAAAATTTTTAATATGTTCTTTTCCTGTATTTCACAGTAATTTTCATTAAAAATCAATTGACAATGTGAATCTACTGTCAACTTTGACACATATATCAGGTTGAATTTAAAATTGGGGATGAAGAACACATATGAGAGGTACAAATTGTTAGAAAATATAATTATTCCTGCTATTGATGCTATGGTGTTTGTGCCATTAGACATGTTTGATGAGTTTGGAAAACTCTAAACTAATATTTGTGATGACTAAACATTATTAAAAACAATTAATTACAAAATTATTAATCTGATTTTTATTTAACATATATTGATTAAATAATTTTGTTGCAGGTGTTATTATTGGGCCGAAAATGAAACTCTGGTGCAAGCCCAATATGTTTATAAATGCTCAGTTTTGATATTAATTTATTATGATCATTGTGGCTGAGACAATGTTGTGTCTTAATTGGGCCCGAATAAGTTTGGTTGCTCTAAGCCCAAGTGTGTCACATGCTTTTCCATTTGATCATTGCTTGATCCAAATTTCATCAGGAAAGCAAATGTTATTATTGGGCCAGAGATTAAATGTTGTTACTACCAAGCCCAATTTTAATTTTGATGAATGCCTCTCATGCTTGTTTGGTCCGAAACCAAAATGAGAAAGAAAGCAAAGTTACTTCATGTTTCCAACGGATTCCATTTATCATTATGGGATGGATCTCAAAATCTAATATGCTAGCATTGGAAAGATAAATGTGTGAGAGAGAAATTGATTTGATGGGTTGAGTAGCTTTACACGCTACTTTATGCAAGGAAGTTGAACTTTAATTTTACTTTATCATTATCCATTAGCTAGTGTTTAAATTTCTCTCTCCTCTCTCTCATCTTTGCTTCCTGTTTCGGTCTTTACACAGCAAACCATGGAAGCTCTTGCAACATATCAAGATGAAGCTATGAGTAAGCTAAAGACCATCGAACTAATGATGGCAAGAAAACATAACAAAAGAAAAGTATGCTGTGGCTAAGATCTACATCACTCTTGGTAAGATTCTGTGATGAGATCTTGGCTTCTTCATACCAAAAATGGTTGATGAAGATTCGGCCAGCAAGGAAGATCTTTGGAGGATGGCTTGTCTTTGATTCTGCTCAACCACCACAGAAAGTAGCTAGAGTGGCGAAGTGATGGTAGAGGCAGAAATTGAAGCAGATGAAGCCATCATCATCATGAAGCATCAAGGGCCAGAAATCCATCTTGGAGAGGAAGCCAAGGATGGAGTGCTCGGATTGATGAAGAGTGATGACCAAGAAAGGACTAGAGGTAATTGTATGTTGGTTATTGCATGATTATCTCTTTTCTCTCTGTGTGGCCGAACCGGTTTCTTGAAGGAAGAAGAAGTTGGCTTGGGATTTTGGCTTCAAGTGTGGAGGCTTCTCTCTTCTATAAAAAAGGAGAACAGCCACTGTTTGGAGCAAGGAGTTAGAAGTAAGCAGTGAGAGTGCAAGGCACAGGATTCTCAGAGCTACCTAAGCTTACAGATTTTCTTCTCCTTCAATGTATTATGTTTAGTATTTTTCTGTTTAATTTTATCATGTCTTGAGTCTCATGGAAAAAGGCAAACAGTGAGGTTTGTATAAAAAAAGCCATAGAGCGAAAAAAGGCAGAGAGTGCAAAATTAAAAGAAAAAGCCATAGATGTCTTAGAGTTCCTTTGTTCATCTATGTTGTGTTTCATGATTATGTGGGAATCTCCTTGTAAGTTGGGTTAGCACTTTACAGTTTGTAATTAGATTGATTATAGTGAAATTCCATCATGTTTGTGATGGAGACTGGATGTAGGCTGCACTGCACTTAGCAGCTGAACCAAGATATATCTGGGTGTAATCTTCTTCTCTTCTCCACTCCATTTCTGTTTCTACTGCACGGGAGCAAAAATAAAAAATATCTCGTGCCAAGTGACGAGACAAAAAGAAAAGTCTCGTGACTAGGGACGAGACAAAAGAAAAAGTCTCGTGTGAAGTGATGAGCTAAAAACAGAAAAGTCTCCTCTAAGTCCAGCAAGTGTTAGCAAGCGAAAAGAGGGCTAAGATTCAACCTCCCATTCTCTTAGCCACTGAAACCATCAATTGGTATCAGAGCTTGGAGAAAAGATCCGTATGGCAGAAAATAGTGGCGCAAATGTGGTGTCCTATAATCTGACTGAAGGTCAATCAAGCAACAGACCACCTCTTTTCAATGGGAAAAATTATACCTATTGAAAGGAGAAGTTGAAAATATTTGTACAAGCAGTGGATTACAGGCTTTAGAAGATTATCCTGGAAGGGCCTCAATTTCCAACTACCACAAGTGCTGAAGGAGTAGTCTCTCTCAACCAGAAGCAAGATGGACCGAGGAAGATAGGAAGAAGGTAGAATTAAATGCTAAGGCAGTAAACCTGCTCAACTGTGCTATCAGTTTTGAGGAGTACCGACGGGTATCACGATGCACAACGGCAAAGAAAATATAGGACAAGCTACAAATCACTCATGAAGGAACCACCATTGTTAAGAAGACTCGGACAGATATGTTGAACAGAGAATATGAAATGTTTGCAATGAAGGAAGGAGAATCCATTGATGAACTGTTCGAACGGTTCAACACCATCATTGTTGGCTTAGATGCTCTGGGAATTACACATTCAGAATCTGTGCTAGTGAGAAGAGTGTTGAGATGTCTTACAAAAGAGTGGGAAACAAAAGCTTTAATTATTTCTGAGAGCAGTAGCTTAGATTCCATGACAGTTGATGATTTGAGAGGAAATCTTCTTGCTTTTGAAAACACCTATTTGAAAAATGATTCAAAAAAGAAAGGAATTGCCTTTTCTTCTGTGACTAACCCTCTGGATGATGAATCCAGTGATAACTCTTCTGAAAATGAGTTTGTGTTGTTTGCAAAAAAATTCAGGAAAATGGTGAAGCTCAAAGGCAAAGGCAGTAGCTCAAGGAAGATGAAGAAAGACCTTAGCAAAGTAACCTGTTACAATTGCAAGGAAATGGGGCATTTCAGATCTGATTGTCCCAAGTTAAGGAAAGAGGAGAAGCCGAAAAGAGGAAAGAAGAAGGGACTGATGGCTTTATGGGAAGATTTGGAAAATGACTCAGATGATGATGATGAAGAATCCGAGACCAAGTCACAACCGTGTCTCATGGCAGACCATGTAAATCAGGTAGTTTTTCATAACCCCTAACACTGAAGATCTTCATCTTATGATAGACCACCTTTCTGAAAAAATAAGATATTTTCTGCTGGAAAATCAAGAACTTGAACAACAAATCACCATTCTTAAGGCTGAAAACAGTTTTTTAAAAGAAAAAGTGAGAGAGGCCGAAACTGCTTGTGATCTTGTTGAAGAAAATAAGCAGTTAAGAGCCCAAATTAAGAGCTGTGAAAGTAATCATTCCGTTCTTGCATATGTGGATTGTTTTAAGCAAAATGAAGAGTTGCTTAAAGAGGTTAAAAGACTTAAGGAAGACTTAGCCAAGTTCACCCAAAGTTCTGAAAATCTGAATCAAATCTTGGCTAGTCAAAAACCTCTTTATGATAAGGCTGGGTTGGAGTTTTATAAATCTGAAAAATCTCATTTTGAAAACATTGCTTCATCTTCAAATGATACAAGGTATCAAGACCCAACCTACTTTAACAAAACAGCAACTCCAAGATTTTGTAGACTATGCAACCGAAATGGACACTTTCCTATTCAATGTTTCTTTGGTGAAAGAATGATTGGTGATAAAGTTTGTAAAGTTGTATTTGATTACAATGGTTTAGGACATAGAAGATGGTTTAACGTAAAAGGATCCAAAAAGATTTGGATACCTAAGGTCACTTAAGCTTGTTTTGTAGGTGTGCCTAGCATCCAAACGGAAGGAAAATATGTGGTATATGGATAGTGGATGCTCTAGGCATATGACCGGAAAGACAACCTTCTTCATAAAGCTTGATGAATATGACGGAGGACTTGTCACATTCGGTGATGATGCAAAAGGAAAAATTGTGGCTGTTGGGAAAGTGGGTAAAAGTTTCTCATATTGTATAAATGACGTCCTTCTTGTACATGGCTTGAAACATAATTTACTTAGTATTAGTCAATTATGTGATTTGGGTTTTGAAGTTATTTTTAAGAAGTTTGTTTAGTTGTTTGTGAGAAAACTGGGGATGTTCTTTTTGAAGCTAAAAGATGCAACAATGTGTATGGATTAACTCTTGAGGATTTAAAGGAACAAAATGTAACATGCTTTACATCTTTTGAATATGAAAAATGGCTTTGGCATAGAAAGTTGGGACATGATAGCATGTATCAAATTTCTAAGCTAGTCAAAAGGAATTTGGTTAGAGGAATTCCAAACATCAAGTTTGATAAGGATCTTACTTGTGATGCTTGCCAATTGGGCAAACAAGTAAAATCATCTTTTAAGCCAAAAGATGGAATCTCAACCAAAAGACCATTAGAGATGTTACATATTGATCTTTTTGGTCCTACTAGAACTCAAAGTTTAGAAGGTAAACACTTTGGTCTTGTGGTGGTAGATGATTACTCTAGATTTGGTTGGGTACTTTTTCTTGCTCATAAGAATGATGTTTTTCATGCCTTTTCCACTCTTTGCAAGAAATTCAAAATGAAAAGGATTTGAAAATTGCCCATTTAAGAAGTGATCACGGAAGAGAATTTGAAAATCAAGATTTTGAAAAATTCTGTGATGACTTAGGGATTTCTCATAATTTTTCATGCCCTAGAACCCCCCAACAAAATGGGGTGGTTGAAAGAAGGAATAGAAGTCTTCAAGAAATGACTAGGGCTATGTTATGTGAGAGTGAAATTCCTAAATTCTTATGGGCTGAAGCTGTGAACACAGCATGTTATATTTTGAATAGAACAATCATTAGAAAAGGGTTAAAGAAAACCCCTTATGAGCTATGGAAAGGAACCCCTCCAAATCTTAAGTATTTTCATGTTTTTGGATGCAAATGTTTTGTGCTTAATAATAAAGAAAACCTTGGAAAGTTTGATCCAAAATCCTATGAAGGAATGTTTGTTGGATATTCCACCACAAGCAAGGCCTATAGAGTTTATCTCAAGGAGCATAGGACAATAGAGGAATCCATACATGTTACTTTTTGTGATTCTAACTTAATTCCCAGTATTGTGAAGGATATTGATTCAGATTGTGAAGAGGCTGGAACAAATAAAAAAAAATCCCAAATCTGTGCAAAATGAAGAATCTGTCAGCCCGGTTTTGTCTCGTCAGATTGGAGGAGACATTTTCATTTTGTCTCCTGAGCAGGCACGAGCAACTGAAACAGTGAGACCACCAGAAGTTCATCAAAGCTCTACACCTGTCCGAAAGCCTAGAGAATGGAAGTCTATGAGGGGTTATCCTCATGACTTCATCATTGGTGATCACTCTCATGGTGGGGTATAGATTTTGATGAGTCTTTTGCTCCGGTAGCTAGAATGGAAGCAATTAGATTGCTTCTTGCCTATGCCGCCCATAAAGGTTTCAAAATGTTTCAAATGGATGTTAAATGTGCTTTCCTTAATGGCTTTATTGATAGAGAAGTGTATGTGGCACAACCCCCGATTTTGAGCATAAAGAATTTCCAAATCATGTTTTCAAACCAACTAAGGCCCTTTATGGTCTTAGACAAGCTCCAAGAGCTTGGTATGAAAGGCTAAGTGCCTTCTTGTTGGAAAATCAATTTCAAAGGGGTACCACCGACACTACTTTATTTATTAAAGCATCTAATGATGATATACTTCTTGTTCAAGTTTATGTTGATGACATTGTATTTGGATCGGCCAACATTTCCTTATGTGAAGAGTTTGAAAAACTCATGACTAGTGAGTTTGAGATGAGTTTAATGGGAGAGCTTACTTTCTTTCTTGGCCTCCAGATTAAACAAACTCCTAGTGGCACTTTTATTCACCAAGGAAAGTATGCTAAAGAGCTTATCAAAAAGTTTGGCCTAGAAAATTCCAAATCAATGGGAACTCCAATGCATCCTAATACAAAACTTGAAAAGGATGATGATGGCCAAGATGTGGATGAAACAAGGTATAGAGGAATGATAGGTTCACTTATGTATCTTACCTCCTCTAGACCGGACATTGTCCAAAGTGTGGGTGTATGTTCAAGGTTTCAATCTCACCCAAAAGAATCCCATCTTACGGCCGTTAAATGTATTATTAGATACATTAAGGGAACTTGTAATTATGGGCTATGGTATCCTAAATCTGAGAACTTTTGTGCAGTAGGATTTTGTGATGCAGATTATGCGGGAGATAGAGTGGATAGAAGGAGCACCTCCGGCATGTGTTGCTTCCTTGGAAGCTCACTCAACATGTGGTCAAGCAAGAAACAAGCCACAGTGGCTCTATCCACAGCTGAAGCTGAATATATTTCCGCATCTGCATGTTGTTCACAATTAATTTGGTTAAAAACACAATTGGAAGATTACAAATTAAAAATCAGTAGTATATCCTTATTTTGTGATAATATGAGTGCTATAAACATTTCAAAAAATCCGGTTCTGCACTCAAGAACCAAGCACATTGAGATAAAATATCATTTTATTAGGGAACATGTGCAAAAGGGTACTATTGATATTCAATTTGTAAAATCTGAAGACCAAATTGCTGATATTTTTACAAAACCCCTCTGTGAAGACAGATTCTGTGCCCTGAGAAAAAGCTTGGGAATGTTTGATTTAAGTTTCATTGATAAATTGTGAAAAGTTGATTCTGTTCAGTTTTGTCTCGTAGGTTTGGACGAGATAAAATTAGAAGCGTTGGAAGGGCTGTGATCAAGGGGGAGACAGTGTCTAAAGTGAATTCTCATGGGCCCCACCAAATTTTCTTGACCCCACTTTGCCGTTATGTTAGTTGTCTCTCTATGCAAATAAGAATCCTCTTCCTTGTGTCATCATATCTTTTTGGAAGTGGTTATTGTCAAATCAAATCCCTCTCTCCATCTAATCCCTTGATTTAAGGCAACAACTTTTCAGTTTTTGATTTCAAAAATAAAAAGGGAATCATTTTGGGTAATAACTACACCATAATGGTCATTAACCGTCCACTAATGGTCATTACCTCCACCAAAGTCTCTCTCTCCAATCCACATTTAATGTGTCACTCACCTTGCTTCTCCCCCACTCAATTCGGTTACTTCATCAATCTTTCATATTCCATTCTTCCATCACCATGAAAAAGAAAACCGCGCCAAGAAAGAGTGAAAGAATCCTCCTCTCTCAAAAACCATCAACCCCTCAAACCCACACTCACATCCACATACACTCTACTTCTTCATCTTCTCCCTCACCCCCAACCAAGCACACCGAAGCCATGAGGAAGAAAGTAATAGCACAGAAGAGTTTCGGAAGAAGAAGAAGCGGGAAAAATAAGGAGCCCCGCATTGAGGAAGAGGAAGAATCTCATACCTCGCCCATTCATTCACCACCACCTTCATCACCAAAGAGAACTACCCCCGGAAAAAGCTCACAGAAAACCAAGGGGTTTGCACTAAACAACACCATCGAACCTCCAAATTTGGAATCCCTGGAATTCAAAAACAAGTACAGCAAGACTCACTCTCATTATGATCCAAGCAGATTCAACTCTTGTGCCTCTTTTGAGTTTCACAATGAAGTTATGGAAAAACGTCATTTGTGTGCAACCTACCTTGTCAACCTTGACACTCTCTCTAACAAAGGCATCAACATCTCTCCTCTGTTTGAACTCCTCAACTGGAAGCCACTTCTTCTCATTCAGAAACCAGTCTATCCTGGCCTAGTCCGGGAATTTTACGCCAATATGCGACTCATTGACGGCTCTCTTCATTCCTATGTCAAAAGGGTTCAAATAGCCCTTGATTCTGAGACCATTGGAGCGGCCCTGGGCTTCAAGAATGAAGGACCGCGAGCGTACATGGCAGAAAAATGGGATACACAAGTGGGCGTTTCATACAAAACGGTTCTTCAGCACATTTGCGAGAATCTCTCTGGCTTGCATGGAACGATTCCAACCCACAAAGCTCTAGGACCAGTCAACTCTCTGATTCACCGAATCATCACCCACATTTTGACTCCCCAAAGTGGCTCACACAACCGAGTAACATTTTCTGACTGTCTCATATTATTTGCTTTGGTTACCTCTACATCGATATCCTTTGGTTATATTATGATTAGGCATATGTGGGATTCTGTTAGAAGCACCAAAAAGGCTAACCTACCTTATGGTATGTTTTTAACTAGAATTTTTTAATACTTTAAAGTTGATCTGTTGAATGAGGCTGTAGAAAACAAGGTGTCCTCAATCAAAGGAGGAGGAGCGACTAAGAAAACCAAAGGGTGCAAATCTGTTACATCCGATAGTGACCATGAGTGCAGGCCAGAATCTTCCAAAACAGCCAAATCCATCAAACAGATTTTGGGTGAATTCTCAAACATGGCAGAAATGATGGTTCAATCTCACAAAGAGGCCTGTAAGCTAGCTTATGAGAGCGAGAAAGCTTGGAAAAGATGCCAAGATAGGGTCGATCTGATGTTAGAAGGTCTTAAGGATGATCTGGGAGATGATAGTGAAGAAGGCGCTGAGGACTCTGATTTTCATCTATCAGATGATTGATGACTGTTGTTTTATGTTATTTGATATTGGCATGATTAGGCTCAATCTTTCTTTTGTAGTAGCATGACTTGATATTCACTGCTCCTTGACACTTTGACATATTTGGCATTTTATGAATATTTTGTCGTATTGCCAATGCTTTCTTGCTGCAGGTACATAATGCCCCTTGATGCCAAAAGGGGGAGGAAATTGGTCCAAAATTGAAACTGAAAAACAGGGGATGAAATTCTCTTTGAGAGTTCATGATCACCCTTGTTGATGATGGATAATGCATTGTGAAAATGCATTAGGATTATATTTGAGGATGTTTTGTTAATATAGCATTCGGTTCTACTTTAATTACTGCCATTAATTGATGATTATCTTGGTAAAATATGTGTTTGTAAGAAATTTGAATTACCTTGATAGAATGATTGATGATTGGATTTATTTTTGGCAGTTCCTTTACTTTAAAATAATAAAAGTTGCTGTGTTTGAAAAGATTATATCATGTTGATGAAAAATATTTTTCCTACCATAACCATGATTGCTCTGATTTAGTGAAAAATATTTGAACAGCAAAATCTTTTTTCAAAATAAATTGATTATGTAGTTTGAGCAGATAATCAAATTTTTGATAACAAATAAGTTTTGTATATCATTCAAATCTGCTCATAAATCAAGCATTCAACATATCAAAATAAAAATGTTGAATAACATTGTTTCTTGAAGCTTGATTAAATTGTTACAGCTTAGTGCTTCCCTTGGTAAGAATAGCATATATCAAGGGGGAGCCATGTGACACTTTGAAAGGGGGAGAAATTCAAATTCAAAGGGAGTATTCTTTACTCAATCTTTAAATTTCTTTCCATTTCAATTTTAATAATGTTTGTCATCAAGGGGGAGATTGATGAGTTTGGAAAACTCTAAACTAATATTTGTGATGACTAAACATTATTAAAAACAATTAATTACAAAATTATTAATCTGATTTTTATTTAACATATATTGATTAAATAATTTTGTTGCAGGTGTTATTATTGGGCCGAAAATGAAACTCTGGTGCAAGCCCAATATGTTTATAAATGCTCAGCTTTGATATTAATTTATTATGATCATTGTGGCTGAGACAATGTTGTGTCTTAATTGGGCCCAAATAAGTTTGGTTGCTCTAAGCCCAAGTGTGTCACATGCTTTTCCATTTGATCATTGCTTGATCCAAATTTTATCAGAAAAGCAAATGTTATTATTGGGCCAGAGATTAAATGTTGTTGCTACCAAGCCCAATTTTAATTTTGATGAATGCCTCTCATGCTTGTTTGGTCCGAAACCAAAATAAGAAAGAAAGCAAAGTTACTTCATGTTTCCAACGGATTCCATTTATCATTATGGGATGGATCTCAAAATCTAATATGCTAGCATTGGAAAGATAAATGTGAGAGAGAGAAATTGATTTGATGGGTTCAGTAGCTTTACACGCTACCTTATGCAAGGAAGTTGAACTTAATTTTACTTTATCATTACCCATTAGCTAGTGTTTAAATTTCTCTCTCCTCTCTCTCATCTTTGCTTCCTGTTTCGATCTTTACACAGCAAACCATGGAAGCTCTTGCAACATATCAAGATGAAGCTATGAGCAAGCTAAAGACCATCGAACTAATGATGGCAAGAAAACATAACAAAAGAAAAGTATACTGTGGCTAAGATCTGCATCACTCTTGGTAAGATTCTGTGATGAGATCTTGGCTTCTTCATACCAAAAATGGTTGATGAAGATTCGGCCAGCAAGAAAGATCTTTGGAGGATGGCTTGTCTTTGATTCTGCTCAACCACCACAGGAAGTAGCTAGAGTGGCGAAGTGATGGTAGAGGCAGAAATTGAAGCAGATGAAGTCATCATCATCATGAAGCATCAAGGGCCAGAAATCCATCTTGGAGAGGAAGCCAAGGATGGAGTGCTCGGATTGATGAAGAGTGATGACCAAGGAAGGACTAGAGGTAATTACATGTTGGTTATTGCATGATTATCTCTTTTCTCTCTGTGTGGTCGAACCGGTTTCTTGAAGGAAGAAGAAGTTGGCTTGGGATTTTGGCTTCAAGTGTGGAGGCTTCTCTCTTCTATAAAAAAGGAGAACAGCCACTGTTTGGAGCAAGAAGTTAGAAGTAAGCAGTGAGAGTGCAAGGCACAGGATTCTCAGAGCTACCTAAGCTTACAGATTTTCTTCTCCTTCAATGTATTATGTTTAGTATTTTTCTGTTTAATTTTGTCATGTCTTGAGTCTCATGGAAAAAGGCAAACAGTGAGGTTTGCATGAAAAAAGCCATAGAGCGGAAAAAGGCAGAGAGTGCAAAATTAAAAGAAAAAGCCATAGATGTCTTAGAGTTCCTTTGTTCATCTATGTTGTGTTTCATGATTCTGTGGGAATCCTCTTGTAAGTTGGGTTAGCACTTTACAGTTTGTAATTAGATTGATTATAGTGAAATTCCATCATGTTTGTGATGGAGACTGGATGTAGGTTGTACTGCACTTAGCAGCTGAACCAAGATATATCTGGATGTAATCTTCTTCTCTTCTCCACTCCATTTCTGTTTCTACTGTACGGGAGCAAAAATAAAAAATATCTCGTGCCAAGTGACGAGACAAAAAGAAAAGTCTCGTGACTAGGGATGAGACAAAAGAAAAAGTCTCGTGTGAAGTGATGAGCTAAAAACAGAAAAGTCTCCTCTAAGTCCAGCAAGTGTTAGCAAGCGAAAAGGGGGCTAAGATTCAACCCCCTTCTCTTAGCCACTGAAACCATCAATGTTGATTAGTACTGATTTTATGTGGTAAAGTTCGTAAAATGATTCGTGAGAAAATATAACATGATTAGTTGCACCTGAGTCAATAACCCAAGACTTTGGAGTAAAGGTTGACAAGGACATTATGTAAGATATACCTGGGTTTGATGAGAGAATGGTGGTGCTAAATTGATTGATACTATGTCTTGGCTATGTGTCCTGTTGGCAAAGGAGTGCAAGCAATGCTTCCTTATGGTCTACAGTGAGATTAAACTCAGACTTACCATCCACTTCCTTCTGGATGTTGTTGCTGTTTTCATCGTCACTCTCTTCAGTAACCAGATTGAAAGTTGAGGTCTAGTTGGTCTTGAGATGAGCAGAAAATCCATATTTTCTATAGCAAACATCTACCAAGTGGCCACTCTTGCCACAGTATGTACACTGCTTCTGGCTTCTGTTACCCTTTCCATTGTTACTATGATTGCTTCTTCCCCCTCTTTCCTCTGCCTCTGCCTCTTGCATTGCCAGTCTCAATTCTTGAAGCTTCATTGTTAGTTTTTGAACTCATCATGAGAGAACTATTATCAACTAGCTTATTCACATTCAGCTGCCTCTCTTGTTGTAGCAAGAAAGAGAAAACATAATCTATTCTTGGCAAAGACTTCATTAACATGATTCGTGATCGCACAGTTGAGTATTGATCACTCAATCCTCTCAAAGATCTAACCATTCTTGATTCTTCACTATAAGCTCTCATGATGCTCACTTCATATCTACACTCATCAACACATCTTGAACATGTTAGTATTAGACGATAGTTATCCAATTCTTCTCAAATTGTCTTCAATTTGGTGTAGTAGGTTGTCACTGTTAGTTCACTTTGTCTGCTTGCAAATGCATCTTCTTCCAATTTAGCTATTTTGTATACATCTTTCTGGTCGTATCTGTCTTTCAACTCTTTCCACAGATTTTCGACTAAGTTAATTCACATGACGCTTTGTGCAATTTCAAAACTTAAGGAGTAATTGATCCAAGACACGATACATGTGTTGCACCTATTCCAAGCTTCAGACATCGAGTCTTCCCTTGGTGGCTTCAGAATTGAACCATCAATGAATCCAATCTTGTTCTTGGACTTCAATGCTCTCTACATAACTCTTTTCCAGTTTTGATAGTTGTTTGGTCCTAACACAATTGAAGTTAATGTCGCATCTGGACTGATTTTGATTTGCTTGCATGAGGTTGAGCTGGTTGATCAAACTCACCAATTGTTGAATATCGATTGTGGATGACTGATGGAGTCTCTAACGGTAATGCTAGGAAGACAAAAAAAAAAAAAACAGTCAGAACTGGCCTTATTTAGTATTTATTAATTATCGTAATAATTAATAAATGTTAAATAAGGTAAGTTGTGACTGTTTTTGGCTAATTTTCTTTGATTATCAAACATTTTCGAATGCCAAATTGGTAATTTGACCAAAAAATCACGACTACTAAAATAAAATGTTAACCTTAATGAGAATATATAAAAGCGATTTATTTTTATTTGATCTTCAACTAGTTATTTTCTAAATTATTTTATCTATTATTTTTATATATTCATAAATTAATGTATTTAGATGTAA
>NC_029788.2:121350921-121367623 GCF_000816755.2 Arachis ipaensis
AATGAATGATGATTAAGATTTATATAAAAAAGAGAAAGTCTTAGCATTAGTAGCACTTTAATTTTTTTTAATACTAGCTAAATTTTAATAATTCTCCGTATATAAGTGTTTTTCTCATACAAGTCTTTACAAGTCATTTATATTCACGCGCTTCGTATTGTTATTGTACATTGCACATTCTTCTTCGTTATTTTTCTTTTTTGTTATCGTCGTCATTAACACCGCCTCTTTCTCCTCCTCCTCTTCCTCCTTTTTTCATTGGAATTTCTTCTCCTCCTTTCTTTTTCTCTTTTTCTTCCATCATCAGTTATCTTATTATTGAGATAATGAATAATTCACGTTCAGATTGTCAATTGAACCAGAACGAAATTGATTATTGTTTTGAATCCAATCAAGTGGCTGGGATGTGGTTCAATTTAGAAGAAAAAATGTAGCATTAAAGGAAATATTTTTCTATATTTTCAGTAAATTTGGGTGTAACACAAAGATATTTGAGTGTATCTTAATAATTTTGGGTGTATTTTTTATTTTGATAAGTTCTGTATAGTTCAAAACTCTTCCTCTTCCTCCTCCTCACCTTCTACTCCTTCTTCTTTATTTTTTCATCAACATCACCATCTTCTTTTTTTTTTCTTATTTATCTTTTCTTTTTTGTTTTATTTTTTCAAGTTTCTTTTTGTTGTACTCTTTTAACAAGAATAAAAACAAAAAAATCAAACAAAGAAGAAGAAGAAACACATAATGCTGCAAAATTACTTGAAAAATGATGAACTTACATTCATTTAACTAAAAAAAAGAAAGAAATAAGGAAAAAAAGAAGAAAAAAATGCAACATTAGAGGAAATATTTTTCTGTATTTGCAGCAAATTTGGGTGTAACACAAAGATATTTGGGTATATTTTTATTCTGATAAATTCTACATAATTCAAAATTTTTCCTCTTCCTTTTCCTCCTCCTCATCCTCTACTGCTTCTTCCTTTTTTTAATTATCATCACCATCTTCTTCTTTTTTTTTCTTATTCATCTTTTCTTTTCTGTTTTACCTTCTCAAGTTTCTTCTTGTTTTACTCTCTTAGCAAGAATAAAAACAAAAAAATCAAACAAAGAAGAAGAAGAAACACATAATGCTGTAAAATTACTTGAAAGATGATGAACTTACATTCATTTAACTTAAAGTAAGAAAGAAATAAGGAAAAAAAAGAAAAAAAATATTTTTCTGTATTTGCAATAAATTTGGGTGTAACACGAAGATATTTGGGTGTATTTTAAGAATTTTGGGTGTATTTTTATTCTGATAAATTCTGTATAAGGAAGTGGGTTGGTATTGGTTTGTGTCTGTTACCAAAGTCTATGACTCACTCAATAGTTACTTGTGGTTGTGTAAGTAGTTGTTTGATTAGGAGGAGTGGGAGAATTGGCTTTGCCTTTGGCGCCAGCTTGTTCTAGAAAAACACAATTATTTTGGCGTGGATGTGTCTTAAGGAAGCTCTTCCTACTACAAGTTTTTTCTTTAGAAGAGGGATGTCATCATCGGATAGGTGCCCAAAATATCTTTCTAGCTAGGATTCAGTTTTACATTGTATTCGGGATTGTCTAAAAGATCATCTTGTATGGCATAGGTTAGATATTTCTTGTCATCCTCTGGATTTGAAGAATTGGTTCTTGTATCATAGCAGAGAGCATCTGTTCATATTTTTTTCGAGACTTTGGTGAATATGGCGAGTAAGGAATAATAACATCTTTAATCCTCATGAGACTTGACCTCTAGAAAAAAAGTAATTTGTCTGACATTAGCTTTTAAAAAGGAATTTAGGAGTATTTTTGAATTACAACATGTGTTCTTCTCTTCTATTCTAAGTGGTTCTTTAAATCTCTCATTCATTGGTACTTTTAAGATTAATCGTGATGCTAGTTATTTTAGTTCTAGTGATAGTGTTGATTTTGTTTGCGTTATTAGAAATTATAATGGGAGTTGACAAAGAAGATATTTGAAAATGATTGGGAGTAATAGTATTGTTTAAGAAGAATTATTTACTATTTGAAGAGTATATAATCTATACCATTATATTATCTTGATATATAATCCAATTACTTGAATTAACAATGCAAGATCTTGCTTATAATAAAAGAGAAACTCCTTTTTCTGCTTAGAGTTGACCCTTCTTACACCACATTTTTTTTTCTTCCTATATTAACGATTATTTCTATTTCTAACATATGAATCTGTTGTAATATAACATATATTCAAAATAGGGAGACATGTTTTCCAATGGAACCAAAAGAAAAGAGAAAAACGAAAAATATTGAAGACATACCAAACAGCTTAGAAGTCATGGCAAAAACAAGAAAATATGCAGTTACACCTAACGTTGAGAGGTTAAACTCAACTATCCACTGATATGAATGCTAAATTTCAAGATTAAGCCACATTTCCTTGAAGAAGACCTTCTCTAATTTAATTAATAACCCACAGCAAGGTTCACAGCAACCCACAGCAAAATTCAACCCATAGTAATAACTATAATCTAATTTAATTACAATATCATAGCAACCCAACGCAAAGTTCACAGATTAATTAACAATTATTCAACCAATAATAACAGCAAAATTCACAGATTAATTAACAATTATTCAACCTATAATAAATTCATAAATTATTCAACAATTATTGTTTTAAAAAATAAAACCTATTAACCTAGAAGCTAGAAGCACAAAATAGAGGGGGAACTGAACTTGTGGAACCGAGCTGACACTGGCGATGGTGGAACACCGGCGATGGTGGAACAGAGGTGCGCGCGCGACGGAGGCAGAAACCGCGACGGTGGAACAAATGGTGCTTCCAGAGCTGAAACGACAACGATGGTAGAGAGCTGCAACAACCGCGACTGTAATCTTCAAAGCTCCAACTTGCGACAGAGACGGGAGCGATTCAGCGGCTGGACGGAAGTGACGGAGATAGCTCGCCGGCGTTGACAGGAAGGACGAGCACGAGGGTGAAGGGAGGGAGATACCTGTGCCGTTGTGTGGGTTGCTAGGGTTCCTGGGTTGGGAGGGCAGGGTAATCGCGTAAGGCACAATGGGGGAAAAGTGGGTTTAGTGCATCCAAACGGCTGTGTTTTGCACTTTTGCTAAATTTTCAAAAACCGGTCAGTTCACGGTTCGGTTCGACCTGGCCGTTTTAGTTAGTAGTTTGGACTGGACCTGTAATTAGACCGATCAATGGTGGTCAAATCCGTTGAAAATCGGCCTGTTCGAACCCCATATTCCACTAAACTCGTGCGGGTCCACGGTGCACCCGTATTCGAACACAGAGCAGCCAGCAAACATGCTTCCCTTCTTGCCGCTGCACTAGCATACTTCTCAATATAATGGGTGACAAAAATTAAGTATATAATAAACTAGAGTAATTACCCAAATCAGTCTCCGAGGATTTTAAAATCGGACATTTCAGTCCCCGAAGAAAATTAATAGCCAAATTAGTCCCCATGATTTCTCTCCGGTGGCCAAAATAATCCCCAGACCCATTTCTCCATTTTATGCCACCGGAAAAAGCTAAAGTGGCACAGTAAGTTGCCAGCGTGTCCACCAATAGTACAGATGTCATAGAAGGACAAATCAGTCCCCAGCCACCTTATGAAAACGACGCCGTTTAAGTGGTACCAAACGTTGCGCTTAAGTGGGAGACACAAGGTCGCGCTTCTCCTCCTCTACCTCAACCCCTCTGTACTTGAACAGAAATGTCTTCTTCATTGAATCTTTTGAAACCCTGGTTTATTAGCAGCTGCAATGACACCAAGCAAAGGAAGCTCGTCGTCTTCGAATCGCCATGGTGGGAGACTCGGCGGTGGCCATAGTTGCAGCGGTATCGGAGACGGTGACATCAGCAGCCTAAGCAAAGTTGAAATCCTCAAAGGGCAACACCCAAAATGTCTATGCAGTTTGTATGCAATAATCTCCACTTCAAGGACTCATGAAAATTCGGGTAGACTATTCTTTGGATGCCCACTATATAAGGTAAACAATTGTAGGATTTCGAATAATTTACATTCTATAAGACTTGTGTTGAAGAGCTATTTTTGTGTGATGAGCAGGAAAATTTATCTCATTGTAAGTTCTTTGCATGGGTTGACAAGATTTTTGATATTAAGTTGAAGAATGATGACTCGGTGAAGAATGTAACCATGGGTGGTGGTGAGATTGTTGCCGATATTTCACCCATGTATGATACCAATGATGCTGGTTTGGAACACAAACTGATGGAGTTGCAAAATAGAATTGATTTGTTAGAGCTTCAAAAAAATGTAGTCCCAAAAGCTGAGGATAAGAGTAAATGTACGAATATAGTACTTGTTATCATGTTTTTTGCAATGTTAGTGTTGATTTTGTCAGTTACAATAGCTATTTTGTAAGTTATATCTTAGGATTAAGAGTTCACTGAAACCTGTATGCAAATTTATATGCTTTTTTTGTGATCTAAATTCTTGTGAGAAGAAATTTTATGCAATATATCAGCTTAAAAGTTTTCTTCCAAAATCAAACAGGTTGATGACCTTTGTGAATCCAAACACAAAATCATATTGCTATGCCATGTAGTAAAATAAATAACGAAAAAAAAAAGCAACAGCACCATTACTTATAAGTTCGGTGATGAACCGCTATTTTATGGTTTATCTTGTGCTTAATTGAGTGGTTTTTATCAACTCTTTACCCACTTATTCATACTATTTGCATAGTTTTACTTTTTCCTTCCGAATTTTGTGCTATGATTGAATACATGTTTCTTTGATCTTATATTTGCTAATATTAATCCTCTCTTATTACCATTCGATGCCGTGATATGTGTGTTAAGTGATTACAGGGATTACAGGGCAGGAATGGCTTAGAGGATGGAAAGAAAGCATGCAAAAGTGGAAGGAATACAAGAAACTGAAGGAACTGCTAAAGCTCTCCAGCCTGACCTCTTGGTACTAAATCGACCATAACTTGAGCTATAGAGGTCCAAATGACGCGGTTCTAGTTGCGTTGGAAAGCTAACATCTGGGGCTTCGCAAAAATATATAATTTGCTATAGCTGCCCCGAAGCCAGGTGACGCGAATGTGTGGATCACACGGACGTGTGACCTGGCAAAAACCCAACCCACGCTAACGCGTGGACGACGCTTCTGCGTGACTTTGCAGCGACCTGTACGTATCAGAAATTGCTGTGGGCGATTTCTGGGCTGTTTTTGACCTAATTTTTGCCCCAGAACACATAGATTGGAGGCTATAAAGTGGGAGAATCTATTCATTCATACAACAACAAATACAACTTTCATAATTCATAATTTTAGGTTTTAGATGTAGTTTTTAGAGAGAGAGGTTCTCTCCTCTCTCTTAGGAATTAGGATTTAGGATTTCTATTATGTTTAGGCTACTTCTCTTCAATCATAGGTTCAATGTTCCTTTAATTTATTTTCTACTTTTATTTATTCTATTACTTTAATTGTTATTTATCTTTTCAATTTGGCTTATGAACCATTCATGTTAGGATTTTCTTAATTAATATAATTTGAGGTATTTCAGATTTATGATTATTTTACTCTATTTATAATGTTTTTAAGTTAATTTAGATTTTTTTCCTTTTGGTTTTGGTTAAGTAATTGGTAACACTTGAGTTATCAGACTCAGCTGTTGATTGAAAATTGGAAATTGCTGATTGATTTGGATCGCTCTAAAGCTAGTCTTTCCACAGGAGTTGACTAGGACTTGAGGAATCAAGTTAATTAGTCCACTTGACTTTCCTTTATTTAGTAAGGGTTAACTAAGTGGGAGCAAAATCTAATTATCATCACACCTGATAAGGATAACTAGGATAGGATTTTCAGTTCTTATACCTTGCCAAGAGATTTTCTAATTATTAATTTATTTTTCTTGTCATTTAAATTACTTGTTCCTTATTTTAAAAACCTAAAACAAAATATACTTTTTCCATAACCAATAATAAATCATACTTCCCTGCAATTCCTTGAGAGACGACCCGAGGTTTAAATACTTCGGTTATAAATTTTATTAGGTTTTGTTACTTGTGACAATCAAATTTTTGTACGAAAGGATTCTCTGTTGGTTTAGAAACTATACTACCAACGCGAATATATTTTTATTAAAATTCTAAACTAGCGGAAATCCAGTTCGTCATTCAGGAACACGTAGCATGAAAATAACAACTTCAAATCATAGAATGCAAGTCACAGATTCGACCTAATAAAAACAACATAATTGTCATAGTAGCAACTTAAACTAAAGTCAGAATTCGACCATACATGAGCCGAAACATAATTTGCAACAAAAGTTTCATCCACACTACTCTATTATCAATCTCTAAATTAAGAGTATTTCAAGTTTAGGTCCATCAACTTGAAAGCTCATTACCAAAATACAAACCAAACTATTAAATCAAAAAGTATAATCATTTGTCTTCATTCACTTCTGTCTCGGATGCTTGAACCCAGGATTTGGAATAAACTGGAACATCCTTGATGTAGTACCCTTACTTACCGCTGCAATTGTTTCTGCCGAGACGCCTTGACTTGGTCTAGGTGGTGGAATAGGAGGTGGAGTGCTAGACTGGACTGGTGCAGGATATTGTGGTCTAATGATAGGCTGCTTGGCCCTTGCACTTTGGAGAATTGTCACTCTAGAATTTTTCTGCACCCTATAATAAAGAAGATAGCTCATGCAAAGAGTAAACAAATTTATGGTAGCAAATCTAACAGTGCAGTAACACAAATTACAGATCTTTACATTTAGTTTTTTACTCACCATACTAGACACAAAACCTGGTGCATTAGGATGATCGACCATATTCTGAAATAATAAAAAAATTAGCCAAATAGAAATTCAAGTTAGTCCTTGTAGAATTTAAAAAAAGACATATAAGTCCCCAATGATTTTTAAAATATCCACCTAAGTCCCTATAGAAGCCTTAAAAACTCAATTTAGTCATCGCGAGCAACAATTAGTACATTATTGTTGGTGGTTTACCTGCACCTGGGGTGCTGATTGTGAGAAATGTATCTCCTCTGCAGGTTGGTTTGATGTTCCAGGATTTGCACCAGCCTTTGTCTTTCTTCTATTTGGATTAGTTGGACATCTAGTTGTTGCTGCTGGAGGTCCTTTGCAAGTCTTGTAATTATGGCCAACCTCTCCACACTTGCTACAAGTAACCCGAAATGTCCTCTTAACTTTGTTGCCGTCAGTTCTGCTCACTTCAGTCTCGGATGACTCTTTTCTTCTTCTCTTGACGGGTCTGCCAACTGGCCTCTTTAGCTTTGGGAGAATTGGTTTTAGATAATTTGTCTTCTTCTAATATTCCTCAGAATTAACAGGTTGTATGCAATGTTGGTACGTTGCTATTGCTGCCCCAATCTTAAGCAGAGGGTGGACATATGTCTCAGGTCTATCACCCCTTCTAGCTTTGGCAGCAAGTGCATGAACGCAAGGAAGACCTACAATTACAATGTATTTAGTAACATACAAGTGTAACTTAACAACTATAAATTAACTAACAAAATTTAGTGAGTATACCGGTTAATTGCCAAATATTGCATGTGCATTTGTTTATAGACAGGTTGACAGAAAGTTTCTTGGAGCCTTGTTGAACCTCGAAGACTCTCCTTTCATCGTTACCAACCCAAACTGGCTGCCAATATCTAACATCCTTCATAATGTCATCAAGCCTTTTCTGTTGAGTAGGTACGATCTCAGTTCCGATGTGTGTCTCCAATACTTGTTTGTACTTGGTCATCCATCGCATGATATAGCACCGAAGCTACTCACACATTGTAAGAATTGGTTTTGACCGGTAGTTTAATTTTTTTGCGTTCCAAACCTCACACATGTTATTGGTGAGGTTGTCACACTTAGGTCCGTGACTAAAGTGAGCTTTGGTCCAGCAAGTAGGCTCAAATTTTGCTAGATAACTCCATGCTTTTTCATTGATCCTTTTCAACTTCTTCATACTTGCTTGGAATTCAGCATCAGTAGTGCATTTAGCACATTCCCACACAACATTCTTGACTTGCTTGTCCTTGTATCTATTTGTAAATTTTTTTCATATATGCCTGACACAATTTCGGTGATGAGCATGTGGCATCACCTCCTTTAGTGCCGGCAACAATCCCTAAGAGCAAGTAAATAAAGACAACTTAAATTAGAAATAACAGGCAATAAATAGCAACTGAATTGTTATAACAAGCAACAATCCCTAATTGCAAGCAAATAAACACAGCTTAAATTGGAAATAACATGCCATAATAAGCAATATATTGATAACATCACTAGAGCAATCAACTAGAAGACATCTAGTCCTAAGAAAATGTATCATCTATTCTACCATTAAAACATAGAAGTCGTTCATAATGTTCTGTTATTAAATAACTTATAATTCGTTCACACAACATAGAAGCAAAATAGTCCAATAATGTTACATAATCAGCAATTGAACTATAACTTAATCACAACTAAATTGAACTAACAATGTTAAGTAAAAAATAGTGAAGATAAAGAAGTGCACACATGGTTAATTAAATGAAAGTAAAAGCCACGTATTAATATAAAGCCTCCCATTCTCCAACCAAGTGCTTGTTAGTATATAACCATCAAGTAAGATAAATAATCACAAATAAATTAACTTCACCCTAAACCCGAAAACAACTAAGTTAAAAGAATACCTTTTATTGGTCTGAGATAAAATTCCATCCATGAATGTATTGATCTCAAAGATCTTCTTGTAACAAGGTGAGGAACCACTTCCAACTCTCCTTTGTTTCACTTTCAACAATAGCGAATGCTATCACATAGAAGTGATTATTCGCATCTTGACTTACAGCGGACAATAGCTGGCCCCCAAAGTATCCCTTCAAGAAGCAACCATCAAGACCGATTAATTTTCTACACCCAACTTTAAAACCCCTTTTACATGCATCTAGAGAGATGTATAGTCTGTTAAACAGTGGAAGGAACTGAGGGATGGGTGTCACATCAAGAATGGTAGAGCTCCCTGAGTTACTCCTATGTATCTCTGTTAGATAGTCCCTCAACTTGCTGCATTGTGCTCTCTCGTTGCCAATCACACACTCCCTTGCTTCCTTGAGGGCCCTATATACCATCTTCCCATTAATCATAACATTGTAGTCGATCTTGATGTGCTTATAAGCCTCACTCAGGGTCATGTGAGGCTGAGTTCGAAGCCTCTTCTCCAGCTTCTTGGCTACCCACTTCTGATCTGCCATGTTGCTTCCAAATTCTCTAGCACAAGTGTGATGAGGAGTATAAGTCTTGATTTGGTAACTCTTAAGCTGATTATTCCATACACAGTAAATTAGCTATGGACAAGGATTCAACTTGGTACTACCAGTTCCATCAATAACACCATCCTTAGTTCCAGCATTCATATCCCTAACATCAACTTTGACAGCCTCAGTTGTCACAGTCTCATCAGTCACAGCAGCTTCATTCACATTGTGCTCACCGTCATTCACATCTCCTTCACTCTCATTTGAAGCATTGCCCCCCTTTGGCTTTCTCGGCTTTTTAATCCTCTCCATCCCATGTTCACAATCGCATCTAACCCTCCTTTGATCATTCTTTATGTACCTAATTTTTCTCTTCTCAAAAATTACATGATCCTTAAGAGCATTCTTAAAACTTTCAATTGTGGCAAACTCCATTCCCAACTCAAAGTTTACCTCCCCAAATCCAACACCTTCATTAAATTGAGGAAATTCATACCTATCTCTCTCATCTTCAGAGCTTTTCGGAGTCAATAATGTCTCTGATTCATACTCAAAAATTGGATCTTCTTCTTCAATATTTTCCTCAGCCTCATCTTCACCACTACTATTAGTAGGATTAGCAGCATTGGCAGCCTCAAAATTTGGCAATCCAGCCCTTGTTCTAACAGTTTTTGGCCTATTTGCAGTTAGGCCAAATGAAGTTGACCCATGACCTTTTTGTCTAGCATTTTTTGGAGCCCCAATGTTGGGTCTAGCAGCAACAGCAGCCCTTGACTTGTTTGGGCATGCAAACTTTGATCCAGAACCAGTAGCTCCATTAGTCTTTGTCTTGACAATTTTTTGGACATCCATGCTTGGCTTAATTGTACTTGACCCATCTGTAGCTTTCTTATTCTCTTTTAAAGCCTTCCTTCTTGCACCTATATTCCTCTGTGAGATCTTCATTCCTACACCACCCTCTATTTTTTTGCCAACTTTTCTAGTATTTCTCTTCACAATCAAACAATCTGAGTCACTATCTTCATCCTCAAATCCTGTTGGGAGGGGGGGTCTATATGGTTCATCCTCTGTCGTTTCATACCCGTCATCACTAGACTCCTCCTCAACATCTGCATCAGCATCAAAGTCCAAATTGATGTCCTCTGGTGGAGTAACCATTATCGGGTGATTGAAAGATAGATAAAACTCGTCAGTCTCCTGGTTCATCTATTTATTCTCACGCAAATGATTAATCTTCAAATCTCCTTTTATAGGGTGCAGCCCCCTCTCCAAGTCAGGAGCCTTAGGATCAAACCAGTACATAGCCTTGTAATCTAAATAGCCTAAACCTTTGAACAGAGTTTCCAGATCAAAGAAGCATATGAGGTCAATATCCATCTTAGGAAATTTGTGCACTTTTCCATCAATATATAGAAGAACTCCCTGGTTATCCCTTACAAAATGTCCACCGTGGTGGAAAACAGGAACTACATAATCCTCCATCTAACTGCAAGTAAAACATACTTGAAATCAACAAATAGAATCATCAAACCCTAAACTACTCTATTTTGAGAATTTTTGTAACTGAACCCTAACCAAATACTATACAGTCACAACATAACAACCAAACCATTATACTCCATAATTATCACAGAACATAAACTCAAAATCCAACATACTCTGTAATGGTGACATTCAGCATTGTACTTAACTAATTCAAAATTTCATAAATCTAATCAACATAAGAAAGAGAATACAAGCTCACCTTCCTCAATGAACATGTTCAACGATCGTAACATGCACTTCCCCCAGTCTTGCGCGCCAATCGTTGCTGCTGTTTCGGGAGCGACGCCTCAACAGAGTCACCCAATGCTAGCGTTGGTGATCGAATTCTTCAGGTGCTCTGGGAGATTAGGTGTGATGCATTGACAGTCACCTTCTCTGTAACAGTTTGAAGAATGTGTGGGGTTTGGTTTCTATTTGAATAGAAACGGGTTGAAGTAGAGAAGAAGAAGCCTGACCTTGTGTCTCCCAATAAAATCAACGTTTGGTGCCAAGCCCTAAACGACGCTGTTTTCATGAGGTGGCTGGGGACTAATTTGTCCTTCTATGACACCTGTACTTATTGGTGGACACGCTGGCGACTTACTGTGCCACTTCAGCTTTTTCCGGTGGCATAAAATGGAGAAATGGGTCTGGGGATTGTTTTGGCCGCCGAAGAGAAACCATGGGGACTAATTTGGGTATTAATTTTCTTCGGGGACTAAAACGTCCGATTTTAAAATCTTCGGGACTGATTTGGGTAATTACTCAATAAACTATAAATGAATTTTTATTTATTTTTTATCCTTTTAAATATGGATTGATATAGATACCAAACAAGTAACAACACATAGTATACAAACATATTAATATGTTGATATTGATTGTGTTATCTTTTGTTTTTTTTTTCTTGTTCATTTAAATTGAGAAAGTATTTTGTACTAGTGACTAATTTATTATCTCATTTTGCATCATAAATTATATCTAAGAATTGATATTTGATTGTTATTAATATATTTTTGAAAATATGTATTTAACTTTTAATTTTATTTCTATAATTTTATATTTTTATTTAATTATAATTGGGTCAACTGGATAAATCAATAATTCACCGGTTAAACTAGTAACTCAATGACCCAGTCGTATGACTGGATTAATTACCAGTTCGATTTTAATAACCATGATATATCTATTAAGCAGGTCTTTTATTTTTCTTATTTTTTTTGTTTAGCTTATTTAAGTGACTAAAAAAAAAGGTCAAAACTCAATCTCTATATTATTTATTTTTTAAAAAATAATTTTTGGCCATTAACAAAAAAAATCATAAAATAATTTTAACTCGACGTAAAATCACCAAATTTTAATAATATAAATGTTTCACTTTTATAATCATGTTACAAAAAAAATTGCAGTAAGGCTTCACTATTTCTGTGCTAAGAATCAACTTTATACATGCAATCAACTATTTAAATTTATACTGAAAAATCTTTGTTAAGGACCATTTTTCTAGTTTACTCTTCTTTTCACTTGGATGAGAGGCTATTTATCCTTAGAACTATAAGAATAAAATGTAATAATCACCTTTTTCATTGTACCAAGAAGCCTGCTTTCTCCTTTATTTCCAACACAAACATGGAAACTATAAGCACATCAAGATAATCATATCAAGATAAGAATAGCATATCAAGCACGAAGGGAGAAGGAAGTGAGAATATAAACATGTAAAAAAGCATCACAACTTACATCCAGGAAAAAGGTAAGACTTGCTTAGTAGGCATAAGATTCAATTTAATTATTTATATATTATTTAATTATTAAATCTATTTTTTATTTTATAAATTATTATTTTTTATTCCTCTATTATGCTTATTAACCATTAGAAATAAAAATAACGAAAACAATCGATTAAATTTCGCACGGTAATATAGGTTTTTTCAAAATTCACTCGATTGAAATTGTTACACAATCGATTGAATTTCACAAAGCAACAAGAATATTTTCTTATTTAATCGATTGGTATGATAATACAATCGATTGAAATTTGTATGTGATTAAAATTTTTTATCTATTCAATCGATTGGTATGATATATAAATTAAAAAACTCATATTTTTACGATGAAGTAATGTCATTTTTATTTATTATTTCAACAACTATGTCATATAAATATTATGTCTTGTCAATTATATTTTATTTTATATAATTAATTTGTTTATAAAAAAATATTTTATTTGCATTCTATTTATATGTTTGCATATATTAATGTTATTTCCATTCTTTAGATGCTTGTGACATAAATTGATATTTTTTAATCTTTACATAGAATTTTTTTTATTTCTTATCAATTTTTAGAATAATGTATTTTGTATTGATTAACCCTTGGAATAGAATTCTGTATGGAATTCAAATTCTATTTTTTATTTTGGTATAAAAAAATAGCACTGATTTCACTTCTAATGAGATTTCAATTCTCACGTTAAGGCTATATACAAATCAAACTAACATAGGTCTGATTTCTAATTCCATTTATTTTTGTGTTCGAAAATTTGTAACTTTTACTATTATTTAATCGTGACTAATTGAACAGTTTTAACATATTAAAAATTATACTTCAAATAATATCTATATACTTTTTAATACATGACGCAGACGACCTTAACTAATAAAACAAGAATTGCAAAATAAAAAATTTTATTCATTAACCTCGATTTTGGAATCAAAACAATGGATTATTTTTTAAATAATATTAGATGAAAAAGACTCTTTCACGAACTAATTGATTACTATAATGAATAAATTAATTGAATTTTTGTAGATTGTGATTACTATAACCGTGATGATCGCATAACTATGAATAAAAATTGGATATTGAAAAGATGAATAAATAATAAAAAAAATAGATATTAAGAAGATGGACAAAAATGAACAAAAACGATGAACAAATTAATAATAAGGAAATTGATGAACGATTACAATGATAGAATTGGATAATTGAAAAACAAATTGATGATAGATTATTCACCAATTATTAATGTATTGAAAAAGATAAAATTATGATATTTAAATCAAAATAAAAACTTAAAAAATTGAAGATAGAATTTTAAAGATAAGATAAATAGATAGGACTCGAATCCGCGACCTCTTAAATGAGTATGGGGAGATTATGTCATTTGAGCTATAACTCATTGGCCTTTTCTTTCTTGTTAATATATAATGTTTTGTAATCACATATAATTAAATATGTATATATTTAGGCATTAAAAATAAAAAAAATATAGGTAACTAACAATATTTTTGAACAATATGTGAACAATGTGAATTAATAGAGTTAAAAGAGAAAATTATCTTAAATTTAATTAGTAGTATTAAATTAGGATTATATATATAGACAACAAGTTATTCTTATTTCTTTAATGCAGACACTTGAATATCATGTATAGCGGAAAAAATAATGGTATGGATATTTGTTTATCACTAAAACAGTAAAACTCGAAACCAAAATAACAAAATTAATAAATGTTGGTATATAGCAACCCATTTTACATGATTTCGTTTTTTTTACCCCCGAGCGCTAAGATGAGTTTGATGTCAATCTGTTTTTTCCTCTGTTCTCAACAATATCTACTATTTTCATAATAGAATCTATCCGTAGCGACGCGCATGGCGTTGCTATAGCCAAAACTATAGAGAGACAAATAGGGAGGAACCACGAGAAACGTTATCCATGGCAAATGCACACGCATTAGAGGAAGAGGAAGAAGAAGGAGAGGGACACGAAGCGGTGGAGGAAATCCAACGCGTCATTGAATCGGTTGCGCAATTCGGACAGTATAGAAAGACACAGAGAAAAGAATGTCACAACTTGGTGCGGCGGTTCAAACTCATGCTGCCTATCGTGGAAGAGCTCCGAGATATTCCGGAGCCCTTCCACGAAAACGGCATCGTTTGGTTGAAGAAACTTAGGGATGCACTCTTGTTTGCCAAGGAACTCTTGAGGTTATGTAGCCAAGGAAGCAAAATTCTCCTTGTAAGAACCTTCTCTTATGACAACATTAAAAAATAAAAAATAAAAAAATAAATACGAAATGTTCAAATATAAATTGGATAATGTATATTTGATTGATTATTTATAATTTGGTTTAATTTGTGTTTAAGGCAATGGAGACGGAGGCATATATGATAAAATTTCAAGGTGTTTATGAGAAATTGAGTCAAGCATTTGAAGATGTGCCTTGTGAGGAATTAGGAATCTCAGATGAAGTCAGAGAACAGGTAGGTCTGTTTTCATTTTTCTCATCTCCAAATTTAATTAATTTGTCGGATGATTACTTACGTGAAAATGTTCGAACAAAATAGTTGAGATGTATACACGTATTATGTCAAACAGTTTAATAAAATAAATATATATCAAATTATCTAATAATTCTTAACTATCATCTTCGTATAATATTTTCATAGTGAATAATCAAGTGTTTCTGAAAATAATTAATGAACATTTTATGAACAACCACCATGATTTGCATAGAAAAATAACTGGGAGTTCTATTATGCAGATTGAGCTGATGCACACTCAGCTGAAGCGGGCGAGGAGGAGGACGGATACGCAGGACATGGAGCTTGCAATGGATATGATGGTGGTGTTATCCGGCGACGAGCAACGGAGCGCCGACAGCGCCATCATTGAGAGGCTAGCAAAGAAACTAGAGCTTCAAAGGGTTGAGGATCTTAAGATAGAAACCTTGGCGATCAAGCAACTGGCTGATGAAAGAAAAGGGCAACAAGTAGATAGCACCAAGAAAATAATTGGCCTCCTTAACAAGTTAAAGAGAATTGCTGGCATGGAAGAAACAAGTGTTCTTGATGATCCTGTCCTGCCTAGGGTGCTTGTGAAGAGCATATCTTTGGTTATTCCTCATGAGTTTCTTTGTCCTATAACCCTTGAAATCATGACAGATCCTGTTATTATTGCAAGTGGACAGGTAATAATAGAAAGAAAGTACTTGCTTTTAGTTAGAATTATTTTTATATTTAAATTATTTAATCTTTCTCTAATTTAATAAGAAAAAGTGTTATATGAATTCTTAATTTTAGCATATTAACAAAGGAAGAAAGAAGAAAGTAAAACAAAATATATTTGGATATGTGGAACTTAGTTCCCTTCTTCAGGTCAAGTAGCCTTAAACTTTAGAATAGAAAAGGACAAAAATAATGTATACATCAAATTATGAATTCATATTATGTTGAGTACTTGTATTAAAAATGGGTGAAATGGGAGATAACAATGACCCATAACAATAAAGTATTAGAAAGGGAAGATTGTTAGGATTTTCATTTTAATTAATGGGTTAAATACTTAAGGTTTTTTAATTAACTTGTTAATATAAATCTTCAATCTTTTAATCTTAGACATTGATTAGGTAACCCCTAGATGAAGATCAGAGTAAAAACTACATTCTTTTGATTGCTGTAAGTTCATATTCTTTTGTTGAATTCCATTTGACAATTAAGTACAAAACATAATATGGATGTTAACTGTATTAAGTACTAGTTGAAAAAATGAAATTTGATGCCTTTTCTACATATATATGATGCTAACAAAACTTTTACTACCTTTTCTTCTTTGTTTGTGTTTTTCTTATCAATATGTTTCTCCACCAAAGACATATGAAAGGGAAAGCATAGTGAAATGGTTTGAATCCAAACATAATACCTGCCCAAAGACAAGGCAAACCCTTGATCACTTGCAACTAGCACCAAATTGTGCCTTAAAGAGCATAATTGAAGAATGGTGTGAAAAAAACCACTTCAAACTACCAAAGAAGTTCAAATCTTCAAGCCAAAACAATGGTCCAATTATCAACATACAAGAAATCCCACCTTTGGTTGAAAGCCTATCATCAATTCATTTAG
>NC_029788.2:121367630-121381440 GCF_000816755.2 Arachis ipaensis
AGAAAGCCCCGAGAATCGGATCTTGGTTGCTGAGCATGGAGGAATACCACCATTGATACAAATCTTATCTTATCCGGATTCAAAGATTCAAGAACATGCTGTGACAGCATTGTTGAATCTTTCCATTGATGAGAAGAACAAGAGGCTAATATCAAAAGAAGGTGCTATTCCAGCAATCATAGAAGTTTTGGAGAATGGAAGCATTGTTGCTAAGGAAAATTCAGCAGCATGTTTGTTTAGTCTCTCAATGCTTGATGAGAACAAAGAACTTGTGGGATTGTCAAATGGGATTCCACCATTGGTGAAACTTTTGAGGAATGGAACAGTTAGAGGGAAAAAAGATGCTATTACAGCACTCTTTAATTTGTCCCTTAACCATGCAAATAAAAGTCGGGCAATTAGTGCTGGTATTGTCGCACCTTTGCTTCAGTTGCTTAAAGACACAAAAACGAACATGATTGACGAGGCGCTGTCCATTCTGTTACTCCTCTCCTCGATTTCCGAGGGGAGGCAGGAGATTGGACAACTGTCATTTATCGAGACACTTGTTGAGTTCATTAAGGATGGGACCCCCAAGAACAAGGAGTGTGCTGCTTCTGTGCTCCTGGAGTTGTGTACAAATAACTACTCTTATATACTTGCAGCACTTCAGTATGGAGTTTATGAGCATTTGATTCAGATCAAAGGGAGTGGAACAAATAGAGCACAGAGGAAAGCAAATGCTCTCTTAGATCTTATAAGTAGGAGTGAGCAAATTTAGTTTCATCTTTGCTTCTCCATTATTGTAGGTTTTTTTTCCCCTTTAATCATTGTAAAATTGTAAATTAATTAACCAACTATTGCCACTTATTTTGATGTACAAAAATATACTTGTTTGATAGTTATACTTTTCTCCTAAATTAGTTTAGGAAAATTATATTGTAAATTAAAGAATTATGTGCATATGAGTATATTTGTAAAGTATTATGTTGTTATTCATGAATGATTAGGAGGCTTATGTTACGTCTTAATGTTGTTCTTCTTTCTAGTATACTGTTATATTATTGTTGAGAAAAAATTATATATTGAAGCTATGTTGTATTGTCGTTGAGGTATTTATATAATTATATGTAAGTAATTCACTAATTCTAGACGAATTAACTGTGGGATTTAAAATACATTATCTTACAGATGCATTCTCTTGTTAATTATCAGGGCTATGTTTTGGTTTCTGCATTCTTCTAGGCAAAATTTGTTGAGTGTTTGTGGCTAAGGCATTATCTTACACTTTGAATTCTGGTGATACTTGTAACCATGATATGTAACAAATCATTTGATTCTTTCACGTCAATCAAAGCAAGAACATACTTCCGGAGGATTTCATGTCGATTAACACTCAAAGGATCGGTCTATTCGCTTGGTACATGCATGATTTGTGGTTTCTTGTTCCGCAAGTCTCATTGGCTTTGTTGATTTTGTACAGAAGTTAACCTTGGCCCAATTGCAAGAGAAATGTCAAGGTAAGTTGATGGAGTCAAAAGATACAAGAATGAAGACAACCTCGGAAGCTCTTAGAAATATGAAGATTCACAAACTACAAGGATGGAAAATGAAGTTCGTAGTGAAGATAAGTGAACTCAAGAAAACTGGTTAAAAAGATTCATTTATACTTCAACCATAACCACATTTTTTTATGGTGGATACTCTTATGATGACATCTTCACATAAAGATAGTATTGTAGACTACTAGATGGGTTGATATATTTGACTAAGTATGTTTGATTAACCATCTAAGGGTTTACAATGTCATCTTCATATAAAGATGTCATCATATGAGTATTTCCCTTTCTTTATTCCATTGGCTTAACATTCATATTTGTGTCTTTAGGGATCCTTGTCTTTGTGAAAAATTTAGTGTTTCTTGACTAAAATCATCTTTTCAAAATAAAAAAAAATTTGTCTATCTTGATCTTATTCGTGAATTTTATGCCAACGAGAAAAACATTCATTCTTATATAAAAGGCCGTGAGTTAAATCTGAATAGTAAAACCATTAGTGATACCCTAGGATATTTTGATGTGAGTGTTTGTGCTTATACCTCTAAAAAATGGGATCAAGGCTTGGGTATTTCATATCAAGATGTTTTAGCCTATGTTTGTGAAAATATATCTCTAATTGATGGTTTCACTCTAAATCATAAGGTTCTAGGTCCCCTTCGTGCTCAACTTCACCGCATTGTGAATCACATCATCCTGTTCCAAAGCGGTTCTTATCAAAGAGTTTCTTTTTATGACACATTGGTATTGTATGCTATTATTACAAAAACTGAGGTTTTATTTGCTTATCTAATTATGAGGCACATGTATGATTGCATAAAGAGTAACAAAAATGTGTCTCTTCTTTACAGCATATTTTTAACTTGTATTTTTGAATCATTTGGTGTTGATCTGACCAATAAAACATTTGAAAATAAAAATTCTTACCTAAAAAGGAATGGTGCCGTGAAACAGCAAAGGAAAGTGTTAGTGTTGCAAGTGTGAGGAGTGTTGAAGTTAGTCCCACATCAAAGAAAGCAAGAAAAAGTGAGGAGTTTATAAGATGAGAGACCCATTAACTTGACACCTTAAGGTTTTGAGTTGGATGTGGTGTCTTCTCATCTTATGTTCTCTCGCTTGATTCTTCTCCGAAATCTCCCCGGTGGTCGAAAGCTCCCCACGGTTGGCCCAACAAAGTGGTATCCAGAGCTTTGGTTGTTTATCTCTGTGCTGATTAAATGGAGGAAAATACTCATGGACCGAATATGGCAAGGACTTGTATGATCTTGTGGAAGGAGATAAATCCAAAGGTACTAAATCCGATGCTGAATGGAAGAAACTGAATCGGAAGGCAGTTGCTTTGATTAGGCAATGGCTTGATCTTAGTGTGTATCCACATGTTGACACCGAAACGAATGCCGAGAAGATGTAGAATAAATTAAAAGAGATATATCAGAGGAAGAATGTGCAAAATAAAGCATTCTTATTAGGAAGCTTGTTAATATGAAGTATATTGAAGGCAAATCAATGTCGGAGCACTTGAGCACTTTTCAGGAGATGGTGAACCAGAAGATGTTGAAGAAATTGAAGGAGTTATATGAGAGAAAGAATGTGCAAAACAAAGCATTATTGATTAAAAAGCTTGTCAATATGAAGTATGTTGAAGGTAAATCAATGCCGGAGCACTTGAGCATTTTTCAGGAGACAGTGAACCAACTGACAAATAATGAAATCACATTGAATGATGAGTTGTAAGCCTTGTTGTTGTTGAGCTCTTTGCCTAATAGTTGGGAAGTTCTGGTTGTGACACTGACTAACTCAGCTCCAAAAAGAAAGTTGATGTTAGCAATGGTTAAAGGGAGTATGTTGAATGAAGAAGCCAGAAGAAGAGAGCGAGGTTTGACTAATGCCTCCTCCCAGTCAGAAGCACTTATTTTAGAGTCACGGGGGAGAAGTCAAAGTAGAAAACCTCACAGTTCTGATAGGTCAGAGAGTCGAAGCAAGTCAAGAGGAAAGTACAAGCTAAGAAAAGAGTTCATTTGTCACCATTGTGGCAAGCCGGGGCATATCAAGAGGTATTGTAGGTTTTTGAAAAGAGAACAATCAAGGGGAAGACATGAAGACAAAGGTAAAGATAGTGATAAAGAGACTGCTGCTATTGTTTATGAAGATGTTCTTATCACATATGATGAAAATTATGTTAATCTTGTCTGTGATGATTTCACTTGGATTATGGACTCTGGTGCCTCATGTCATGTCACTTCGAGGCGTGAATTTTTCACTTCCTATACTGCTAAAAATTTTGGCAAGATCAAATTGGGAGATAAAGGAGTGTGTGATATCATTGGTATGGGTGATTTGTGGCTTGAAACCAACATGGGATGCAAGTTGCAGTTGAAGAATGTTAGGCATGCGCCAGATATGCGGTTCAATCTCATTTCAGTGAAGGCATTGGATCAAGAGGGGTATTGCACTTCCTTTGATAGTGAAAAATGCAAGATTACCAAAGGAGCTCTCATTGTTGCTAGAGAAGACAATAGTCTCACTACTCTCTACCGGTTGCAAGCAAATTTGTGCAAAGAAGATGTGAATGTAGCTGATGATTCCTCTTCTGATTTGTGGCATATACGTCTTGGTCACTTGAGCGAGAAAGGACTAAGCGTCTTGGCCAAGAAGCACTCACTTCCAATGAAAGGTACAACTTTAAATACTTGCACTCATTGTTTTGTTGGAAAGCATGCTAGAGTATCATTTCATAATTCTGGACCTCATAGGAGATCACATGTTCTAGATTTAGTTCACACTGATGTTTGCACTATGGATGCTAAGACACTAGGTGGTGCATCATATTTTTGTTACTTTTATTGATGATTATTCTCGAAAAGTGTGGGCTTTTGTTTTGAAATCTAAAGACCAGGTGCTCGGAATCTTCAAACACTTTCATGCAAGTGTTGAAAGAGAAACAGGAAGAAAATTGAAATGTGTTCGAGCAGATAATGGTGGTGAATACAGGGGTCTGTTTGAAGAGTATTGTAAAGGACATGGGATTAAGCTTGAGAAGACGGTGCCTAAGACTCCTCAACATAATGGAGTTGCAGAGAGAATGAATCGCACTATCAATGATAGAGTAAGGTGTATGCTCTCTCATGCAAAGTTGCCTAAATTCTTTTGGGGTGAAGCGATGAGAACTGGAGTAGATCTGATCAACCTTTCTCCTTCAGTTCCACTTAATGGTGATGTTCCAGAGAAAGTTTGGAGAGGGAAAGATGTCTCCTATAATCACTTGAGAGTGTTCGGCTGCAGAGCTTTTGTTCACATTCCAAGAGATGAAAGGTCTAAACTTGATGGAAAGTCAAAGCAGTGTATCTTCATGGGTTATGGTCACGAAGACTTTGGTTACAGATTATGGGATCCGGTGAGCAAGAAGATAATTAGAAGCCGAGATGTGATTTTTCTTGAAGACCAAACTATTGAAGATCTTGAGAAGACAGATAAGCCAACAGTAACTGTTAGACGTTTTGCTGATGATGAACCTGGTCCTTCCACTAGACCTCCTGTTGATGGGGGAGATGTGCAAGTTGATAATGATGGTGATGATTTGCATGATGAACCTACACCTCAACTTGAGGTGCCAGATGTTTAAGTTCCACCTGAACCACCAGTTGAGCCTGAATTGAGAAGATCTACTAGAGAGCGTCATCCTTCTCAGAAATACTCTCCTCATGAGTATGTGATGAACACTGAGACTGGAGAGCCAGAGAGCTACCAGGAAGCTATGTCTGATGAGCATAAGGAATATTGGTTGAAGGCCATGCAAGAAGAAATGAAATCCTTGCATGAGAATCATATCTTTGAATTGGTGAAGTTGCCGAACGGTAAGAGAGCATTCAAGAATAAATGGGTGTTCAAATTGAAAGCGGATGAAAATGTCTCACGGCCAAGGTACAAAGCTCGATTGATTGTGAAAGGCTTTGAGCAAAAGAAAGGTATTGATTTTGAGGAGATTTTCTCTCCAGTTGTGAAGATGTCCTCTATTCGAGTTGTGCTTGGATTGGCAGCTAGCTTGAATCTAGAGGTTGAGCAGCTTGATGTGAAGACTGCATTCCTTCACGATGACATAGATAAAGAAATTTATATGGAGCAACCAGAGGGTTTCGAGGTTAAAGGAAAGGAGCACCTTGTATGCAAGTTGAAGAAGAGCTTATATGGGTTGAAGCAAGCGCCAAGGCAGTAGTACACGAAGTTTGATTCCTTCATGGAAGGTCATGGGTATAGTAAGACTTCTTCTGATCATTGTGTCTATGTTAAGAAATTCTCTGATGGTGATTTTATAATTCTCTTGCTTTATGTTGATGACATGTTGTTGTTGGTCATGACACTAAGAAGATTGAAAGTCTTAAGAAAGACTTGAACAGATCCTTTGCTATGAAGGATTTGGGTCCTGCAAAGAAAATCCTTGGCATGAGTATCACTCGTGACAGGAAGAATAGAAAACTGTGGTTGTCACAGCAGAAGTATATTGAGAAGATTTTAGAGAGGTTTAGCATGAGTAATTCCAAACCCGTTAGTACTCCACTTACTAGTCATTTCAAGCTGAGTTCGCAGCAATGTCCTACAAGTGAGAAAGAGAAAGCGGAAATGAAGAAGATTCCATATGCATCTGCAGTTGGCAGTTTGATGTATGCTATGGTTTGCACCAGGCCGGATATTGCTCATGCCGTTGAAGTTGTTAGTCGGTTTCTCTCTAATCCTGGCAGGGAACACTGGCAAGCAGTGAAGTGGATTCTCAGATACCTTAATGGTACTTTCAGAATTTGTTTATGCTTTAGGAGTGGCCAACCTGTGTTGGATGGTTACACAGATGCAGATATGGCTGGGGATCTTGATTCAAGGAAGTCTACTTCTGGTTATATGATGACTTTTGCAGGGGGAGCTGTGTCGTGGCAATCTCGACTTCAGAAATGTGTTGCTTTGTCTACTACAGAGGCAGAATACATTGCTGTTGTTGAAGCATTTAAGGAACTCTTGTGGATGAAGAAGTTTTTACAAAAGTTAGGCATCAATCAAGAGAAGTTTGTGTTATTCTGTGACAGTCAGAGTGCTATCCATCTCAGCAAGAATCCGACGTTTCATTCTAGATCGAAGCACATAGAGGTGAGGTATCATTGGATACGTCAAGCGCTTGAGATGAAGTCATATGCACTTGAGAAGATCCATACTGATGATAATGGTTCAGATATGATGACTAAGAGTTTACCTGCAGTAAAATTTGATTCCTGCAAAGAGAAGGTGAACTTGGTGGAGCAGCTTATCCCCACTTGAGTTGGTGAGGGGGAGATTTGTTAGTGGGTCCCCAACCAAATGGGGCCCACAAGCTCTAAAAAAAATAAATAAAGAGAGAAAGTGGCTAATAGCCACGAGGAAGAGAGAGACAGAGGGATTTATTCATTTTGAATTAAAGAAAAGAAGGAAGCAGGTTTCGACGTCGAGAGAAGAAGAAATTTTGGGGGGAAAAGGCATGCCAACCTTGATCACATTGACTTGGTAAACTTGCTCCATTTCTTATGAAATTTTAGTATGTTATTCCTGGTGTAGAGATGAACATTAGGATATAACTTGTTAGTTGTATTGCCTTCTCTTTTGCCTGATTTGAGATACCCACTTAGTGGAGGGTTTATGTTGATTCCACCAGTTTTGGTGATGTATTTTGTTGATTGTTGAGATGCCCTAGTGTCACTAGGAAGACTGTTTGTGTACCCATTATTCTAATAATGGAAGATTTTTTCGAACTAGGTCCCGTGGGTTTTTTGTCCCTCTTTGGGATTTTCCCACGTTAAAATTCTGGTGTCTGGTTATTTAATTTCTGCCATTATATTTGCTGCTTGGAGTATCTTTGGTATTGCCTATTTAATCGCAAAAGTTGTGGGAAAATTATTTTTGGTGCTTCCGCTGTTAGACAGGTTCTTGTTTTGAACCTTTGTTGAGATTTTCCCAACAAAGTGGTATCAGAGCCGATGGTTTAATCGGTCTGGTTTTAAGGAGTATTCAAGGTGAAGCATCGAAAGTCTTCCCGGCAAAGGTGGTCCGGGCGGCGTGTCCCGCGGTGTTTTGCGGCGGTGTGATGGACGAATACTCATATGTGGTGGAGGAGCTAGAGGAGAGTTGATGCTTGATGTGGAGACTCACACTTGAGGGGGAGATTGTTAGTGTTGCAAGTGTGAGGAGTGTTGAAGTTAGTCCCACATCAAAGAAAGCAAGGAAAAGTGAGGAGTTTATAAGATGAGAGACCCATTAACTTGACACCTTAAGATTTTAAGTTGGATGTGGTGTCTTCTCATCTTATGTTCTCTCGCTTGATTCCTCCCCGAAATCTCCCCGGTGGTCGAGAGCTCCCCACGGTTGGCCCAACAGAAAGAATCTACAAGAATTAAAAAAAGTGGTACTTGATGATGATAAAGATGAATTTGATGACCTCCTTCCTCATTCAACTGCTTCTACTGGATATAAATCACTCTTTTGTGAAGTTGTTAAAAATGTTTGTCAAGAGTTTGTGAATCTAACTAACCATTTCATATCAACCAGCAAAGAAGAAAGAAAGCTTGCGGTGAGAAATAAAAATACATTAAAAAAATCTAATGATAGAGTGGCAATCCTTCTAAAATATGTGGACAATATATATGAGGATGAAATAATGGCCACACATATCAAGAAAAATTTCTGGACTTCCAAGAAGATGGTTCGGATGCATAAAATTATTTTTGAAGAAGATTTTTAGTGCTATTGAACTTAGTTCTTTACAACTTTTTAGTATTCGACACTGTCTTTATGGTTCTCTGGATGACTATACAACTTTAATTTGCACCTGTTTTTGCTTAATTTTTATGGCTTTTGAAGTTTAACATCATTTTCTGCAAATTTGACTTGAATACTAATTTTTCCTTTAATAATAAAAGGGGGAGCAATATTTTGTGTGGACAGTTTTTATGACTATTTTGTGTTATAATTATTTTGCTGTTTTGGTGTTAAGTCTGGTTGGTATATGCTATTTAAAAGGCTGTCTTGGTGTTGTTGTTTAAATAGCTTTGGGCAAGAAAAATATGATTGAATTGTTGTTTTAAATTGTGGTTGGACAAACATATATTTTGTATAAATTTAGGGGTTTTTTTTATACTCTCTTGCTTGGGATGCTGAATTATTACTTACACTTTTGCCAAACAAGATAATTTTCTTGAATCATTGGCTTGTTTTGTATAGATATGCTTTATGTGTACAAACAGGGAGTTGCCGAAAAGCATATATTCAGGGGCAGCAATCCTTATAAAAGAAAAGGGGAACTAATCATCAAAGAAAAATTTTTTATCCAAAGATTATTATTCTATTTCTTTCATTTTTTGTTTAATTGATGTTTGTCATCAATAAGGAGATTATTGAGTTTAGAAATAAATAATATTTTTTTTTAGTCGATGAGTTGGACAACCCCCAATTCTAAGTTACACACTCACACACCCACTCACACACACTAACCTAGCCACAACTAGGATTTGAACTTGTGTGGCTTTGGATTGAGGCAAATACATTTTGATGATGACAAACATAATATAACTTGGATTAATAGCCCAAGTGAATTTTTTTTTTTTGGTAGCTTAGCCCAAGTGAATTTGATACTTGTATTAAGTGATGCAGGCTCATGTTAGTGTGAAGCCCAATAAAAAAAGCAAAGTAACTCTCAAATAGGGGTGTCAAAACGGGTCGAGCCCGTCGGGCCGATTCGCTAAACCCGCTAAAAAAGGCGGGTCGAGCTAGGATTTGAAGTCTGCTAAATTAAAAAAAATCCGCCAAACCTGCACCGCCAAATTGGCGGGTTTTGGCAGGACGGGGCGGGCCAGTCCGCCGGACCGAAAATTTTTATTTTTTGTTTTTATTCTTCTTTTAGTTATTAACTTTATTTATTTTATTTTACAATTTCGTATATATGCTCAAATTATGTGACTTATTTTTTAAAATAAAGATGATTTTATTGACAAATATTATTTTGAACAATTTTATTGAAGTTAAAAATTTAAAAAAATAGTAAAAAATTATAACTATTTTTTATTTGTATTTGATTTTTAATTATTATTTTTTGGTTAATTTTAATGAATTTTATTTTTTTTTAAAAAAAGAAGCGGGCTAGCCCGCCAACCCGCCAATTCGCCATAAAGCAGGACGGGCTAGTATTTTAAACCTATTTTAGTTGGCGGGGCAGGCTTAGGCAGAGCGGGACGAGTTGGGGTGGGCCGGCCCGCTTTGCTACCCCTACTCTCAAGGTTGCTGAATGGAAATTGAAACCACAACCCAGCTCATTACTATTCAAACAAAGGAAAACAATCCTCAGCTGGGATATAAGGTGTCTTCAGGCATTGCACAAAGAACAAAGAGGAAATCAATTTTTTTCTCTAACACCAAAGAAGAAGAATGTGAATGCTAATCAAGAAAGCGAATGTTAAATCAAGATAAATAAAAGTAAGTTCAAAAAAGTTAAAGATAATTTATTTCTACTTGTATGTAAGTCAATTAGTTATCATTTTTTTTTCTTTTACACTACCATTTTAGACAATAAGATCCACTTTTTTCTGCTGTGAATGAGAGAATCAATGGCTAATATTGTTTTTTGGAGTCAAAGTACAAGATTAAGGGTTCGGATTTAAAAATCTCACTGAACAAGTAAGTTGCTGCTGCACACATCTCCTTTATCAACATTTTAATCAGATCTCAAATTCTTGATTTCATGGTCTAAATGAAGAAAAAGAAAAAAGGGGTTACAACTAGTTCAAGACTCAAGGAGCTGACTTTGGTAAGCAAACTCTAAGTATAGAGATAAAAAATACAAAAAGGAAAATCAATTCCGAGTTAAAGACTAAAGAGAGAGAACCAGAGTTTTGAGTTTTCATTGAGAGTTTCTCTGTGAGAGTTCAATATGTTGGACAGTATTTTTACATCAAAAAAATATTCCGCCAACATGAAGAGCTTCATCAGAGAGTGATGAATCCGGTTTATATTATAGCTTCAAGGCTGTGAATCATCGTCTCCTTCATGGTTTATTGTTTAATATCCTGTTTTAATATTGTATCTTTCTTTGTTTTCTTTTTGTGGTAAAAGTAGGGGTGAGCACGGGTAGCGGGTACCCGATTATCCGTCCGAATTCGAACAGAACCAATTAAATTGGTTCTAAAACCAACGGGTAATCGGGTCTAACCCGAACCAAACCGATGACTTTTGTTAGTGATCGGTTCTGGTATTGATTTTGGAGGTGCGGAACCCAAACCAACCCGCGAACCCAATCATATATAAATTAAATAAATAAATAAATAAATAAATAAATAAATATATATATATTGACTTTTCCATTAGACAATGATTATTCATTATTAATATGTTTGGATTTTAATGAGTTTAGTTTCTAATGTATTTGGTGTTTAACATGTTTGGATTATTTCTATTGATGTTACATGTTTATTGTACTTGTTGAATTTTTAAAATAAAAATTTAGTTTTTTTTTATGAATTTCAAAGTCATCAGGTACCTGATTACCCGAACCGAACCAATCCGTTTTTAATCGGTTTGGTTTGGTTCGGGTACATGTACAAAAAAATACAAATCCGAACCAAACCGAACCAATTACATTTTGATCGGTTCGGTTCTAATTTTACCATAAATCCGAACCAAACCGACCCGTGCTCACCCCTAGGTAAAAGGCATTAAAGTGAGGTATTGAGAAAAAGCTATTGAAAGAAAAGACAAAGAAAGAAACTTGGAGTGAAAAGTCAAGATTGATTTCAGATTTTTTTTGGAGATATTTCTGTCTTGTATCTGATGTATCTCTTGTTAATTTGGATAAACATTTAGCATTGAGTCTAGATAGTTAGATAACCAAGTCAAGTTTATGTTAAAAATTTCACTAACGTTGTGATAGAGACTAGATATAAGTTGCATTGTATTAGGCAACTAAATTAGGATACACGACTGTGTCATCTTCTTCTTCCCTGCCTTATTCTGTTTTTTCATGATTTATAAGACAAAATAAAATTATTTCCTACATAATTCATTTCAGATAACATACAACAGCAAAGTTTAAAGATTTGGTTTGAGACTTAATAATCAAGTTTTAAATTTTTAAAAAAAATTTATTATTGGACTTCTCATATTCTATATATGTATAAAAAATTAAATTTTAATTAGTCAATATTTTTTTATCATTTTTAATTACTTTTTTAACTACTTTTTTTTTAAAGAATTTAGGATTAGTATATAGAATTTAAGATTTATAAAACTAAAATTAAGATTATGAATTTAAAATTTAATATTTAAGATTTTAAAATAAGAATTTGAAACTTAAAATAAAAAATATTTTTTTGATATTAACTATAAAAATTAACTGCATGATTAATTAAACTTTTTCTATTATATATTTTGGATAGATTAATTTTGTTGGCCTGATATGAATCATGCATGAGTGGATATTCCCTCTCTTCGTTTCTTTCTAGTAACAAGTGAACGCATACTTTTCAATTTCTGAGTTTTATAAAAGCTTCATTTCTCCCTTTTATTTTTTAATGAAGAATAAATAAAATCGCTTTGTTTCGCTGGCCTTATTATCATCATAACGCTAATTACCTTTTGGACATGAACGCAAATTCAATAGATTATCATAATAATATAGGGTGGTCCGAGCAGAGTCACATGAATATTGGAGAGAGAAAAAGAATAGACTGTCAAGGAAGATTGTGTGCTACCTTTTAGATAATATTTTTTAATAATGTATAATAATAAAAAGTGTTTATTTATAAGCTACCAAACTTAGAACTCAAAACCTGGTCCACCAGTTGAAGTATGTCGTAACGATGATGATGATGATGCAACTTGAAAGTAGGATTTAGTCAGATAGCAGGGACTAGACCCACCACATTGAATTTTGTTCCATATATAGAATGTCAATGGTTGCGGCGGTTAACATAAAATTAAGGGGAATAAATTACAAGTTACCAAATTAAAAGTTAAAACTATAGATGTCAAACATTCCCAATTCAGAAATTACTATAAATTAAAGAGGTATGATAAAGTAATGTCGCTTAAAAAAATGAAAAAGCACACAATTAAAAATAAGTTCATGGAAAAGGAAAGAGAGGAGATAGAAACATATAGAATTAAGATTCAAATAGATGACTTTGGTAATGATCTTCATCAATATCAAGTATATCTGCTGGTTGAAATAACATATTGATGACTAGTTGAGATCCACTATATATTTGGATCAAATAGTACCAAATTATTGTAGATAATGCAACTTATTATATATAATGGGGAAAAAAAAGCGACATAAAATGAGACCTATTTATTGAATGGTGAGAAAGTGTGATGAAAGCTGATGATGAGATCTGGGAGTTGAGGGATGATGGCTTCAAACTCCTTTGCGACGACCAAATGCCGCGCCCATTGATGGTGGCTTATGGCTTGAAGCCCCTTTTGAAGAAGTATTTATTATTGCACGTGGCTTTGATAATGGTTCAGGGCACAAAGAACCTTTGATGCTATACGAGCTTGGGTTGGTTGAAGTTTTTGGGTTGCTTTCATCATCCTTTGGGGCTGGAGTTGGACGAGGTGGTGTTGGACACGAACAAATCTCTTATTTGATTCATGTTTGGGTATATTTTTTTGGTATTTGGTGTCTCCATTTTTATGGTTTATGCACCAAAGGAATCAAGAGATTAGGGATAAGTAGCAATGAAGTGAAGAAAAAAAAAAGGCTTCAAGAGAGAGAAATGAGAGAGATAGTAGTAGAAAGGGGGGTGTGTGTTGATGTGTATTTATAGGCAAAAGAACACTCTAGATTGGTTTGAATTTCAGCCTAGCTAGTGAATTTAATTTTACATTTCACTCTCATTTAAATTCCAACCACATTCCATCCAATAGGAAGAAAATAAATGATCAGAAATTGGTACTAAATCTCACACTGTCAAGCATTCTTTCTTACTTGTTGCGTCTTTCATTCCCATGACACCGCCATCATCTTATCGCCGCATTTAATACACAGAGTAATCAAAGTCAAAAAGTAGATTTATAATATCTTTAGGACATTAATCAAAAATAAAAAAAAAACTATTGAAAACCTTTGAATTGTTATATATACAATACATTTTAAATGTATTACTTTTTATAATATTTTGTTGGCTAATTCTATCTTAAATACTTTTCGGCCATTAATTCATCAATCATCCCATAGCTGATAGTTGAGATTAATATATTATTCTCACATATAG
>NC_029788.2:121381632-121382922 GCF_000816755.2 Arachis ipaensis
GTGGAGTGTGTGGAGTGTGGTTGCATGGTACCGTTGTGGTTGACCTTTTTTTTTTCCTTCTTTTTCATTTCTTTTCTCCCTTCATAATTGTAGCAACCTAATAGATTTTGCCAGTTAAATCAATGGATAGCATGTTTCATAAACATATATAAATTATAAATACTATTTTGTTGTTCATCTTTTACTTCTGATTTTTAATTGTCTTTGCATTTTCTCCAGGCCCGCATAATACAGTATATATAATAAGCATGGTTCTAATAAGTGCATCAAACTCATCAATTTAATTGAGTTAATAAAAAATTTATCATTAAACCAGTTTGATTTAATTTATATAAAAAGTTTGTTATTAAAAAATTAGTTAAAAAATAAAAAAATTCAATAAAAAAATTAGTTAATCAGTTGAATTGGTCTAATTTTTTAACAGTTAACTAATTTGAAATAATAAATAATTAAAAAATAATTTTTTTAAAATATATTTTATACATAAATATATTATTTTACTATATTTAATAAATCTCAATTAAATTTTAATTAAACTTTTGAATATTTGAAACTTTAATTTTTTAACTCTACCAATTTAATTTTCCAAACGACAAACGTTGATAACAAGAGATTAGAGTTTTTGTTTTTATAGCTGGTGTAAATTTAAGAAAGCAAAAGAACGTATTTATGTTGGTCGAAAGACTTGAGAGTATTTAAGATAGAGAATAGACAGCATTAATTAATTAATTTTTAATTATTCCAGCATTGCAATGATGATTATGTTGCCATGTAGGTTTCTACATATTCAATAAACCGCGCGATGGGTCAAATTTTCATCCTATACTTTAATTTTGCATACAACTTGCAAGCATGCACTATTCGGTAGTTTATTAACGAGGGTTTAACTTAATTAGTCTCTGTGTCTATTAAAAAGTTTGAAAATAGTAGATTCGAAAATGGTAATTAAAGCTAGTTAGGTAGCTAGTGTACAAACTACAAAGAAAAATTCAAAAGAATGAAACTAAAGAATTCCAATGTGTTCATGATCAACGTTCATATACATGGTGTCCAATCTTCTACTAAAGCCATTAATATTGTAATATAATAAAGACACCGAATTAATATTATGTCATCAGCATAAACGTGTAAATATATATGTACAAGCATGATTGTATTAATGTTACAAGTAGGAAAAGTGTATAACGTTAGTCTCACATTAAAAAAAAATAAAAAAGAATGAGAAGTTAATAAAATGAGAGATCTATTAATTTATTATCTATTTTAATATTTTAGATTTTAAAATTATAT
>NC_029788.2:121383274-121384772 GCF_000816755.2 Arachis ipaensis
GATGACATTTTAAAAAAATAATTTAAAAAGAATATATTAAAATAAACAATATTTAAAATTAATATTTTTAAATATAAAAATAAATTATATTAATATTAAAAAATAAATATAAGTTACAAATATAAAACAAATAAAGTATATAACACGTGGGTATGCGAGATTTTAGCTTTAAAGATGAGAGTATCGAATACGGATAAAAAATTAAATAAAAAATACCAAAACATATAACAAAAGAGAAAATAAACAATATATTAGTAGAAAAATTATCATAGTCTCATGAAATAAATGAAGTTGATCCTTTTAAGGTACAATTTATAATTTTTTATAATATTTTTCATATACTCATTCTATTATATTATTCTTTTAATAATTTATTAATTGTTGTTACTCTAAATTATTCTTATCGTCTAATATTCCAGTTTGATTGTCTTTTACCACAATCGTTTACAATGCATCACATCCATGAAATACCTCATCGAGTTGTCTTCACTGATTCATGTTCCAACTACATGGATGTAAGTGTTCAAAGAAGGGGCAATAATCTCTACTTTACCGAAGGATGGTTGGATCTACTCACCTATTATGACCAACCTAATGGAATGTGGTTAAAGTTAGCTTTCTTGGGAGGAGCTCGATTTTTGATTGAGGAATTGCATCCACGAAATTTTATAGGGCAAGTTCAAGTTCCATCCCCTCCATGCTTTTTACGTCTGCCCGAAAATCTTCAAAGTGGAGCACATAATGAGATTGAATTCTCTCAGTTTAAGTTCAGTTTTGCTAAATTCGTGACAAACTCGGAAATTAACTATGCACCAAATAAGTTAGCTTTTTCATTTGTTTGTCTCAATATATCAGTATGATCGAGAAAATTGAAATGATTGTCAGAAATGTTACGATCATCGATTGTATTTACTATACGTGACTCCTTCTTAAAGGTTATTCTACACACATTTGAGAAGACATAAACTTTCCCCTCAATCAGATCATTCTCAGACATCTTTGCCAAATAATTCTTAACTGAATAATAGATTTTATCACACTAAAACAAATTAAAAACGAAGACTATTAGCACTTACAACTCTATTAAATCGCACTGTGGTTGATTCCTCCAAGAGTTTACTCACGAAATAAAGTTAAAATGTGAACAGTAAATATATATAAACTGGACCTAGCATCACTCGAAGAAATCATGTAGAATAATCAACCTATCTTATCATCCATGAGAACCATTTTTAGATAAACTGTCTTACTCTTGTCAAATTTGGATGGAACTTTCCATAACCTTATAATCCTTGCCTTTATTTTCCAAACCTTTTCATTACATAATCTACTACAGGTAATACTATTGATAGAATCATAACTTGTAGTCATTAGGTATGGAAAATAATGAAGAGAGAAAAAAATACGAATAAGGTACGAATTTTGTAGATGAAAAATAATTGAAACAATTGACTATTACGACTTATATATATATATATATATATATATATATATACTA
>NC_029788.2:121385096-121387524 GCF_000816755.2 Arachis ipaensis
AAATTGTTATTACTAATTCAATTAACTGGTTAATTGAGTAATAATTGTCAAATTATTAAGGTACAAAATCATTGATTTACTCAATTGATTTTCATATATTATTTATATTTCAAGTAATAATTTAAAATTATATTATTTACCCAGTTAATAATACTATTATTAAAAATTATTTTTTGCATTGATTTTTAAATCAATTATTAAATAATTATTTTTGTTAAGATAATTGTTTATAAATTATTTCAAATTATATTTTGTTAAGATATAATTATTTAGATTATTACTCATGACACGGGTATAATTTCATTTTATACCAATTAATCAATTATAATTATATGACACGGGTGTAATTTTAATTTTATCTACGGATTATTTCTCGTAATAATATACAACATATTATTTACCGTGATAATTTGATTTGATTGATTTCTAATTATTTACGTACATAAATGATTAAAATATATAACATAAATATCGTAATTATTATAATTCTATGATATAATTATAATTAACATATTTTATCATAATTAAATATTGATTTGATATAATTATAATGAAAATACTTTCCCAAAATAATATAATCTACTATTATTCATCCACTAATTATTTGACAATAAACTTTAATATGATTTTTTACATTTCCGCTATGGGAAATAACTATTTAGATATACCAAATAATATGTAACATATTACTACCTGTATAAATTAACGCACAAAGATAGGATTTAATTAAGGTGATTGAAACTTTCACCAAACGGAATATGACCTCAATCAATAATTATATAAAATTTAATTTGAGAAAATAATTTCCCTTGCCATAAATAATATACTAAAACTGTTAGTATATTATCTTCTTCATGGTTAATTGAATTTATCAATGATTTTTTCGTGTAAATCGTTATTACCCAATTTTTAATAATTACTTAATATATAAAATTTGAAATTGGAAATTGTTATTATTAATTCAATTAACTGGTTAATTGAGTAACAATTGTATAAAAATGTGACTATTAGTAATTTTATTAATAAACCTTTTTTTAAACTATTACTAATTTCAATTTTAATAGAAAATCTGAAGAAATAATTTCGCTTGCCATAAAAAATATACTAAAACTGTTAGTATATTATCTTCTATATGGTTAATTGAATTTATCAATGATTTTTCCGTGTAAATCGTTATTACCCAATTTTTAAAAACTACTTAATATACAAAACTTGAAATTGAAAATTGTTATTACTAATTCAATTAACTGGTTAATTGAATAATAATTGTCAAATTATTAAGGTGCAAAATCATTGATTTACTCAATAGATTTCCATATATTATTTATATTTCAAGTAATAATTTGAAATTATATTATTTACCCAGTTAATAATACTATTATTAATAATTATTTTTTGCATTGATTTTTAAATCAATTATTAAATAATTTCTATAATTATAATTTAATCAAATACTAATAGTAAAACCAAATTACCTAAACAATATTGAACCTATTCTAGTCCTTAGTCACCTATAGTATAGAATCATTCTTGTAACGACAACCAACTGAAATAACATCGTAAGTTTCAATATTTAGAATTCGTGCAAAATCAGACCATCCTCTTGTTAGATAAGCTTCATCATCCGCTATCCGTGCAATGCGGCAAGGTATAGAATTGTCACACCGAGAAACCAAACTAACTCTTATTCCCCTCAATGGCATTGCATGCATCCAATTGAAAGCTGGTAATTTCTGAAAAAAATCAAAATATGTTAAAAAATTATTCTAATAATGAACAGCTTAAACTAAGAAAATTTAAATATATTACCAATCGTTGAAATTGCATATCTGAATTTGTCACGAATTTAGCAAAACCGAACTGAAATTGAGGGAATTCAATTTCATTATGTGCTTCACTTCGAAGATTTTCGGGCAGACGTAAAAAGCATGGAGGGGATGGAACTTGAACTTGCCCTATAAAGTTCAGTGGATGCAATTCCTCAATCAAAAATCGAGCTCCTCCTAAAAAATCTAACTTTAACCACATTCCATTGGGTTGGTCATAATAGGTGAATAGATCCAACCATCCTTCGGTAAAGTAGAGACTATTGCCTCTTCTTTGAATGCTTACATCCATATAGTTGGAAGCCGAATCAGTGAAGACAACTCGATGAGGTATTTCATGGATGTGATGCATTGTAAATGATTGTGGCAAAAGACAATCAAACTGGAATATTAGACGATAAGAATAACTTAGAGTAACAACAAATAAAAAATTATCAAAAGAATAATATAATAGAATGAGTATATGAAAAATATTATAAAAAAATTATAAATTATACCTTAAAAGGATCAACTTCAATAAAAAACGAAGAATACATTCTTATTCTATGAAGTAGTAAAAAAAAAACACTAAATATAAAATTATGAATTGACTCTCAAATTTA
>NC_029788.2:121389450-121402447 GCF_000816755.2 Arachis ipaensis
TTTAATATGATAATAATAATAATAATAATAATAATAATAATAATAATAATAATAATAATAATAATAATAATAAAAAAAAGGTCTACACGGTACATGCATTATATTTTAAAAAGGTAAAATATATTTTTAAAAAAATTAGGTATCAATAATCAATTGTAATTAATATCAATGTCAATAATTAATTTTTATAATTATTTTTGTACTACTAAATGCTACATATAGTATTTTTTTTGTAGAATAAAAAAGGTTGTGATTCATAACATTTTCGTAAAGTTATATCGTATGGACACAAGATTAATTAGATAACAAATTGAATTTTAATTAATATGTTTTATTTTCTGCTCATATTTTTTCATTAATTATTTTACTTTTTATATTTACAGTAATATTGAATGTAAAAAAGAAAAAAATAATATTGAATGTTATCTATTTTATTTATTTAGAGTCATAATTAAATTTGATATAATTATAGCAAGTATCTAGAATTAATAATAACATGATACTATAATTTTAAGTTGTATAATATAATAAAAAAATGTAGCAATTTATGTATGCTTCTTATATAGCAATAATATTATATATATTTATATATCTCATCTTTTAGCTCTTTCTAAAAATATTGGCATATAATTAATGTCGATAACATATATATTGAGTAAGTATCTCCATTGAAAATATTTGTTTACTATTACCGTGTATAATTAGTGTGTGTATATATATATATAAGGATTAATAGTGAATTGTTACAATTATTTATCATCTAGAAAATTCGTACCTCAGACATAGAACTTCTTCTGTTTATTATTTTTCATACCTAAAGGATACTAACTACGATTCTATCAACAGAATTACCTATGATAGATTATGTAATGAAAAAGTTTGAAAAATAAAGGCAAGAATTATAAGGTTATGAAAAGTCTCATCTAAATTTGACAAGAACAACACGACTTACATAAAAATGGTTCTTATGGATGATAAGGTAAGTTGATTATTTTGCATGATTCTTTCAAGTGATGCTAGGTCCATTTTATAAATATTTTTTGTTTATATTTTAAGTTTATTTGATAAATAAACCCTTACACGAATTAAAGACAGTGCGATTTTATAGATTTATAAGTGCGTACTAATAGCCTTTATATTTAATTTGTTTTAGAGTGTGATAATAGCCAATATGTTTGTTGGTAGATTTAACTATTACTATATTATTTATGATCACATTCAGTATATATGTCTGATTTATTAAAGAAAGTAGATTATTAAAATCGATTAATAACTATTTTAGAGTTAATCCAATTAATACTAAATTTAAAAAAAACAAACAATGCATAACATATTAATTTTTTATTAATCAAATTATTATAATTTAAATTAATTTTAAAAAATAATTTAAAATTATAATTTCAATCTTATCACGTGCATGGTACGGGTAATTACACTTGTATTATATAAAATAAGAGTACACGTGAATTTAGTTTTAAAAATAAAAGTACAGATTAAAAAAAAGGACTATATTAAATAAGAATTTTTTCGGGTTTATAAATACAAAACAAATAAAATATATAAAATGAGACTACAAGTGAATTTAGTTTTAAAAAATGGGAGCACCAGATGAAAAGAAAAAAGAGACTATATTAAATAAAAATATAGATAAGTGAATTAAAATATTATATGTCTTTTTCACTCATATTCTTTATTTAGTGCGTGGCGTGCAGGAGAGGCATTGAATTTGCTCTCTCATGTTGAGGGTTGAAGGTTGAGGGGGTGAGGGTTGAGCAAGGTTGCGAGAATTGGATCGGCCATTGAATTGGCCAAGTGATAGATTTAATGGTTCAATGGTTCAATTGGGATCGAATCGTGGTCGAATCGATTTAATTAAATATACAGTAAAATTATAAAAAAAAATTTAATATATAATAAAAAATTGAATATAGCATTCAAAAATTAAATAAGTTTTCAACTAACCGTAGAAGAGCACAGAAGGCTAGAGCCAGACGACCACTCTTCGGTGACGGTAACGACAACAAGCCGACGACTCGCGACGTTGAGGCTTCGACACGCGACAGTGGCGCTTGGCTCCAGCGTCTGTTTCGTTTGACGATGGTGGTTGTTCTTCGTAGGCAGAAGGTCGAAGAGATTAGGATTGGGAGTGGGAGGTGACCATGGCCAGGAGTTTTCAAAGAGATTAAGGATTTAGGGTTGGAAAGTGCCAAAGTGGCTGCAATGCGTTCTTCAGCTTTTTTTTTAAAGCCAAACGGCGCCGTTTCGTTACCTGGGAGAATCGGTGCCTGCTGAAATCCAGCTAGTTCGTCCGGTTTTTCGGTTAACCACCGGTTTGATCAGTTTTTTTGTCGATTTTTTGCAGGATAGTTTTACAAGCGGACCGAATCGATTAGGTGAACGATTTTTAGAACATTGGGGTTGAGGGGTTGGGTTAGAAGGTGCTTTGAATTCTGTAAGGTATCAGAAACTGTTGAAGAAGAGCAGAGAAAGGGAGGTAGAAGAGAGAGAATGAAGGATTTTTGTGCTCATTGAGCTTGATTGAAGAGAACGCAGCAAAAGCGTTTTAGTCGAAGAGACTCTTTGGAGTTCTTGAAGCGGCACTTTCATGACTTGTGATGGGATTGGATTCAGGTTCCATGGATCATTCAGCTCTGATACCATGTAAGGTATCAGAAACTGTTGAAGAAGAGTAGAAGAAGGAAGGTAGAAGAGAGAGAATGAAGGATTTTTGGTTAGTGATTATAGTTTCATATTTAATAACAGCATGGAGATATTTGCGTATAGGATATTTATACACAGCTACTACACTTGATGAGCTGGATGGTTAATTACAACAAGTGCAGCAAGTCTATACTCTTCTAATCTCTAACTGCCTCTTCTAGATGCTTTGCTGAGTCAGCATGTTATACAATTCTTTCATAATTCTCTAACTGTACTTACATCAACCCTGCTACTTTATGGGTTTGTGGCCTTGGTCTCTTTCAGTTACCCTGAGTTTAGTTCTGAGATGCAAAAATTGTGGTGCTGAGAGTGGCTTAGTCAGTGTATCAGCAATTTGATCTTGAGTTGGAATATGTTGAATGGTAATCTTCTTTTGGGTGACATAGTCTCTGACAAAGTGGAGGTTCAACTCAAAGTGCTTGCTCTTGCTGTGTTGCACAGGGTTAGCAGTTAGTAGTACTGCACTCTGGCGGTCACAGTAAAGGCTTGGTATAACTGTAGATACAACATGTATTTCAGCAAGAAGATTTTGGATCCATATAATTTCAGTGAGCCCTGCAGCAAGACTTCTATACTCTGTCTCCGTGGAGCTCCTGGAGACTGTTGTTTGCTTTCGACTGGACCAAGAGACAAGATTTGGTCCTAGATACACACAAAAGCCATTTGTTGATTTCGGTCATCTACGTCACTTCCCCAATCCGAGTCACAGAACCCTTAAAGTCTACAATCTTCAGATTTCTGGAATCGAAGACCATGATGAACTGTTCCAGCAAGATAGCGTAAAATTCGCTTTACTGCCTTCCAATGACTTTCAAGAGGACAACGCATGAATTGAGAGACCTTATTGATGGCATAAGATATCTCAGGGGATGTGATTGTAGCATACTGGAGCCCACCAACAAAGGATCGATACAGAGCCGGCTTGGAAAAGGGCTCTCCTCCATGGGCTGAGAGCTTCAGACCAGAGGTCATGGGAGTGGGCATAGGTTTTGCATTGAACATTTCAGCTTTGTGGAGAAGGTCTGTGATGTATTTGGTTTGTGAGAGGCGAATTTCTGCATCATGGTGTCGTACCACTTCAATGCCTAAAAAGTAGCTCATCTCACCAAGATCTTTAAGAGAGAAAGTGGAGTGTAGCTGCCTGACCAGGTCTTGAACTTCAGAGTCAGAGGAGCCAGTGACTAAGATGTCGTTAACATACACAAGAATGAACGTACCACTTCTGATTTGGTGTTCTAAAATCTAAATAGGTGAAGAGTGTGCTTTAGTTTTGTGAACCAGGCTCTTGGAGCCTGCTTTAGGCCATAGAGGGATCGCTGGAGTTGACAGACATGTTGAGGGTAAGCAGATGAGATGAATCCTTCAGGCTGGGTCATAAAGATCTCTTCCTCTAGGTTACCGTTAAGAAATGCATTATTGAAGTCATATTGGCAAACCCGCCACCCTTTTGCAAGTGCAATACTTAATACTATCCGAATAGTGGCTGGTTTAGCCACGGGACTGAAGACCTGGTCAAAATTGACACCTTCCTTTTGATGGAACCCCTTCGCAACAAGCCTCACCTTGTACTTCTGTACCGTTCCGTCAGGATGCTTCTTAATGCGAAACACCCACTTGCAGCCGATGACAGGAGCTGTGGGTGTGGGCCTATCGGTGAGACGCCATGTATTGTTACGCATTAGGGCTTCAAATTCCTCCTCCATTGCCTCGCGCCAATGGGAGCTTCGCAACGCCTCATCAACCGAGCTAGGGATAGGGGCATCAACCATCACCACCGCAGGGGCTAGGGCTCGCATGAGTTTGCCGGAAGCACCAGCCGCCACCGCCACAGGGGCTCAAGGACTAGAACTGCCTCTGCCGTCGACTGGATCAGCGGCTATAACCAGTGCCATCACCGCAGTGGTATAGTCGCGCCACCCAGGACTGCCATCCATCACCGCCACGGGAGCAACAGGGGCCAAATCAACACCACCCAACGTCCCAGGAGCTCGTTTGTGCTGGGAGGCACTCTCACAGATTTAGGTACCCTCATGGACCACCGCTGCATATGTGCGGGGCTTGAAAATGCCCGATTTGCTCCGAGTCTGCATCGGGTGGCTGTTCACAGGGGAAACTTCTCCAGGCAGTGGGTGCGGAACCTGCAAATTTCTCAAAGCAACACTTGCAGGGGCGTTAGAAATAGGAGAACCTTCAATCACAGTATTAGAAGAATCAGGATAGCAAGCAGATGTAGGAGGTTGAGACACAGGTATGCAATTACTATTAGTATTGGAAATTCTATATGATGCATACATGGAATTGGGGGCTGACATGTTGAGTGTAGGAATAGTGGGTATGGGGACTGGGCTAGAGGGTTGGGGAAGGGGATGATGTGGCTGGTGAGAGGGTGCTAGAGGCTGAGAGAGTTGAGGTGCAAAACCGGTATCTGGGTGGGCAGGGGAGGGGCTAGAGGGTTGAAGGAGGAGAGGTGCAGGGCAGGGTCGGGTAGGCAGAGCAGGAAGGGGGAGTAGGAGGGGACTTGAGTGGGCGGGAATTGGTGGTACTGGAGGAGAGTCAGATACGGTAGGGAAGATATGGGAAAATGGAAATTCAAACTCATTGAAGATGAAATCTCTGGAGACGAACTCCTTTCCTGACGGGGATAAGCATCGATACCCTTTCTGGTTGTCTGTGTACCCAATGAAAAGACACTGGTGAGACTTGTGATCAAATTTGTGAGGGTTGTGGTGCTTAAGCAGGGGGTAGTATGTACAGCCAAATGGTTTGAGAAATGAGTAGACAGGTTTTCGTCTGGTGAGGAGTTCTAATGGAGTCTTGTAGGAGAGTGTAGGGCTAGGTAATTTGTTGATGAGGTAAGTGACAGAGAGGGTAGCATCTCCCCAGAAGGATAAGGGTAAGGATGCTTGGGCAAGTAGAGTGAGAGTGGTTTCTGTGATGTGGCGATGTTTTCTTTCAACAGTTCTATTTTGTTGATGAGAGTAAGGGCAGGTTAACCTATGATGGATTCTATTAGAGGCAAGATAAGTTTTGAACGCATTTGAGAGATATTCCTTTGCATTGTCAGTTTGGAGGGATTTGATCTTCAGACCTGTTCTGTTTTCAATGAGCGCTTTGAATTTTACAGACGCGTCAAAGGCTTGGCCCTTTGTTTCTAACAGATAGGTGCATGTATACCTAGTGCTTGCATCAATGAAACAGATATAATATCAATGGCCTAGTATACTGTAAATAGGGGCTGGTCCCCAGATGTCTGAGAATACGAGTTCTAGAGGTTCATAGGTTGTGTGGGACTCAGGGTGGGGTAACTGATGTAATTTGCTGATGCAGCATGCATGACACAAAGTAGGAATAGATTTCTCTTTATTTATTGAATCATGAGGGATATTACATTCTTTCATAACAAGGCTTACTATTTTATCACTTGGGTGACCAAGTTTTCGATGCCATAATTGCATCACTTGGTTGCTATGTTTACAAGTAATGTGTGCAGATACATTTTCTATAGAGCTGTGATGTTCACTTTTGTACATATTTGTGATTGCTGCAGAATCCGGAGTCACTAGGTTAGCATCAGGGTCGGGAGTCACAGTGGCATGAAGAAAGGGTTTTGAGGTTGAAGAGGTGTGTAAGTGTGTTTTTCTGGTTTTTGTAGATGCCTGGGATGTGTTGTGTGTTATGTAGGTGTTCACATTTACTGGTGTAGAAGGATACTGTGAGGTGTTGTGTGGTGTGTTGGGACTTGTATTTATTGAAACTCCTTCAAATCTGTAGAGGCCATCCTTAAGAAGTCCTTATAGTAGGATCTGTCTGGTTAGCTGACATTTCACATTGCATAGATAAGGCCAAAACTCAAAGAAAACACAGTTGTCCAGGGCAAACTTAGCTACACTTACTAAATTTTTTGAAATGTTGGAAACATGAAGCAAGTTCTGCAATTTAAAAGGCCTATTTGATAGAGATACACGCATTATAGAATTTTCAATGTGTGTAATTTTCATACCTTGACCATTACCTTCATACACCTGTTGTGATCCATCATAATCTGATCCTGTGTTGAGGTTGCTTTGATCGAAGGTGACGTGATGCGATGCACCAGAATCCGGATACCAGCCGGCATCAGGTAATGCAGAAGGCAGGGAAAGGTAGGCCTGAGGACTTTGAGCAATTGGCTGGTGAGGACCAGATTGTGGTGCGCGGTGTTGCACCTGGCTACCATTGTGGAATGCCATGGAAGGAGGCGGTGCCACATTTAGAGGTTGCAGTTGCGGATTAGTAAAGCTCTAGTCAAAGCGGTGGTAGTATTGTAGAGCAATGTGCCCTACCTTTCCACACACTTGACATTGCGGTTGGTTTCCTTGCCACCACGAGGATCTGCTGCCTCCACCTCTAAACCCTCTGGTACGTCCACCTCTGAAGCCTCCTCTGGAGTTGTAGAAATTGTTGTTGTTGTTGTTAGGTGCATCATTTTTTTGTGTGAGATTTGCTTGAACAGATCCAAGCTCTACTTTTCTGAACCTCTCAATTAGTTCTTGTGTTTGCAGCTGAGACTTGAACTCGCTCTCAGACAACTGATCAATTCTTGCATTAGTCACTGTAATGAAGGTACTGTACTATTCACCTAGTCCTCCAAGTGTTGCCTCAATGTAGTCCTCAGTTGACAGTGGTGCTCCAAGTGCATTTAGAGAATCAGCAACTTGATTGGTTTTTGCCATGTATTTTGACAGTGAGGAGCCTTGCTTCTTGAACGTCTTCAACTGTGCCTTCAGTTGCTTGATCTTTGATTTTACACGTGCAGCAAGGTATTCTTCAAGAGCGTTCCAGATCTGGTAAGCAAATTCATATTCAACCACACGATCGATAAAAGTTGCTTCCATGGACGACATGAGCCACGCCACTAGGCATTGACCCTGCGCTTCCCAGTCAGCGTATGATTGTGTTTCTGTTATGTTAGATTTAGTTTCTAAGTTGAATTTTGAAGGAATCTTTCGTGGATCTAAATGATTTTGCAGCTTGTTCATCTTGATGCATGCTAAGGCTTGCTTCCTCCATGCTTTGAAGTTGTGCTCATTGAGCTTGATTGAAGAGAACGCAGCAAACGCATTTTAGCCGAAGAGACTCTTTGGAGTTCTTGAAGCGGCACTTTCATAGCTTGTGATGGGATTGGATTCAGGTTCCATGGATCATTCAGCTCTGATACCATGTAAGGTATCAGAAACTGTTGAAGAAGAGTAGAAAAAGGATGGTAGAAGAGAGAGAATGAATGATTTTTGGTTAGTGATTATAGTTTCATATTTAATAACAGCATGGAGATATTTGCGTACAGGGTATTTATATATAGCTACTACACTTGATGAGCTGGATGGTTAGTTACAATAAGTGCAGCAAGTCTCTAACAGAAACCTTCTACACTTTTTTAATCTCTAACTGTCTTTTAGCTTCTAAATGCTTTGCTGAGTTAGCATGTTATACAATTCTTTCATACTTCTCTAACTGTACTTACAAATTCTTATTTAAAATTAAAATAAGCACTTTTATCGTTTTTGAGTTGTGAAAAAAAAATATAAGTCCTTGACTTTTTTTTTTCGTGAATATTTTTGTCCTCAATAAATTTATTCTTTTAGATGCATATAAAACATATAAAATAAGAGTACATGAGAATTTGACTTTAAAGATGGGAGTACGGATGAAAAATTAAATAAGAAATACTAAAACATGTAACAAAAGAGAAAGTAAACAATATACTAGTAAAAAAATAATCATATTCTCTTGAACGAAAACTAAATACGAAAATAAATTATATTAATATTAAAAAATAAATATAAATTATAAATACAACAAAAATAAAGTATATAAAATAATAGTACGTGAGAATTTGACTTTAAAAATGGAAGTGCGAATGAAAAATTAAATAAGAAATACTAAAATATAAAACAAAAAAAATTAAACAATATACTAGTAAAAAAATTATCATATTCTCATGAAATTTAAAATATACCATCACAAAAATTGGGCGTCGAGTGCATTAAATACAAAAATAAATTATATAAATATTAAAAAATAAATATAAATTATAAATACAACACAAATAAAGTATATAAAATGAGAGTACGCATAAAAGAAGAAATGACTGTAACAAATAGAGGTGGCAATATGTACCCTACCTGCGAGTACCCAATTCGACCCCATCTGATCGGGTAGGGTTGTCAACCTGATTCGCAACGGGTATGGTAGGGTGCAGGTTGAATTTTCGTGCGGGTCGCGTAGGGTGCGGGTTGAGTCTCAACCCTACCCGACCAACCCCGTACCCTATATATGTATATGTTATATATTTATATAAAAATATATTTTAAGTGGATGTTGAACCAAAGATCTCTTACTAAATGTAAAAGATCCTTAGTCACTAAAAAAAGATTATTAATTGATAATTTAATACTTTTTTTTACATAAGTCAATTTTATTTTAAATTATCATGAAGTTATATAATAATTTTACATTTTTTTGTAACCCGCGGATAGGGTCGGGTACCCGCGGGTTGAGAACGGGTAGGGTTAGGGTTGGGATATTCTCAACCCGCAGATAAAGTAGAGTTGAGTTTATATAAAAATCTTAAGCCGCGGGTAGGGTTAGGGTTGACTTCAAAGCCTACCCTACCCTACCCATTACCACCCCTAGTAACAAATTCCTATTGGAGTCAGGAAATGAATTCCACGGAATAAATCCCTAATTCATAATTTCATATATATACCACTCCCATCATAACTAACTCACAGCTCAGCATAAGAGCTGTGATTTCCTGCTTCTCTCCTTCATCCTCTGATACTGCAGATTCTGTTTGGATTGTGCTTAGGCTGCTTCTCAAGCTATCACTCTCTCCACAAGAAAACATGTATATCAAGCAAAGAATGAAGTCTACATTCACTCTTATATATCTTCGATCATTGCAAAAATTTTCTCTTTCAATAAATCTTGAATGACTCTACAATGGACAGATAGCACAAAGTAGTCATATACTTTGTTCATGAAAATACACATTGTGAGGAAACAAGTAAGCTGTAAAAAAGAATCTATAATACTGGAAGAGCTAAAGCAGAGTGCAGAGGTCAAGAAAGTTAACCATTTGTTATAAAATGACAAAAGATTTATGAACCACAAAAATGTTGGTACTCTTCAAATGAGAAATTAAATAAGAAAAAAAAAAGGATAAAAATAGCCTTATGCGTTTGAGCATATTATCATTTATCATACAAGACAATAAAAAGACACTCGTAAGTCTTAACAAATGTGCACTGTGGTAGAAGACCTGATCTAAAAAGTAAGCCAATTCACTTATTTATTTACTTTTTATTTTGGCAAATTACACTTCCTTCGAGGTTTGGTAAAATAGAATTTAAATCCCCTCTATTTTTAAAGTCATATATAACACTAAATACCTTATAAATATAACACTAACTATCTCCCCTGAAGAGAGGTCAATGTCGACTGAACTCTAAACAAATAAAAGGGAGTCAAGTTAAAATTTCACAAAATTATAGAAAAATTCAGGTATAATTTGCCCCTTTAACTTTAACTATAGCCTAAAGACATATCAAGGGAATGAAAAAGTTCTGTTTTTTTTTTCAAGATTGTTAGCATATAGTGATTCGGTCGATACTTCATTTAACAAATTCTAATAATTAACTTTTGCCTTATCTAAATCAATTATCAATTCATCATGAAATTCGAGAGTATAAGTTATACAGATTAATAATATACATTAATATTGTTTATATTTTGGCTCCATAACAAAAGGCTATATATAATTAGGAAGTAAGTAGGAACACTCAAAAAATGAACATATTGAATCATCGTTTGATATTTGAATTCTAACAAGGGTTGAAGTTTATGCAAAATGTGCAGTTCGTGGTGCAACTTGAATTTAATTTAATTTAATTTAATTTTTTTGATGAACAGATTTGGCACATAAATTCATTCGATTTTTCAAATTTGCACGCGAACTATTGTTGCAGTATTAAGTCAACAATTTATTAGTCTTCTATTCAGAAAGTTAAAAGCCATTTTTTTCTAATAACAGATAACAAATTAATGGACTCTTCACTTGCTTTAATCTAGTCTAGCATTTACCAACATGCATATATTGATTTTTTTTATTTTAATTATCAAAAAGATAAATAAATGAAACATGTTATATATAATTAGATTTAATTATTATTGCTAAAATAATTAGATAGACCTTTTGCGCATAATAGAAAAAGGTAGGGTGAGAGGGGATCTCCTTGCTGGAGCCCTCTACTTGGTTTAAAGAAACCAATAGGAGAATTTTTCACAATAACAGAATAAGAAATAGTAGTGACACATTCCTTTACCCATTCTATCAACCTCTGACAAAAACCAAATTTTTTCATTACGAACCACACAAAACTCCATTCCACTCGATCATAAGCTTTGCTCATATCCACCTTTAGAGCTAGATCAGTGTCCCCAAATGATTTATTCTTTAAGAAATGCATGCATTCATGAGCCACAAGAATATTATCACTAATAAGTCTTCCTCTAATAAATGCACTCTGATTGTCACTAATTATTTTATTCATAAGAGGCTGCAAGCGATGAACAAGTACCTTGGAAATAATTTTATAAAATACGGTGCTTAGGCTGATGGGTCGGATCTGCGACATATTTTCTGCATTTGGAGTCTTTGGAGTTAGACAAATTTAAGTATGGTTGAAGCTCTTTAGTATTCTTCCTCCACCAAAGAAGCTCTTAACTGCCCTGCATACATCCCCTCCGATGATTCTCCAATAAAATTGAAAAAATTTTGCTGTGAATCCATCATATCCGTAATACCCTAATATTCAAATCCTTATACTCGAGTCATAAGTCAATGATATTACGGTGGTACGACTCTCAGGTGGATTTTTAATAAATAAATAAAGGTAATTTCGAAAGGAGTATTAATCGAGAAGCCTGAAAAGAGTAGAAATAAAATCGCGAAGACGTATCTCTCACGTTTCGACAACAAAAGATAAACCGTGAAGCCGAAAACGATATACGGATAAGGCGTAGAGGAGATTAAGAGATAGATAACAGATAGATATATATAACATAAGTAAATAGCCACTAGTCGCGACCCGCGAAGTTTAGGTCGGCTAGGGTACAGTATGAAAGTAGTTGACAACAGTATATCCTAATCTCTCTCGAAGGAAACATGAGGGCCTCTATAGGCAAATTCAAAGAGTTCAATACATAATATAAACTTTCCAAAACAAAGGTGGAGAGATTCTAATCAAAACACAAAGTAGAGGAAATAAAGATCTTCGCCGTCTCTCAGACGACCCACAACTCACTTCTGAGTACCTGGACCTGTATCTGAAAAACAAGAGATANGGAGCAAGTGGGACGAACCACAACCCTTGCTACTACCCAGGTATCTCAAGCATTGGCCCGGAGCAAGTGGGACGAACCACACCCCTTGCTACTGCCCAGGTATCTCAAACATATATTCATTCAATCTCAATTCATATTATCAACATTCATTGTTACCAAACCTCAAACATTAACTTGGAGCAAGTGGGACGAACCACAACCCTTGTTACTACCCAAGTATCACAAATAAACATTTATTCATAATCACCCTTCATTATTATCAATTCTCAGACAATGACCCGGAGCAAGCGAGACGAACCACGACCCTTGCTACTACCCAGGTATCACAAATACACATTTATTCAAAACTCCATGATTAAACTCGTTTATCATAATCCTCCTTTCCCGTCTCATACCCGGAGCAAGTGGACAACGCCACTGCCTATTACCCGGGGTCGCACATCACATTTCAATATTGTTCATTATTATCCATTTAACACATTCATTCATTAATCATATATGCATTTATACTCAGCCATAAACAATAATGGCTTTGCCATAACCCGGCAATAACTCAGCCATCCGGATCATGGTCCAATCAAGAACGGGCCATTTATCAATAAATATAGCCCTCCGGCTCATGGCATACACGGTACTTCCACCGTCATCCCTCATATCTCATATAATTATCTTTGATCATCATTGATCATAACTTTTCCCATTGCTTCACTCGCAAGTTACCACATTCCCTAGCTCCTTTCTCATTGCTAGGCATATCATAATGATTTAATACATAAGAGGTGAGATCGGAGGCTTAGAAGTATGAGATTTGGCTTTTAAAACTCAAAAATCAACTTTGGCATGAAAACAGGGCCACGCGTGTGCGCACTCCACGCGCACGCGTGGATGGCCA
>NC_029788.2:121402605-121430357 GCF_000816755.2 Arachis ipaensis
AGCGAGTGGATTCACCACTACTGCCGCTACTACCCAGGCGTCGCAATCTCTGACCTGGAGCAAGTGGGACGAACCACAACCCTTGCTACTCCCAGGTATCTCAAATATATATTCATTCAATCTCAATTCATATTATCAACATTCATTGTTACCAAATCTCAAACATTAACTTGGAGCAAGTGGGACGAACCACAACCCTTGCTACTACCCAAGTATCACAAATAAACATTTATTCATAATCACCCTTCATTATTATCAATTCTCAGACAATGACCCGGAGCAAGCGGGACGAACCACGACCCTTGCTACTACCCAGGTATCACAAATACACATTTATTCAAAACTCCATGATTAAACTCGTTTATCATAATCCTCCTTTCCCGTCTCATACCCGGAGCAAGTGGACAACGCCACTGCCTACTACCCGGGGTCGCACATCACATTTCAATATTTTTTTATTATTATCCATTTAACATATTCATTCATTAATCATATATGCATTTATACTCAGCCATAAACAATAATGACTTTGCCGTAACCTGGCAATAACTCAGCCATCCGGCTCATGGTCCAATCAAGAACTGGCCATTTATCAATAAATATAGCCCTCCGGCTCATGGCATACACGGTACTTCTACCGTCATCCTCCATATCTCATATAATCATCTTTGATCATCATTGATCATAACTTTTCCCCTTGCTTCACTCGCAAGTTACCACATCTCCTAGCTTCTTTCTCATTGCTAGGCATATCATAATGATTTAATACATAAGAGGTGAGATCGGAGGCTTAGAAGTATGAGATTTGGCTTTTAAAACTCAAAAATCAACTTTGGCATGAAAACAGGGCCACGCGTACGCGTACTCCACGCGTACGCGTACTCCACGTGCACGCGTGGATGGCCACAAAAATCATCGACGCATATGCATCATGCACGCGGACGCGTGGATTGAAAATTTGCCAAACTACGCGTACGCGTCAGCCACGCGTACGCGCGGATACATTTGTGCCCCAGGCACAAAACTGGCACAACTCTCGGGAAAATGGCTGGGCATTTGGTGCAGTGCATCGACGCGCCCACGCACACCACGCGCACGCGTGGATGGTGCTTTCTTGAAGAACGGCGCGTACGCGCCAATTGCGCCTATGCGCGGAGGGTCGTTCTGCTAAAAATTTTCTAAGTTAAAAGCTGCAGAATTTACATCACTAACATAACCAATGTCACATACATACATCAACCTAGGGCTCATAAAAATGATAAATCACAAGGGTTTGAGCACTTCTTACCTCAGCCCATATGAAGTAAGGATAGAACCCACTTAGAATCCATGTTGGAGTATCCCTAAACACCCAAAATCACAAGATTTCAACACTAACTACCCAAAAACGTGTAATAGTGGGGAATTTCGAAAACTGGGAAGAGATGAATGGAATACTCACCACCAAACTTAGATAGAATTGTAGAGGATGAGAAGAGCGACGCGTGGTAGCAAACGGCTCGTCAATCAGAGCTCCGTAGCTCAAGTTATGGTGGTTTGAAGATCAAAGAGAGTTATGTTTTCTCTCTTCTCTTCTCTCTTCTCAAATCAGCGCCCCAACCCTTCTTTTTAGGGTAAAATGAGCTGAAATGCTCACAACTAATGTTTATATATGTTGGGTCTTAGACCCACTTAGGCCCGATTCACTTATTTTTGCCTATTGGCCCAATTTTGGGCCAAAACCTTTAAGATTAGCGCTCTAAATCGCACTTTAAATATTTCTACCTTCCCTAATTATAATTCCTCATTTCTTAATCTTATTTACCCATAATCAATTTCCTCAGCTGTAGTACCAGACAGATCTCAGCCGGTACTGCCGGTCAAAATTTTACTGCGCGCTTTTACGCAGAAAACTATATTTTCCGACTCGGAAAAATTCATTGAATCCAAATATCATATTTAAATTATCAAATTCTAATTGCCAAATCTTCCAACCATATTCGCTCCTATTTAACTTATTATTTAATTAATTTCGGTTAGACCGGGTATTACATTCTACCTCCCTAACAGAAATTTTTGCCCTCGAAAATTCCATCCATCACTATCCTCTCCATCTGCCAAGCCAATTACCACTAATCACAGCTCAACTCCAAGCATAACCTCCAAACTTACTTTCTTATTCTCAAACCCTCGAATTTCTACATGACTTGCTGTTATAAAGTCTCTGACTCATCAATCAAAAACCCCTTTCATTTCTAGAAAGCAAATGAGTTTGAAATAACAATTTAACAAAAATCATGAGAATCCGCTTTCTTTTAATAATCTATAAAAGCATTCGAGACACTTCTCTTTCGTTAAAGTTACTCATATCAAAAATTATCCTCAAAACCATAACCAGCACTCTTTCAAATTTTTTTTTTTGGGAAAAATTTTCAACAGTACCTCCCCAAAAATTGGAGTTTACCACCCGTCACAGGCTCCCTCAAACCAATCTCAGTACCGCATCTGTATTTCAATTTAGTGGCTTTCACATTCGTCTTTCAAAACCAATCATTATAAATCTCAATCTAATTCCAAGGTCACTATGACCAAACATCATGGTACTCATCTCTCAAACACGACAACTTGCTCTCTCTCATCATCTAAATCCAATTATGCATCAATGATAATTTTTTCATCCGCTTTAGAACCATCAAAGCTCGCAGCCGCAATCAATTCCAACTATTTGGGGATCATTACTTGCAGTCCACTTAACCCTTCTAGTATTCAAACTTAAGATATTATAGTAAACTTTTACAGCTCCTATTTGTAGCTATCCTGTGTTACTGCTTCCGCAAGTTTCTGCTGCTTTATTCTGATCTCTCGTCTAGTACGAGCTCTATTACTTACTTCCTCAAGTACTCAACCACAACTTAGCATGACTAGCATTTCAAATCAACGTTTCCAAATCCCTCATTTAGGACCATTCCTTATCTATTTAAATCAAAGGAACTAAAAGTCACGGGTTCAATTTGTTTCACCAAAAATCCAGAAATCAACCAACTACATAACAAACACAACACATCATTCTCAACAAAAAATCATTTACATCACAGGAATTTATCCATTTGTATTAAGGCAAATCCTTACTTGGATCATCCGATTTGCTCCTCAGTCTAATATTAAACTCGACATTCCCAGTTTTACTGTACAGGCGGTATTATAAAATCACGCACTGTCCTTTAAGCCTGATTATTGCAATTACCTCAATCTTACTGTCGCAATCGGCCCGCATCCTGACTCTCTCCTTGTTGGCAATTTCTTGATACATGCACTGGTAACCCACACTTGTAACATACCCCTAGTCCCAATCGGCACGGCCTATTTGGGTGATGACTCCCACATCTCTGACAGCTCGAAACATCAGAAGCAGTCGCTGCCCGTTTTCCCTTACCATTCCTTTGGGACTCCTTACTCGTCGCAAAGTTATTCTGTCCTAGGGAAAAGTGTTGTACGTATCTTCTCTCCTTAAACTCTCGACCCCTTGGTGTGCATCCTTCGTTGTGCTCTCTATGACTTCCTTTCTCTGCAACCCTTCTTTTCACACACTCTTCAGCAATTCTGCTCTTATTCACTAACTCTAAAAAAGTTCGGATTTCTATTGGTCCCACTGAACTTAACCGGAGCCCTCGGAGCCCTCCTTCATACTTAATGCATTTCCATTCCTCGAAGTCTCCCGTAGCTCCTTGACACATGCGGGAAAACCTGAATAGCTCCTCAAATTTGTCTGTATACTCAGATACGGACATAGCACCTTGCTTTAGCTGCAATAACTCCAATTCCTTGGCTGTCCTGGCGGAATTCGGAAAGTACTTCTTATAGAATTCCACCTGGAAGGCATCCCAAGTGATATGATCATTCCCCTGTTGCAGGAGACGTCGAGCCCCTTGCCACCAATGCGATGCTTTCCCCGTGAGTAGATAGGTAGCGAATTCAACACGCTGCTCTTCAAGCACCAACTGCGCTTGCAGTGCTCGCTCCATGGACTGAAACCAAGTATCAGCTTCAGTCGGATTGGTGGTTCCCTTGAACTTAGGTGGATTAACCTTTAAGAAGGTTGCCAGTGTCATCGGGCCCTGAGCTTCCCTTCTGCCATTGCCATTATTGTTCATCTGTTGCCCAAGAGCCTCCGCAGTGGCCTGCATAGCAGCAGCCATATTCTCCAACGCCGCCATAAGGTTTACCGGGTTATTCGGGTTGATTTCCGATTCCTGTGTATTAGTACGATCTCTTTCACGTCCCCAACCGGGTCCACGAGGTGCCATCTGGTTCGTATACACACCAAACAATCGATATCAAGTTGATCATTCTCAATATCGGAAGTATAGTGCTTCAAAGTACCAAAGGTACACTCATGGACTTCATGCTAGATGTATCGATTAGATACCCTAACTAGCACAGGCACAGACTCAGAGTATGCATTGAAGCATAAGCAGTTCCATCCCTCAGGCTCACGAGGAAGAACTGCTCTGATTCCATAATGTAACACCCTAATATTCAAATCCTTATACTCGAGTCATAAGTCAATGATATTACGGTGGTACGACTCTCAGGTGGATTTTTAATAAATAAATATAGGTAATTTCGAAAGGAGTATTAATCGAGAAGCCTGAAAAGAGTAGAAATAAAATCGCGAAGACGTATCTCTCACGTTTCGACAACAAAAGATAAACCGTGAAGCCGAAAACGATATACGGACAAGGCGTAGAGGAGATTAAGAGATAGATAACAGATAGATATATATAACATAAGTAAATAGCCACTAGTCGCGACCCGCGAAGTTTAGGTCGGCTAGGGTACAGTATGAAAATAGTTGACACAGTATATCCTAATCTCTCCCGAAGGAAACATGAGGGCCTCTATAGGCAAATTCAAAGAGTTCAATACATAATATAAACTTTCCAAAACAAAGGTGGAGAGATTCTAATCAAAACACAAAGTAGAGGAAATAAAGATCTCCGCCGTCTCTCAGACGACCCACAACTCACTTCTGAGTACCTGGACCTATATCTGAAAAACAAGAGATATATACGGAATGAGAACCCCGGGCCCATGGGTTCCCTGTATGGTAAAAGTGCCAAATAAATTCAATGTACTGCAATAAAAACTCACTAAGCATCCTAAACTTCTTCACCAATTATTCATCCTAGGTTTTCGCTAATCCATGAATAGGCAACTGTCATAAGGGAGTGCTAAATTCAATTCATGTTTCACATGTTTCCCAACTCGCTGACTCTTCCACGAATCAGACTCAGAATCATAAGCAAAACCATCACCAGTTGTTCTGCCTCAGCAGTTCTATATCAATACATCATACCCTCGCCTGGAGTTAGTAAAACCACATCACTGCGTCTACCCAGGGAGCCCCACTTATCTCATTCAATAATCATCATCATCACGCAATCGTATCATCAATTCATCCCATCAAGAACAGCCCTCACACCCATAAACAGATTTGGCAGAAAACAGAGATCCGTAGTCCAAGTTATGTCCCGTCAAAGTATGCCCAAAAACTATATTTTCATACAAAACCACAAGCTGCCATTTTCAAAACAAGTCATTTTCAACTCTTTTCAAAATCAACCAAAACATGCCAATTTCAACCCTTTTTGAAATCAATCAAAATGTACCAAAATCCACATCAAGCCATCCTCAACTCACACATTGACACTTTACCAAAAATTCTTGTGTCTTGGGCCCACTTAGGCCCGGTTCACTTATTTTTGTCCGTTGGCCCAATTTTGGGCCAAAACCCTTTAAGATTAGCGCTCTAAATCTTACTTTAAAAATTTCTACCTCACCTAATTATAATTCCTCATTCCTTAATCTTATTTACTCATAATCAATTTCCTCAGCTGTAGTACTAGACAGATCTTAGCCGGTACTGCCAATCAGAATTCTACTGCGCGCTTTTACGCAGAAAACTATGTTTTTCGACTCGGAAAAATTCACTGAATCCAAATATCATATTTAAATTATCAAATTCCAATTGCCAAATCTTCCAACCATATTCGCTTCTATTTAACTTATTATTTAATTAATTTCGGTTAGACCGGGCATTACACGAGGCAGCCCCCAGGTTAATAGAAAATACTGCCCTCTTAATTTCTCCTTCACTAATCGGTTTAGTAAGGTGCCGATTAGTCTCAGAGGAGACCTTATTTCTCAACCCAGCCAGCACATGGGAAGGATCTTGAGGATTCTCTGTTGTAAACAACTCTTCAAAGTATCTTTGCGCTCTTGCCCCAATTGTTTCTGGAGTAGTACACCACTCTCCATTCTCATCCTCTAACTTCCATATCTTATTTCTCCTGTTTCTAACTTGACTCTTGGAGTAAAAAACTTTTGTGTTTTGATCTCCTCATTTAAGCCAATCAATTCTAGCTTTCTCCCTCCAAAACCTTTCCTCCATAATACATGCATTACTTAACTTTTCCTCCAACTGTAAGATCTCTATTTTATTAGCAGAGTTGAGATCTTCCTTCAACGCCGATAGTTTAGTCGCAATCTTCTCCATTTCTTTTCTAGAATTTTCTGCCCCCGAAGCTTGCCATTTAACTATTTCAGATCTGCAGCGCTTTAGTTTCTGAAACAATTGGAACATTGGTGAGCCAGAGAAGGTTGTTTGCCACACCTCCTTAACTATTAAATCTGTCATCTCCTCCCCACACCATCTCTCTTGAAATTTGAACTTCCTTTTACTCTTGATGGTTGCTGGATTTGAGTTTAATAGCAGAGGGCGATGGTATGAACTAATATCATCCAAGTGTGTGAGTGTAGCCCACGGATATTCTTCCCTCAGTTTTAGAGACAAAAAAGCTCTATCTAGTCTTTCTCTGATTACTCTCTCTTGACAACTCCGATTCCACCATGTAAATTTCTTCCCTAGATACCCCATATCCACCAGGCATCCATGATTCATAAAGTTTTGAAACTTCTGAATGGATTGAAACGATTTCTCCCTTCCTCCCTCCTTTTCATCTGATGATAATATGGCATTAAAATCACCAATGACAACATATCTTTCTCCGAGCTGTCTAATAATCTCCAGCAGGGCCTCATATTGAGTATCTCTCAGCTGGTCGGTACTGTGGAGGTGAACCTCTAACATCTCCCATGTGATTTTTCTCTCTTGATCTTCAATTGAGAAGGATATATAAAATTCTGCACTGCTATTCACCTTCACCGTGAGACCCACACTTTTTAGCTATCTTTCTACTAGCGAGGATTGGTTCTTTGTCTCACATAAGAACACCACCTCAGGGGAATGGGAGTTTTGCATCCCTTTGATGTTGTGAACTGTCAGGGGTTTCCCCAAACCCCGACAGTTCCACATTATCAACTTCATAGCCCCATGAGTGCCTTTGATGGGTTGGCATCCTCACCCCAGTCAACATTTCTCTCTATTGACCCTTCTTTCTCAATCTGACCTTCCTCCACCTCCTCCCTAGTCTCTGCATTACGTTTCATCCCTGTAACCATCTTGATGTTTCCAGCTTCATTGCTTTGTCATGCTAAATGCTTAATCTTCTGCCTCTTTAAGCTTCTAGAGTTTTTACCAGATTTACTACCCGGTTGGAATGTGCCTACTTCCTCCATATAAAATGACTCCCCCATTACCTCCTCGGCTCTTATAGGGTCATGTTCCTTACTACTGTTTTGAGACAGAGAAATAGGTAATATTTGGTTTGGGGTATGAATGTGCAGGTCTAGTGCGGGAGAATTTTGATTTTCTGTGTTAGGCTTGAAGTGGATCATGGTTTTTGTATTGACGTCATTACATGATAATTTGGAAAAGCTTTTGATTAGACTAATAGGGGTTGGCTTTTTGGTTAACTGATCTCCTCCTCTTCCTCTTCTACTTATGTTTAGGATCACATTCTCCTTATTATCCTCCAGCTTCCACCCTGTGAACTCTGTCGTTAGTTGAGTACTCTACCTTTCCTCCTTTTGATTCAGATCAGCAGAATTTTTCAAGAGTTTACTGCAATTTTTGGAATCATGGCCAATAAATCCACAAAAACTACAATATATCCCTAAGCGTTCATATTTCAACTGGACTTCAAAAATTTTCTTATCTGGACTAGCCATTCTAATAATCTGCTTCAGCGTGTGAGTAATATTCAAATTAATCCTCACCTTCATGATCCGATCCTCCTTACTTCTCATCAGGTAAGTCTCTACATCCAGCACCTCACCCAATCTTTCTCCAATTTTGCAGGCAGCCTCCTTCGTTTTGCAATGGTCTGGCATACTCCATAATTGGATCTAGGTAGGTATTAATGAGTAATCTGCCTCTTCAATATTCATCTCTGCATTCCATCGCCTCACATGAATTACATATTGCTTAAAGAGCCATGGGGAACCCCTTTTCACCCTTATCACATCAGCCTCTTTAGCGAAGAAGAATTGATAAATATTTTCACCATGGTATTTCAAGCGGAATCCCTCTGGTTGATTCCAAATTGCAAAAAATGCTGCCTCTATCATGCCCATACTGAAACTTCTATTCACCATCAACCTTCCAACTAAACTCCTCAAACAATCCTCTAATCCTGATTTGATATCATCTTCCGCCAAACACACAATCTCCTCCATATTCTCCATACCAATCTGATTTCTCCTTGTACTTCTTTCTAGATTAGCTAGGAATACTCTTACTTTGGTGAAATCGAGATATAATTTTGAATAAATACGTGGTAACACACAAAACCCTAGCAGGGTGCAACACAAAACCCTAAAAGGGTACTCTCTATTGTTCATACTAACATTGCAAATTACACTCCCTTCGAGGTTTGGTAAAATAGAATCTAAATCCCCTCTATTTCTAAAGTCATATATAACACTAAATACCTTATAAATATAACACTAACTATCTCCCCTGAAAAGAGGTCAATGTCGACTAAACTCTAAACAAACAAAAGGGAGTCAAGTTAAAATTTCACAAAATTATAGAAAAATTCAGGTATAATTTGCCCCTTTAACTTTAACTATAGCCTAAAGACATATCAAGGGAATGAAAAAGCTCCGTTTTTTTTTTCAGGATTGTTAGCATATAGTGATTCGGTCGATACTTCATTTAACAAATTCTAATAACTAACTTTTGCCGTATCTAAATAAATTATCAATTCATCATAAAATTCGAGAGTATATGTTATACAGATTAATAATATACATTAATATTGTTTATATTTTGGCTCCATAACAAAAGGCTATATATAATTAGGAAGTAAGTAGGAACACTCAAAAAATGAACATATTGAATCATCGTTTGATATTTGAATTCTAACAAAGGTTGAAGTTTATGCAAAATGTGCAGTTCGTGGTGCAACTTGAATTTAATTTAATTTAATTTAATTTATTTGATGAACAGATTTGGCACATAAACTCATTCGGTTTTTCGAATTTGCACGCGAACTATTGTTGCAGTATTAAGTCAACAATTTATTAGTCTTCTATTCAGAAATTTGAAAGCCATTTTTTTCTAATAGCAGATAACAAATTAATGGACTCTTCACTTGCTTTAATCTAGTCTAGCATTTACCAACATGCATATATTGATTTTTTTTATTTTAATTATCAAAAAGATAAATAAATGAAACATGTTATATATAATTAGATTTAATTATTATTGCTAAAATAATTAGATAGACCTTCTGCGCATAATAGAAAAAGGTAGGGTGAGAGGGGATCTCCTTGCCGGAGCCCTATACTTGGTTTAAAGAAACCAATAGGAGAATTTTTCACAATAACAGAATAAGAAATAGTAGTGACACATTCCTTTACCCATTCTATCCACCTCTGACAAAAACCAAGTTTTTTCATTAAGAACCACACAAAACTCCATTCCACTCGATCATAGGCTTTGCTCATATCCACCTTTAGAGCTAGATCAGTGCCCCCAAATGATTTATTCTTTAAGAAATGCATGCATTCATGAGCCACAAGAATATTATCACTAATAATTCTTCCTCTAATAAATGCACTCTGATTGTCACTAATTATTTTATTCAAAAGAGGCTGCAAGCGATGAACAAGTACCTTGGAAATAATTTTATAAAATACGGTGCTTAGGCTGATGGGTCGGATCTGCGACATATTTTCTGCATTTGAAGTCTTTGGAGTTAGACAAATTTGAGTATGGTTGAAGCTCTTTAGTATTTTTCCTCCACCAAAGAAGCTCTTAACTGCCCTGCATACATCCCCTCCGATGATTCTCCAATAAAATTGAAAAAAATTTTCCGTGAATCCATCATCTCCCGGGGCGGCCCCGGGTTAATAGAAAAAACTGCCCTCTTAATTTCTCCTTCACTAATCGGTTTAGTAAGGTGCCGATTAGTCTCAGAGGAGACCTTTTTTCTCAACCCAGCCAGCACATGGGAAGGATCTTGAGGATTTCCTGTTGTAAACAACTCTTCAAAGTATCTTGGCGCTCTCACCCCAATTGTTTCTGGAGTAGTACACCACTCTCCATTCTCATCCTCTAACTTCCATATCTTATTTCTCCTATTTCTAACTTGACTCTTGTAGTGAAAAAATTTTGTGTTTTGATCTTCCCATTTAAGCCAATCAATTCTAGCTTTCTCCTTCCAAAACATTTCCTCTATAATACATGGATTACTCAACTCTTCCTCCAGCTGTAAGATCTCTATTTTATTAGCAGAGCTGGGATCTTCCTTTAACGCCGATAGTTTAGTCGCAATCTTCTCCATTTCTTTTCTAGAATTTCCTACCCCCGAAGCATGCCATTTAACTATTTCAGATCTGCAGCGCTTTACTTTCTGAAACAATTGGAACATTGGTGTGCCAGAGAAGCTTGTTTGCCACACCTCCTTAACTATTGAATCTGTCATCTCCTCCCGGCACCATCTCTCTTGAAATTTGAACCTCCTTTTACTCTTGATGGTTGCTGGATTTGAGTTTAATAGTAGAGGGCGATGGTCTGAACCAATATCATCCAAAGGTGTGAGTGTAGCCCACGGATATTCTTCCCTCAGTTTTAGAGACAAAAAAGCTCTATCTAGTCTTTCTCTGATTACTCTCTCTTGACAACTCCGATTCTACCATGTTAATTTCTCCCCTAGATACCCCATATCCACCAGGCATCCATGATTCATAAAGTTTTGAAATTTCTGAATGGATTGAAACGATTTCTCCCTTCCTCCCTCCTTTTCATCTGATGATAATATGGCATTAAAATCACCAATGACAACATATCTTTCTCCGAGCTGTCTAATAATCTCCAGCAAGGCCTCATATTGAGTATCTCTCAGCTGGTCAGTACTGTGGAGGTGAACCCCTAACATCTCTGGTGCACGAATTGTAAATCACACTTTTCACAACTCGTATCACTAACCAGCAAGTGCACTGGGTCGTCCAAGTAATACCTTACGTGAGTAAGGGTCGAATCCGACGGAGATTGTTGGCTTGAAGCAATCTATGGTTATCTTGTAACTCATAGTCAGGATATCAATTATAGTTATCAGTTTGAATCGCGAAGAATAAAATAGCATGAAATAAATACTTGTTCTGCAGTAATGGAGAATATGTTGGAGTTTTGGAGATGCTTTGTCTTCTGAATCTCTGCTTTCTCCCTATCTTCTTCTTCACGCACGCAAGGTTCCTCCTATGGCAAGCTGTGTGTTGGTGGATCACCGTTGTCAATGGCTACCATCCGTCCTCTCAGTGAAAAAGGTCCAGGTGCGCTGTCACCACACGGCTAATCATCTGTCGGTTTTCGATCATGCCAGAATAGGATCCATTGATCCTTTTGCGTCTGTCACTACGCCCAACACTTGCGAGTTTGAAACTCGTCACAGTCATTCAATCCCTGAATCCTACTCAGAATACCACAGACAAGGTTTAGACTTTCCAGATTCTCAAGAATGCTGCCAATGGATTCTAGCTTATACCACGAAGATTCTTATTAAGGAATCCAAGAGATATTCATTCAATCGAAGGTAGAATAGAGGTGGTTGTCAGGCACGCATTCAGAGGTTGAGAATGGTGATGACTATCACGGATCATCATATCCATCATATTGAAGTGCGAATGAACATTTTAGATAGAAACAAGCGTGTTTGAATAGAAAACAGAAATAGTTGCATTAATTCATCGAAACACAGCAGAGCTCCTCACCCCCAACAATGGAGTTTAGAGACTCATGCCATCAAAGAGTACAAAGTTCAGATCTAAAATGTCATGAGGTACAAAATAAGTCTCTAAAAGTTGTTTAAATACTAAACTAGTAACCTAGGTTTACAGAAAATGAGTAAACTAAGATGGATAATGCAAAAATTCACTTCTGGGGCCCACTTGGTGTGTGCTGGGGCTGAGACTTAAGCTTCTCACGTGCTTGGGCTGTTTCTGGAGTTGAACGCCAGGTTGTAACCTGTTTCTGGCGTTGAACTCCAACTTGTAACCTGTTTCTGGCGCTGAACGCCAAGCTGCAACATGGAACAGGCATTGAACGCCAGTTTACGTCATCTATCCTTGAGCAAAGTATGAACTATTATATATTTCTGGAAAGCCCTGGATATCTACTTTCCAACCCAATTGGAAGAGCGCAAATTGGACTTCTGTAGCTCCCGAAAATCCATTCCGAGCGCAGAGAGGTCAGAATCCAACAGCATCAGCAGTCCTTTTTCAGCCTGAATCAGATTTTTGCTCAGCTCCCTCAATTTCAGCCAGAAAATACCTGAAATTACAGAAAAACACACAAACTCATAGTAAAGTCCAGAAATGTGATTTTTATTTCAAAACTAATAAAAAATATAATAAAAAGTGACTAAAAATATTAAAAACTACCTACAAATAATGCCAAAAAGCGTATAAATTATCCGCTCATTACAACACCAAACTTAAATTGTTGCTTGTCCCCAAGCAACTAAAAATAAAGTAGGATAAAAAGAAGAGAATATACAATGAATTCCAAAAACATCTATGAAAATCAGTCTTAATTAGATGAGCGGGGCTATTAGCTTTTTGCTTCTGAACAGTTTTGGCATCTCACTTTATCCTTTGAAGTTCAGAATGATTGGCATCTATAAGAAATCAGAATTCACATAGTGTTATTGATTCTCCTAGTTCAGTATATTGATTCTTGAACACAGCTACTTTATGAGTCTTGGTTGTGGCCCTAAGCACTCTGTTTTCCAGTATTACCACCGGATACATACATGCCACAGACACATAACTGGGCGAACCTTTTCAGATTGTGACTCAGCTTTGCTAAAGTCCCCAATTAGAGGTGTCCAGGGTTCTTAAGCACACTCTGTTTTTGCTTTGGACCTCGACTTTAACCGCTCAGTCTCAAGTTTTCACTTGACACCTTCACGCCACAAGCACATGGTTAAAGACAGCTTGGTTTAGCCGCTTAGGCCAGGATTTCATTCCTTTAGGCCCTCCTATCCACTGATGCTCAAAGCCTTGGATCATTTTTATTACCCTTGCCTTTTGGTTTTAAGCGCTATTGGTTTTTTGCTCTTGCCTTTTGGTTTAAAGAGCTTTTGGCTTTTTCTGCTTGCTTTTTCTTTTTCTTGCTCTTTTTTTTCGCTTTTTTTTTTATTTTTTTCTGCAAGCTTTGTTCTTCACTGCTTTTTCTTGCTTCAAGAATCATTTTTATGATTTTTCAGATTATCAAATAACATTTCTCCTTTTTCATCATTCTTTCAAGAGCCAACAATTTTAACATTCATAAACAACAAATTCAAAATACATATGCACTGTTCAAGCATTCATTCAAAAAATAAAAAGTATTGCCACCACATCAAAATAATTAAACTGTTTTAAAATTCGAAATTCATGTACTTCTTTTTCTTTTTCAGAAAACAATTTCCATTTAAGAAAGGTGATGGATTCATAGGACATTCATATCTTTAAGACATAGACACTTAGATACTAGTGATCATATAGTAAAGACACAAACATAATTAAACATGAAGCATAGTAAACGAAAAACAGGAAAATAAGAACAAGGAGATTAAGGAATGGGTCCACCTTAATGAGGGTGGCGTCTTCCTCTTCCTGAAGAACCAATGGTGCTCTTGAGCTCCTTTATCTCTCTTCCTTGTCTTTGTTGCTCCTCCCTCATAGCTCTTTGATCTGTAGTCAAATGCTCTACTACTGAACTATGGACCCTTGAGATGAACCTCTCCATCTCTCATGACTCGGAGGTGGAAGCAACTGCCTTCCTTTTCCTCTTTCTAGAGGTCTCTCCGGCCTTAGGTGCCATAAATGGTTATGGAAAAACAAAAAGCAACGCTTTTTCCACACTAAACTTAAAAGGTTTGCTCGTCCTCGAGCACAAGAAGATAGAAGGGAGTAGAAGGAGAAGTGTGAATGGGTGGGTATGGGAGGGAAATGGTATGAATTGGAATGGTGAGGTAGGTGGGGATCCTGTGGGGTCCACAGATCAAGTGGGGTCAAGGACTTAACATCCCTGCTCCAATTAGGCGTGTAAAATGTCCTTGCTGTGCAATCCTGGCGTTTAACGCTAGACTACTGCTTGTTTCTGGCATTAAACGCCCAAATGTAGCATGTTTCTGGCGTTTAACGCCAGGCAGATGCTTGTTTCTGGCGTTAAACGCCAGCTTGGTGCTTGTTTCTGGCGTTAAACGCCAGACAGATGCTTGTTTCTGTCGTTTAAACGCCAGACTGCTCTCTCCAGGGTGTGCTATTTTTAATGCTATTTTTCATTCTATTTTTGATTTTTCAGTAGTTTTTGTGACTTCACATGATCATCAACCTAATAAATCATGAAATAACAAAAAGAAAATAAAATAGATATGATTAAATAACATTGGGTTACCTCTCAACAAGCGCTTCTTTAATGTCAATAGCTTGACAGTGAGCTCTCATGGAGCCTCACAGATAATCAGAGCAAGGTTGGAACCTCCCAACACCAAACTTAGAGTTTGAATGTGGGGGTTTTGTTTGACTCTGTATTGAGAGAAGCTTTTCATGCTTCCTCTCCATGGTTACAGAAGGATAACCTTGTGTCTTATAGTTTGCAATATCTGCAAACCACAGAGCTTCCTGAATAGCAAACAATTGCTCATCCGGAAAGGTTTCAGAGATCTCAATAGGAGGGAGGGATGCTCCTACTACTGGTTCTATCCGGGACAGGTGATCAGCTACTTGATTCTCTGTCCCTTTTCTGTCTCTTATTTCTATATCAAACTCTTGCAGAAGCAACACCCATCTTATGAGCCTGGGCTTTGAATCCTGCTTTGTGAGTAGATATTTAAGAGCGGCATGGTCAGTGTACACAATCACTTTTGATCCTACTAAGTATGATCTAAACTTGTCAATGGCATAAACCACTGCAAGCAGCTCTTTTTCTGTGGTTGTGTAAATTTTCTGGGCATCATTTAAAATGCGGCTAGCATAATGAATGACATGCAGAAGCTTGTTATGCCTCTGTCCCAGTACTGCACCAATGGCATGGTCACTGGCGTCACACATTAGTTCAAATGGTAATGTCCAGTCTGGTGCAGAAATAACTGATGCTGTGACCAGCTTAGCTTTCAGAGTTTCAAACGCCTGCAGACACTCTGTGTCAAACATGAATGGCGTGTCAGCAGCTAGCAGATTGCTCAGAGGTTTTGCAATTTTTGAAAAATCCTTTATAAACCTTGGTGCACGAATTATAAATCACACTTTTTACAACTCGTACCACTAACCAGCAAGTGCACTGGGTCGTCCAAATAATACCTTACGTGAGTAAGGGTCGATCCCACGGAGATTGTTGGCTTGAAGCAAGCTATGGTTATCTTGTAACTCTCAGTCAGGAAAACAATAAAACAATTCACTTATCAAATTTGATTGCAAGGAATAACAGAGCATGAAATAAATACTTGTTATGCAGTAATGGAGAATGTGTTGGAGTTTTGGAGATGCTTTGTCTTCTGAATCTCTGCTTTCCTCTGTCTTCTTGTTCACGCACACACGTCCTCTTATGACAAGCTGTGTGTTGGTGGATCACCGTTGTCAATGGCTACCATCCATCCTTCCAGTGAAAAGGGTCCAAGTGCGCTGTCACCGCACGGCTAATCATTTGCAGGTTCTCAATTGTACCGGAATAGGATTTACTATCCTTTTGCGTCTGTCACTACGCCCAGCACTCATGAGTTTGAAGTTCGTCACAGCCATTCAATCCTAGAATCCTACTCGGAATACCACAGACAAGGTTTAGACTTTCTGGATTCTCATGAATGCTGCCATCAATCTAGCTTATACCACGGAGATTCTGATTAAGGAATCTAAGAGATATTCATTCAATCTGATATAGAACAGAGGTGATTGTCAGACACACGTTCATGGATTGAGGAAGGTGATGAGTGTCACGGATCATCACCTTCTCCATAATTAGGCGCGAATGGATATCTTAGATAGGAACACGCATGTTTGAATGGAAAACAGAAATACTTGCATTAATTCATCGAGACACAGCAGAGCTCCTCACCCCCAACAATGGAGTTTAGAGACTCATGCCGTCAAAGAGTACAAAGTTCAGATCTAAAAAATGTTATGAGATACAAAATAAATCTCTAAAAGTTGTTTAAATACTAAACTAGTAACCTAGGTTTACAGAAAATGAGTAAACTATGATAGATGGTGCAGAAATCCACTTCTGGGGCCCACTTGGTGTGTGATGGGGCTGAGACTAAAGCTTCTCACGTGCATAGGGCTATTTTGAGCGTTCAACGCCAGCTTTGGATCCATTTCTGGCGTTGAACTCCAACTTTTGACTTGTTTCTGGCGCTGGATGCCAGACAGCAGCATGAAACTGGCGTTGAACGCCAGTTTACATCGTCTATCCTTGAGCAAAGTATGGACTATTATATATTGCTAGAAAGCCCTGGATGTTTACTTTCCAACGCAATTAGAAGCGCGCCATTTGGAGTTTTGTAGCTCCAGAAATTCCATTTTGAGTGCAGGGAGGTCAGAATCCAACAGCATCAGCAGTCCTTTTTCAGCCTGAATCAGATTTTTGCTCAGCTCCCTCAATTTCAGCCAGAAAATACCTGAAATTACAGAAAAACACACAAACTCATAGTAAAGTCTAGAAATATGAATTTTGCCTAGAAACTAATGAAAATAAACTAAAACTTAACTAAAACATACTAAAATCTATATGAAATTAACCCCAAAAAGCGTATAAAAAACCCGCTCATCAAACCTCCTATAGAATCCTGCATGCCCCAGAAAGCTTCTGATTACCTTAACATTGGCAGGTGGTGGTAATTTTTTAATTACTTCAACTTTAGCTCGATCCACCTCTATTCCCTTGTTTGAAATTTTATGCCCAAGGACAATCCCTCCAGTCACCATAAAGTGACATTTTTCCCAGTTTAAAACTAGGTTAGTCTCTTGGCATCTTTTCAGAACAAGTGCTAAATGGTTAAGGCAGGAGCTGAATGAGTCTCCAAATACTGAAAAGTCATCCATGAAGACTTCCAAAAACTTTTCTACCATATCAGAGAAGATAGAGAGCATTCACCTCTGAAAGGTTGCAGGTGCATTACACAGACCAAAAGGCATCCTTCTGTAGGCAAACACTCCAGAAGGACATGTGAATGCTGTTTTCTCTTGGTCCTGAGGATCTACTGCAATTTGGTTGTAACCTGAATAGCCATCCAAAAAGCAGTAATATTCATGACCGGCTAGTCTCTCTAGCATCTGGTCTATGAATGGTAAAGGAAAATGATCCTTCCTGGTGACTGTATTGAGCCTTTTGTAGTCTACACATACGCCACCCTGTAACTGTTCTTGTAGGAACCAGTTCATTCTTTTAATTATGAACCACTGTCTTTCCTCCCTTCTTAGGGACAACATGGACAGGGCTCACCTAGGGGCTATCAGAAATAGGATAGATAATCCCAGCCTCTAGTAACTTAGTGACCTCTTTCTGCATCACCTCCTTCATGGCGGGATTTAGCCGCCTCTGTGGTTGAACCACTGGCTTAGCATCATCCTCCAATAGGATCTTGTGCATGCATCTGGCTGGGCTAATGCCCTTAAGATCACTTATGGACCACCCAAGAGCTGTCCTGTGTGTCCTTAGCACCTGAATTAGTGCTTTCTCTTCCTGTGGCCCTAAAGCAGAGCTTATGATTACAGGAAAAGTATCACCTTCTTCCAGAAATGCATATTTCAGGGATGGTGGTAGTGGTTTGAGCTCGGGTTTAGGAGGTTTCTCCTCTTCCCGAGGAGTTTTCAGAGGTTCTTTTATTTCCTCTGGTTCCTCCAGATCAGGCTGAACATCTTTAAAAATGTCCTCTAGCTCTGATTCGAGACTCTCAGTCATATTGATCTCTTCCACCAGGGAGTCAATTATATCAACGCCCAGGCAGTCGTCTGATGTGTCTGGATATTGCATAGCTTTGACAACATTCAACTTAAACTCATCCTCATTGACTCTTAGGGTTATCTCCCCTTTTTGGACGTCAATGAGGGTTCGTCCAGTTGCTAGGAATGGTCTTCCTAGAATGAGAGTTGCACTCTTGTGCTCCTCCATTTCCAGCACTACAAAGTCAGTAGGGAAGGCAAATGGCCCAACCTTGACAATCATGTCCTCAATTATGCCTGATGGATATTTAATGGAGCCATCAGCAAGTTGAAGACAGATCCGGGGCGTTTGACGCCAACTCCTTGCCTGTTTCTGGCGTTTGAACGCCAGAGTTATTCCTCTCTGGGCTCTTACTATCCTCAGAGGGATTTTGGATAGCAGGTTATTCATTTCTTGGCTTTCTGCTGCCTTGAAGTGATGTATTTAATGTTTTCCCACTTCTTAATTGAATTGCTTGGCACTCTTCCGTTATTTGTTTTGATAACTGCTATTCTGTTTGCTTCAACTGTACTTCCATATTCAGATTAGCCATTCTTGTGTCTTGTAGTATCTCCTTAAATTCGGCCAGCTGTTTTGTTAGAAAGTCTAATTGCTGATTGAATTCGGTAATTTGTTCTGCAGGACTGAGTTCAGCAGTTACTGTTTTAGCCTCTTCTTTCATGGAAGATTCACTGCCTAGGTACAGATGCTGATTTCTGGCAACTGTATCAATAAGCTCTTGAGCCTCTTCAATTGTCTTTCTCATGTGTATAGATCCACCAGTTGAGTGATCTAGAGAAATTTGAGCTTTCTCTGTAAGCCCATAATAGAAGATGTCTAACTGCACCCATTCTGAAAACATTTCAGAGGGGAATTTTCTTAGCATCTCTCTGTATCTCTCCCAAGCATCATAAAGAGATTCATTATCTCCTTGTTTAAAGCCTTGGATGTCCAGCCTTAGCTGTGTCATCCGTTTTAGAGGGAAGTATTGATTCATGAATTTTTCTGACAGCTGTTTCCATGTCCTTATGCTAGCCTTAGGTTGGTTATTTAACCACCTCTTAGCTTGGTCTTTTACAGCAAATGGAAACAGTAATAATCTGTAGACATCCTGATCTACTTCCTTATCATGCACTATGTCAGCAATTTGTAAAAATTGTGCCAGAAACTCTGTAGGTTCTTCCTGTGGAAGACCGGAATACTGGCAACTTTGCTGCACCATGATAATGAGCTGAGGATTCAACTCAAAGCTACTGACTCCAATGGAGGATATACAGATACTGCTCCCATATGAAGTAGTAGTGGGGTTAGCATATGACCCCTGGACTGTTCATTTCCACTTAGGTCCATGATGGAGAAAGGGAGATGATGCGGATTGCAAAATTTTTTTTTTGAAAATGAAAATTAAAATTAACTAAAATAAAATAAAATAACTGAAAAATTTACTATATTTTCGAAAATTAGAAGAAAAAGAAATAAAAGAAAATTGAAAATTAAAAATTGAAATTTGAAAATTGAAATAAGATAAGATAAGATTTTGAAAAAGATATGATTTTTTTTTAAAAAAGATTTGAATTTTGAAATTTTAAAACTAAGATAAGATAAAATAAAAAATTTTAAAATAAAATCTGAATTTTTAAAAGGAAAATTCGAAAAATCAATTAAAATAAAGGAAAAAGATTTTTTTGAATTCAATGAGGAAAGAGAAAAACAATAAAAAGACACAAAACTTAAAATTTTTAGATCTAATGCTCCTTATTTTCGAAAATTTTGGAGGGAAACACCAAGGAACACCAAACTTAAAAATTTTAAGATCAAAACACAAGGAAGACTCAAGAACACTTTAAAGACTCACAAGAACAACAAGAACATGAAGATAGAACACCAAACTTAAAATTTTTGGAAAACCAAAATAAAACTTTCAAAAACTAAAGAAAAATCAACAAGAAAACACCAAACTTAAAGTTTGGCACAAGATTTATTCAAAGAAAAATTATTTTTGAAAAAGTTTTTTTTTTTAAAAAAAAAGAGGATAGCCAATTACCAAGAACATAAGCACCACGCTCTAGCCAATTGAGCTATAAATTTGAAGTGTTTTAACAAGGTATAAATAAATCTTTTTTTTAGATGCTAATAATTCGAAAATGCACAAGAAAAACAAGAAAAATCACAAAACAAGAAAAACTAAAGATCAAACAAGGAAAATAAACAAGAACAACTTGAAGATTAAGAAAGAACAAAGAACATGCAATTCGAAAATTTAAAGGGAAATAAAAACATGCAGTTGACACCAAATTTAAAACATGACACTAAACTCAAACAGAAAAACTCAATTATTAGTTAAAAAAATTTCAAAAAAAGAGAAAATAAGGATTTAAAAAAATAATTTCAACCAAAAACAATAATAGAAGACTCTAAACCAAAAAGAAAAATTTTTTCTAATCTAAGCAACAAAATAAACCGTCAGTTGTTCAAACTCGAACAATCCCCGACAACGGCGCCAAAAACTTGGTGCACGAATTGTAAATCACACTTTTCACAACTCGTACCACTAACCAGCAAGTGCACTGGGTCGTCCAAGTAATACCTTACGTGAGTAAGGGTCGAATCCCACGGAGATTGTTGGCTTGAAGCAATCTATGGTTATCTTGTAACTCTTAGTCAGGATATCAATTATAGTTATCAGTTTGAATCGCGAAGAATAAAAGAGCATGAAATAAATACTTGTTCTGCAGTAACGGAGAATATGTTGGAGTTTTGGAGATGCTTTGTCTTCTGAATCTCTGCTTTCTCCCTGTCTTCTTCTTCACGCACGCAAGGTTCCTCCTATGGCAAGCTGTGTGTTGGTGGATCACCGTTGTCAATGGCTACCATCCGTCCTCCCAATGAAAAAGGTCCAGGTGCGCTGTCACCGCACGGCTAATCATCTGTCGGTTCTCGATCATGTCAGAATAGGATCCATTGATCCTTTTGCGTCTGTCACTACGCCCAACACTCGCGAGTTTGAAGCTTGTCACAGTCATTCAATCCCTGAATCCTACTCGGAATACCACAGACAAGGTTTAGACTTTCCGGATTCTCAAGAATGCTGCCAATGGATTCTATCTTATACCACGAAGATTCTGATTAAGGAATCCAAGAGATATTCATTCAATCGAAAGTAGAACAGAGGTGGTTGTCAGGCACGCATTCAGAGGTTGAGAATGGTGATGACTGTCACGGATCATCACATCCATCATATTGAAGTGCGAATGAACATCTTAGATAGAAACAAGCGTGTTTGAATAAAAAATAGAAATAGTTGCATTAATTCATCGAAACACAGCAGAGCTCCTCACCCCCAACGATGGAGTTTAGAGACTCATGCCGTCAAAGAGTACAAAGTTCAGATCTAAAATGTCATGAGGTACAAAATAAGTCTCTAAAAGTTGTTTAAATACTAAACTAGTAACCTAGGTTTACAGAAAATGAGTAAACTAAGATGGATAATGCAAAAATTCATTTATGGGGCCCACTTGGTGTGTGATGGGGCTGAGACTTAAGCTTCTCACGTGCCTGGGCTGTTTCTGGAATTGAACGCCAGGTTGTAACCTGTTTCTGGCGTTGAACTCCAACTTGTAACCTGTTTCTGGCGCTGAACGCCAGGCTGCAACATGGAACTGGCGTTGAACGCCAGTTTATATCGTCTATCCTTGAGCAAAGTATGGACTATTATATATTGCTGGAAAGCCCTGGATGTGTACTTTCCAACCCAATTGGAAGCGTGCCAATTGGACTTCTGTAGCTCCCAAAAATCCATTCCGAGCGCAGAGAGGTCAGAATCCAACAGCATCAGCAGTCCTTTTTCAGCCTGAATCAAATTTTTGCTTAGCTCCCTCAATTTCAGCCAGAAAATACATGAAATTACAGAAAAATACACAAACTCATAGTAAAGTCCAGAAATGTGATTTTTATTTAAAAACTAATAAAAATATAATAAAAAATGACTAAAACATATTAAAAACTACCTACAAACAATGCCAAAAAGCGTATAAATTATCCGCTCATCAATCTCCCATGTGATTTTTCTCTCTTGATCTTCAATTGAGAAGGATATATAAAATTCTGCACTGCTATTCACCTTCACTTTCACTCCTTCCCTCCATGCCAGAGCTAAGCCTCCTGCCGTGCCATTAGGATTAACACAATATACCTCCGTGAGACCCACACTTTTTAGCTGTCTTTCTACTAGTGAGGATTGGTTCTTTGTCTCACATAAGAACACCACCTCGGGGGAATGGGAGTTTTGCATCCCTTTGATGTTGTGAACTGTCAAGGGTTTCCCCAAACCCCGACAGTTCCACATTATCAACTTCATAGCCCCATGAGTGCCTTTGATGGGTTGGCATCCTCACCCTAGTCAACATTTCTCTCTACTAACCCTTCTTTCTCAATCTGACCTTCCTCCACCTCCTCCCTAGTCTCCGCATTACGTTTCATCCCTGTAACCATCTTGATGTTTCCAGCTTCATTGCTTTGTCGTGCTAAATGCTTAATCTTCTGCCTCTTTAAGTTTCTAGAGTTTTTACCAGATTTACTATCCGGCTGGAATGTGCCTACTTCCTCCATATAAAATGACTCCCCCATTACCTCCTCGGCTCCTGCAGGATCATGTTCCTTACTATTGTTTTGAGACAGAGAAATAAGTAATATTTGGTTTGGGGTATGAATGTGCAGGTCTAGTGCGGGAGAATTTTGATTTTCTGTGTTAGGCTTGAAGTGGATCATGATTTTTGTATTGACGTCATTACAGGATAATTTGGAAAAGCTTTTGATTAGACTAATAGGTGTTGACTTTTTGGTTAACTGATCTCCTCCTCTTCCTCTTCTACTTATGTTTGGGATCACGTTCTCCTTATTATTCTCCAGCTTCCACCCTGTGAACTCTGCCCTTAGTTGAGTACTCCACCTTTCCTCCTTTTGATTCAGATCAGCAGAATTTTCCAGAAGTTTACTGCAATTTCTGGAATCATGGCCAATAAATCCACAAAAACTACAACACATCCCTAAGTGTTCATATTTCAACTGGACTTCAAAAATTTTCTTATCTGGACTAGCCATTCTAATAATCTGCTTCAGCGTGTGAGTAACATTCAAATTAATCCTCACCTTCATGATCCGATCCTCCTTACTTCTCATCAGGTAAGTCTCTACTTCTAGCACCTCATCCAATCTTTCTCCAATTTTGCGGGCAGCCTCCTTCGTTTTGCAATGGTCTGGCATACTCCATAATTGGATCCAGGTAGGTATTAATGAGTAATCTGCCTCTTCAATATTCATCTCTGCATTCCATCGCCTCACATGAATTACATATTGCTTAAAGAGCCATGGGGAACCCCTTTTCACCCTTATCACATCAGCCTCTTTAGCGAAGAAGAATTGATAAATATTTTCACCATGGTATTTCAAGCGGAATCCCTCTGGTTGATTTCAAATTGCAAAAAATGCTGCCTCTATTATGCCCATACCGAAACTTCTATCCGCCATCAACCTTCCAACTAAACTCCATGAACAATCCTCTAATCTTGATTTGATATCATCTTCCGCCAAACACACAATCTCCTCCATATTCTCTATACAAATCTGATTTCTCCTTGTACTTCTTTCTAGATTAGCTAGGAATACTCTTACTTTGGTGAAATCGAGATATAATTTTGAATAAACGCGTGGTAACACACAAAACCCTAGCAGGGTGCAACACAAAACCCTAAAAGGGTACTCTCTGTTGTTCATACTAACATTGCAAATTACACTCCCTTCGAAGTTTGGTAAAATAGAATCTAAATCCCCTCTATTTCTAAAGTCATATATAACACTAACTATCTCTCCTGAAGAGAGGTCAATGTCGACTAAACTCTAAACAAATAAAAGGGAGTCAAGTTAAAATTTCACAAAATTATAGGAAAATTCAGGCATAATTTGCCCCTTTAACTTTAACTATAGCCTAAAGACATATCAAGGGAATAAAAAAGCTCCGTTTTTTTTTTTAGGATTGTTAGCATATAGTGATTCGGTCGATACTTCATTTAACAAATTCTAATAACTAACTTTTGCCGTATCTAAATCAATTATCAGTTCATCATAAAATTCGAGAGTATATATTATACAGATTAATAATATACATTAATATTCTTTATATTTTGGCTCCATAACAAAAGGCTATATATAATTAGAAAGTAAGTAGGAACACTCAAAAAATGAACATATTAAATCATCGTTTGATATTTGAATTCTAACAAAGGTTGAAGTTTATGCAAAATGTGCAGTTCGTGGTGCAACTTGAATTTAATTTAATTTATTTGATGAACAGATTTGGCACATAAACTCATTCGGTTTTTTAAATTTGCACGCGAACTATTGTTGCAGTATTAAGTCAACAATTTATTAGTCTTCTATTCAAAAAGTTAAAAGCCATTTTTTTCTAATAATAGATAACAAATTAATGGACTCTTCACTTGCTTTAATCTAGTCTAGCATTTACCAACATGCATATATTGATTCTTTTTTATTTAAATAAATTTTTTTATAAAATATTTTTTTTGATATATTTAACTTATATTTTTAGAATATAAATTAATAATAATTTCTAACTTTAAGAAAATTTATTAATTAATCAATTCTTTTGTTGGCTTGATGATCCATATGTATCACGAGTGGATGATATTTTCGTTTCTTTCTAGTTTCTATTAACAAATGAACACATACTTTTCAACTACAGAGTTTTCTGAAAGCTTCCGATCCCTTTTCCCTTTCTTCTTTTAATAAAAAATAAACAAAACCACTTTTAATCTTTTTCTTTATCTGTTTTAATAAACAAATTTTATATTTCATAAGAATGGTTCAATGAGTCCACCTTTGACCATGTCATGATCATAATATAGGGTGGTCTGAGTAAAGTCTATTTGAAAAGATTATCACGCCATTACAGAAAATTTTCTCTCAATAGGGCCTTCAATTCTTTCTCACATAGAAATAGTGTGTTCTTTCTCCTTGTGAATTTTCTAGCTATTTGCATCATCCATATATTTTTTCTTGAATTCCTAAGTCTTTTTTTTTTAAAAAACCACAATATCATTTACTTTTATGAAAAATAATTTAAGAGCCAATAATATGGTGGCTTAATGAATAATGAAATTGAATCAAAGATTGAGTTTGTTGAGGAGTGAGATCAGAGTGACCATGATAAGACAGAAGGGACCACTTATTAGATTTGCATGGTTCCATTCCATACATGACATCAGCGTACATCAATTCAAAATCTTAAATTCTCTCTTTTCATTTGTGATAGTGCGTTCACTGTTCAGATCCAAATGTGAATGGGTGGCGGCGTTTGGTTGAACCCATTAATTTATTTAACACTTTTAAACTTTCTAAATTTCAACTGGAATCTAAAACTATATCATGGCCAACCTTCCCTTCCCAATTCATAAATTATTAGTAGTACTATAAGAAGTTTAATTTTCCTTGTAATATATAAACAATTATTATTAGAAGATAGATGATGGAATGAAATGTCGGTTTGAAAAAGTTGAAAAAAAGCACCCCTAACTTTATGAAGAGAGAGACAAAAATATAATTGAAAAACTAATATCCATGGGGAAAAGGATAATGATATAGAAACAAAGAACTAAGATTCAAAGGACAAAAATATATAGAAAAAGATATAATAAAATACAAAAGCGTCACACACTTGGGTAATGATCTTCATCAACTTCATCTTGTACACAGTGATATAATTAACTAGACCCTATGTATGTAGTAGATCATTGGATCTCATGATAACATATATTAATATTGTAAATATTCCAACCTATATATAATGACAATTAAAAAGAAAAAAGAGGGACATACTATAAGACCTATTATTGAACGGTGAGAAAGCTTGATGAGATTTCTTACGGATCCTAGTTGGTGGGTCATGGCTTCATCAACCTTCTTTGCGATTACCAAATATTTTCTTCATGTCGAATAATGACGGTGGCCTAGGGCTTGATGCAGCACCATTTGAAGAAGTGCTTGCTGATGGGTTTGATAATGGTTTTGGCCACAAAGAACCTTTTATGGTAGGCAAGGTGATTGAACTTTGTGATGTGTTATTGTTTGAAGTTTGATTATTAGTAGAAGATCGATTCGTTGGACACAAATAATCTCTTATTTGATTCCTCTTTGGGTCACCCATTTTATGGTATATAACCAAATCAAAGGAAACAAAAGATTTGGGATAATGAAGTGAAGAACAAAAGGTTTCAAGCTAAGAGAGACAGTAGAAAGGGGTGTGTGTGTTGATGATGAGTATTTATAGGCAAATTAGAACATTCTAGATTGGTTTAACATTTCAATAGGAAGAAGAAAAATGAAAAATCAGAAATTGATTCACTAATCTCACTTACATGTAACATATTACAGCTAGCTAGGTATGTGGCTGTAACTTAGCCTCACACTGCCAACCATTCTCGCTAGCTTTTGGGATTTTAATTGCATCATCACCGCATCATCTTATCATCACATACAAATACATTACTCAAAGTAAAAAAATAGCTTAATAAATATCTTTAAAACATTAATTAAAATAATAATATCAATTTCATTGAAAGATTATACATTATTCTCACATGAAAGATTTTTGTAATAAAAAATAATTAACTAAAAACAGACAAAAAAAAATTTTTGTTTTTTTAGTATTATCGTTTCCACACATAGAACTATAGTCATTCACGTATCATGTATGCGATTCATTAACTACTTGATTATTTAATTAAAAAAAACGTCCAAAGAACTGTTCATTTGGTTGTCTTGCATCCGAAGCAATTCAAAATGTTATATCATGCATCATACATCCAACAATCCCATCCCAATTTCAATGCATGCCAGCGCATATATACACGTCAGAAAAAACGTAAGGATATATAAGAGGGTGTTTCTAGAACAAGTCAAAGCTAAGATAAATAAAAATATAAGTCAACAATTAGAATGTGTGGTTGACCGTCCAAATCAACAAAGCTTTTAAATTTTCATATTTACAATACATTTTTAATGTATTGAATATATTTAATATTTTTAAAATTACTCCTTTTTATTTAACAAATATTTTGTTGGCTAATTCTATCTTAAAGGTTTTCGGTCATTCATCAATCATCCCACATATAGCTGATGGTTAAGATTAATATATTATTTTCACATATATGCTATAGCCATTCATGTATGTGATTCATTAACTACTTGATCATTTAACAATAATAAAAAAACTCCCAAAGAAGCAGGGGTTCATTTGGTTGTCTTGCATCCGAAGCAATTCAAAATGTTATAACATACTTTCGCCAAAGATTAGGGGCAACCTAAATGAGTGATATTTTAGCGGTAATAT
>NC_029788.2:121430415-121446904 GCF_000816755.2 Arachis ipaensis
GATGTCCGCGGATCGGATCGGATCGGATATGATATCCGCACTTTTTAGTGCCGGATCCGATCCGTACATTTGCGGATTGGATCGGATCGGATATCGGATATATCCGCATAATTAAACCTTCTCTTTTTAACATATTTCTATGTAAAAGAATTCGATAAAAATATTTTTTTCATACTTTTAAACTTATTTATTCCTAAAATATTTTTAATCAAACTCTCTCTAAATAACAAAAATAAAATAATATAATATATGAATAATAATTACTAACTAAAACATACAAACAAGTAAATATAATACCAAACATATATATATTTTTAATTATTATAGTGCGGATCCGCGGATCAGATACGCGGATGTAGAGCAGATATCCGCGATCCGATCCGCAAAGGGTGCGGATCGGATCCGATCTGATCCGATCAATTTGCGGATCGGATCGTATCCACAATTTTCGGATCGGATGCGGATATTTACTGCGGATCTGTGGATACGATCCGATCCATGGACATCCCTAATTTTATCTAACTCCACTCCTGTTCATGATTACGGTGTCAAAATTTAACTATTGATTTTATTAATTTTCTGCGAATATTATTACTATTTTCTGTCAATATTATTGTGGACATATTTCTTCTGCGTGTATTTTTCTCTTTGTTAATTTTTTTATATGTTGTGTTCTCTCTGATGAGGATGTAGAATCGATTTTGATATATAGTGAAAATTTTTTAAATATTTAAATATTTAAAATTACATATTAAATTTTTTATCTTTTTATTTAACATTTAACTAAACCAATTAAATCTGATTAAATTCCAATCAAATTATTAAACTAATAAATCGGTTACCTCACCGATTTATTGACGAGTTCGATTCTCACTTACATTATTTCATTTGAATATGAGTTACTATCCGCATTCATGAAACAGAGTTATTTGTCTCTCTTTCAGTATTTTAATTTGCATCCTCCAATTCCACACGACATCATCGTCCACACAAACTTAAATGTATATATAGTATTATTTAGTAGAATACAGAAAATCATAAAATATACACAATAATCATTGGTGCTAATTTGCTAACAAATCAATTGGGAATTGTAGTTAAACACTTAAAGTTCCATATTTAATTCGTTTATTATAAAATCTCTATGGGCCCCACTTAATGACTTCATTCTAATTTCATCCCAATTTCAATGCATGCCGGCACATGTATACAACTATAAGAAAAAAACAAGGAATAATGGTATTTCTAGATTCTAGAACCAAATCAAATTACAGATAAATAAATAAAAATATAAGTCAATAATTATAATATTTGTCGATTGACCGTTTTTCAACCTATTCTTTAATTTTGCATTTAACTTGCAACTTGCAACTTGCAACTTGCAACTTGCAAACGTGCTTGCGTGTCAGTGTTGTTAGATAGTTTGTTAATGAACGCTAATCTTCCCTAGTCTCTGTCCTTTATGAATTTTGAGAGTTTGAAAATGGTGCAGATATTCAAATAATGAATGAAACAGTTAACTGCCTAAGAACTTTACATTCCTAAATTTCGCATAATTAACATTCATGGTCTCGTCTCTATACCAAACCTATTATTATTGTAAACATATATGTACAAGCACGGTTGTTAGTGATTGAGTAGTGGTACCTCTAATTAACAAATTAATTACTAATAACTAACTTTTGCTATATCAAATTAATCAAACTCGAATTTTATTTAATTTAATTTGATGAACGATTTGGCACATGAACTTGATTTTTCAAATTTACACCAATTATTCTATTATCTTTTTTTATATATATCTAAATCGATAATCATTTTTTTTTCTTTTGTGAAAGCAGGGGTCATAGACCCCAACAGAAAGAAAAGAAAACTAAAACAAACAGGCTTTAACAAGAGCCTCTAAACTTAAAAATGTCAAAAATATCTTAAAAAATATCTTGACACACATACATTGTAAGAAGGGCATCAAATATATCAAAATTTCATGACATCATACAGAAATTAGGTTGGCAAAAACTGCAAGATACAGTGGTATGATTAGTATTAGTTAAAATTTTTCTAAGTTTAGATGACTCTATTTATGGTTTATAGTTTAAGTTATTTGTTTTTGTTAAATTTGAATATCTGTGATGTGAAGTTTTAGGATTATTTGTGGCGTTCCGAAACAATACATCTTACATATTGGGCACTGTTACCATACTTAGAACTTCCGGTTCTCATACCATATTCTATTGTTGTTTTTCAAATGCAGGTCGTAACCCACCTCAGTGAGTTGCGAGATGGTGACAGAGTAGAGGATCGTATGCTCTCTTTTGTTTTTTGATTATTTGTTATAGTACTTTCTCTCATCTTTTTACTTTTAGACTTTCTGGCCATAAAGACTTGATTTGAGAGATAAGTTGTATAAGCTGTTTTAAACTTCAGAAACTCTGTTGTATTCAGTTTGACTAGCCAGTCTAAACTCCACAGGCTGTGACTAGTCCTCTTTTTATATATCATACTTATATATATGTCTTGTTTAATTTAAGTACTATCTTGTGTATCTTGGAGCTATCTACAAGATTTTATATATATTATGTCTTGTTCCGTCTATGCCTATGCGTTTAGTTATCGTGTGTGAACGTTTAACGTTTCGTAATTCTGCTTTATGCGACTTTGAGTTTTATTCCTTCGCCGGACTTCTAGTTATACAAATTATTGGATATATATTATATATTATATGAGCTTTAGAACTGTCGTGACACTTTGTTATCCTTCGTTTTACGGCGCGAGATAAGGCTTAAGGTAACGGGGTGTTATAAAGGTGGCTTGCGTACGCGAGATTTGCAAGTTGACACTCATGCGTAAGCGAAAAAGTGCTTACGTACGCGACCACCCAACTTTATTGAAAAGTGACTTTTTAAGTTCTCAACCATTTCTAAGCCTTTTAAACTTCTATAAATCTTGTTATGAGTTTAGAACTGGTGTAATAGAAGATAGAAGAGTTAGGATGTTACATTGTTCCATAAAATTGAGATGAACTCTTTTTCCAAATACTTTGATGATGAGAACAGCTTTTCATAGTTTGCACCACTCATCAAATTCCTCTTTTAAATCTGGGATAACCAGCCAAGAATCAAAAGACTTCTCTAACGTAGGAGAATCGCTCTCTTCAGTGTTCGGGGACTCCTCCTCAATAGCAACAAGCTGGCTTTGGTTCGTCTCCACATCGATTCCTGTAGTTGATAGTAAAGACTTCTTATAAGAAATAGTTTTAACAAAGGGTACATTTAGGAAATAAAACACCAACAAAATGGAAATGGAAATCAAATCATTCAATATTTAATATTCATTCAAACAAAGGCTGAAGTCAATATTAGTGAGGGTTGGTCCAATTTGACAATTTCAGATTTTCTCCCCATTATCCCAACACAACCCCACCTAACAGTAGTGGTCCCATTCATCCTCCTATTTTCACACCACCATTATCTTTGTTTAGTAAATCTCAAAATGGAAATGATAACTTAATAATAGACCAATTTAATAATGATTTAATGATAAATTTAAAAAAATCATTTGTCATTTATAAAAATGTAATTTATTAGATAAAATTATTTTTTAAAAACCACAATATCAATTATCTTTTAAAAAAAAAAATCATTTGATGGTAAACTACAAAATTTTTAAAAGGCAATATTTGGTGGCTAACAAGACATGATTACATGGAAGAATTTACGTATTAGGGTGAAGCCAATGCTTGTATAGCAACATAAATAATTTATGTATCTAAATATAGATTATGTCCAAATACATTACTAACAAGATGTAATAGATGAAGAGGGAAAAGATGAAAAAGTTCTTATTGAATGAGTAAACATATTGAACCACAAATTCATGCATATCTCTCGCAAATTATACTATGTAAGTAATCATTTATTTATGATATCACTTTCGGTATTAAGGATAGTAGGTATATATACACAGTTAAAGTTGATCTTATTAATTTTCTCTTTTGAACAAATCAATGGGTAGTTTGATCACATCCTTTTATTAAAATATAATCAATATATATATATAGATAGATAGAGTAGTCCATTATTAATTAAAATATCATATTCGAACATTATTGGTAAAAAAGTGTTCATTATTTTTTTCATTTCAAGAAAAATATAATTAATTCAAAACAAATTCAAGTTAAGGGACCACTGAGCCCTTCCCTATAATTCCCCTAATTAATCCCTTCCCTCTTAAGTAATGTTGTCAAAGCCAGTTTGCCTATTCAACACTAATAGCATTCTAAGAATTTGACTATTGAGTAGGGTATATACGGTAAAATTAAGCTAGGTAGAGATAGGTAGTAGCTAGTTGCCTAGTTGTACAAAGACAAATTCAAAGAATGAAACAGCTAATTAAAGCAAAATCAGATAGAGCAATTAGTGTAAGATTTTGTTTTACATTCCTAAATTTCACATAATGAACATTCGTGGTCCCTACTCTACTACAGTACAACTAGACACATTATTATTTAAATCCAAGAAAAGACACCAAATATTAATAATATATGTGTCACCACAATGTAGAAATATATGTACAAGCATGATTGTTAGTGATTGGGTGGTTAGTTACTTTATTTAACAAATTTTAATTGCTAACTTTTGCCATATCTAAATCAATTATCAGTTCATCATGAAATTAAAGTTGAGAGCAATTTATGATATAGATAAATATTTCATTTTATTATTTAGATTATGCATGGATATGCATTAATATTAATAATATACATGAAAGTATTTATACAAAATAGCAGATCTATATATGATGCTAATGAAGTGATGCAACCTGGTGAATTTAATTTATGTCAACAAAATTGCATGCACACCTGCTATAATTAATTGTTGCAGTTTTTTTTTTTTTTGGGTGGAAAGAGAGGGCAAAACCCCAAAATAAGAAACACAAACTAATTAGGTTCTCTCAATCTGAGAGCACCAGAACAATCTAGAAATAAAACATAACTCAAATCAAAGAGGGACATCAAATATATGTAAATCAATAGGAAGTTTTTGTCCTTTTTTAGCAAGTAGATCTGCTACCATATTTCCTTCACAAAGAGTATGATTCCACACCACGTTTTGAAGACGTCGGGCAAGAATCTTAATATCATCAATGAGCATGTTGCACGGGTGGGCAGAAGAACAATTTTTTTTTTATGAAGTTAATTGCTGACCAAGAGTCTGACTCCACTACAATTTTTTGAAATCCATTTGCATTTGCAATTTGAAGTCCTTTAACAACAGCCCATAACTCAGCATGAGTTATAGAGCAATTTCCAATATTACAAGAGAAACCCATCACAAATCTGCCTAGGTGGTCTCTAAACACACCTCCATAAGCTACATTGCTACTGTGGACATACAAAAATCCATCAACATTTAGTTTGAGGTAATGTTTCGAAGGAGAATTCCACCGAATTAGACGTTCTGATCTCACCTGTTGTTTCTTGTGGTGAGACCATTGAGTCTCAAAATTTATGATCTCTTTAATTATTGTAGTTTTAAGTCAACAATTTATTAGTCTTTTATTCAGAAAATTGAAAGCCATTTTTTTTATTTAAGGATAATATATTAATGAAATCTTCCCTTAATTGCTTTAATTTAGTCATGACTGAATTTAATACTATTTATATACCAAACAAAAATATGTTATATAGTGCATAATTTTTTTTAAGGAACATGCTATGAGATTTATTTATTACCAAGATAATATTAGTAAAAATAGGATACCATTTTAATAAAAATACTAAAAATATGATTTTTTAAAAATGTTTATATGTGTTATGTTATTATTGGACCTCTTTATTAAATCAGTTAATAATTTATTTTTTAATAAACCAGAACAAAATCGGTTTATTATAGTAACAATAATAAACCTAATTGTCTACATTATAATTATTATTAGACCCTAGTTGAACCGATCAAATTACACAATCTAAACCGAATAACTTTAAATTTTTTAATAAAAAGACAAATATATCTCTAACTTTTTGCGGACATTTAAATTCCTAAAAATTTAAAAATACAATTTCTCAAAAAAATTAGATTTATTGTTATTACGAAGGGTAACCGGAGATTATTGGATTGGATTAGTTGGGTTGGCCCAATCGTCTGAAAGGGGAAGCCTTGGGGCAGGTTAACAATCCAAGGCCTCCGTCCGACTTGCGTGTGAGAGAAGGGGGTGGTATCTGCAAAGACACTCCGATGCCAAAGTTAGCAAAGGAGCAAAACAGGTCTAGAGAGTATTGGGCTTAGTGATACCTGAGGGATGTCAGTGTATTTATAGTGGTGAACCCATAATTACCGTTGGAGTAGTTCCACCATTTAAGGGGGAATAACCATCCATTTATCTTAGGAAAGTTGGGGGTAAAGCTCCTGGAAGTGGGTAGAGAGATTTTAGGGGTAGTTACTCATTTGAATGAGTGTTTATCTGCCAGCCAATCTTCGTTTTCGACTTCTTCAGGGCAAGTCGTGGCAAGAACTGACTTCTCAAGATGAAGGTCGGCGTTAGATTGGGCCTTCCGTTTGGACCTGGGCCTCAGCATTGGGCCAGGGTATCAACAGTGCCCCTACTTGAGCCCAATTTCTTTCAAGATTTGGGTTCGAGTATTCTACTCGGGGTCGTAGCCGAATTGTGAAGGGACCGACGTGATTGTTTGGAACCGACGTGACTTTTCGTGACCTTTGAATTTTCACAGTCGCGTCTAATCAAACGTCGCGTCCGTTAGAGGTTCGTGTATCTACACGTAGGGATTAATTACCTTGGTAACGGTGCACCCATTAATGACTGCTTCTGCTTTTACCATTAAGCCCCTAACTTGTTTATAAATACTTTCCCTCTCTTTCGTTGTTTTGTTTCTGCGAATTTTCAACTTCTTCTCATCTGTTCGTGGGGAATTCTTGTTTGAAGGCATTCATCTTTCTATATCCTTTTTCCAGGCAAAGGTTAGTTTTTTTCGCCTCTTCTCTTTTCATAAGGTGCTTCTGTTTGCATGCTTTTATTTTAGAGAGAGGAGTTGGCTTGTAGACCTCTGTTTGATTCCAAGCCCCTTAGAGACCCTGTTTTTGATTCTTTTCCTTTTTTCCTTTTGTAGGTTTCATTAATCCTCTTTAGGAAACAATGTCTTCCCTAGAACTTCTTGCTCAGTGGGTCGAGGTCACGGTCCTAGGGGAGGAACCTATGGTTGACACCGATTTTATCACCAATCTTCGCACTCGTCACAAGCTCTGTATCTCTGATGAGGATGAGTCAAAGTATGAACTGCTTGCCTCGGGTCCGGAGGACCGGGTTTGTTTTGGGAGGGCTTCTGAGGCATCCCCTCATTTCTTCTATATGTATGAGAGTATGATCACCCGCCTGGGCGTTTTTCTCCCTTTTTCTGATTTTGAGGTCACTATTTTACGCCATTGCCGTGTTGCTCCTACCCAGCTTCACCCCAATTCCTGGGGCTTTCTGAAAATTTATCAGTTCCTTAGCCATGCTTTAGACTTTCCGACGTCCCTGAGGATTTTCTTTTTCCTTTTCCATATGACCAAATCCTTTAGTGGGCAAAATAACAAGCAACAGTGGGTGTCTTTCCGAGCTATACAAGGTCGGAGAGTCTTCACCCTTTTCGATGAATCATTTCATGACTTCAAAAATTATTTTTTCAAAGTTCAAGCCGTAGAGGGTTACCGCCCCTTTTTCCTGGATGAGAGTTATTCTCCTCGCTTTCCTCTCTACTGGTTGGAGGCCTTCCCCTGTGAGAAATATAGTTTGGATGACCTGGATGAAGTGGAGGCAGCCATTGTGGGGTTCCTCCGAGAAGTGTGGGGGAGGGCCCCTATCTGGATACCAAAAAGTTTCTCCAGGGGGGTCCGACTTTCGTCCAGACACAATTAGGTAGCCTTTGATTTGTTTATGTTTTCCGACTTCGTTTCTTCCGACTTGTTTTGTTGATTTTTAGCTACCTATTATTTTTTTTTTACAGAGATGGCAAAAAAGAATTTCAGGGAGTCTTACCAGAGTGTTCAGGAGGCCAAGGCAAGATCCCGCGCCAGAGTTGGTGGTGCCAGGGTAAGTAGCTCTTCCCTTCCTTCTCCTCCCCCTTCTTCCCGCAATTTGGGGACCCCTTCTCGACCTATTGTTATTCCTTCCTCAACTTCTTCTCAGCCGTTCCCTCCTCCCCGATCTTCTCCTGAGTCAGAAAAGAAGAAGCGCAAGACTTTAGAGTCTAGCCCTTCTTTTGAAGGTGAGGCTAAAGTGGATGCGCCTCAGTTTGTTCGAAAGTACATCTACCCTCATACCCGTATAGGTATGGATGATGTTTCTATTCAGAATCACCTTACTATTCTGGCCCAGGAGAGTATCAGGGCAGTGAGGGTGTGCACAAAGTTCCTTGATATTTTTGAGAAGACTCCTCTTAGCTCTCTGGGTTCATCCTCGAGGGTTGAAGAGTTGGAGGGGAGGCTTCTCTTATATTAGGGGCAGGAGAAAGGGCTGAAGGAGGAGGTCGCCAAATTAAAGGAGGAGAGGGATAGCCTCCGGGAGAGGGAAAGCAAGTTGCAGGCTCAGTGCAACATGGAGGAGGGCTTGAGGTTGAAGGACAGGAGAGTTATTCGAGCTTGTTTGAAAACCTCGTGGCGGTGAAGAAGGATTTGCTAAAGGCTCGGAATGATTTTACCGAGTTGGAGGACTCCATTGCTGACGGGGCCGAGGAAGCATGGAGCATCTTTAAGGAACAGGTCGGAGTTCTTGCTCCCGACTCGGATCTCTCTCCTTTGGATCCGGACAAGGTCGTCATTGACGGGGCTATAGTCTATCCTCCTTCTCCCCAGTATGTCACTGAGTCAGATTTGAAGACTCGGGACAGAGGATAATGGAGTCTCCTCCCCGACCAAAGGATGCTCCGAGTTCCTCGAAGGCTCCGAGAACCTCCGCTCCTTCTCTTATGGACACTTCTCTCCCTGGTCCTGATGGCACTCCTACTACCTTTCCTAACTCTGGTGCTGCTCCGAAGACTCCTCTCGGCTCTGGTGGTGACACTCTTTGAAAATTTGATCATGGCTATATGGGGGCCCGGCCTGTGGGTCTCCTCTTTTTTAAACTTATTTGTTTGTGGTGGTGGTTTGCTAATATTTTTCTTGGCCTTTTTAAGGCCGTAAACAAAAATACTTAGAAATACCCTTTTTTGGATAAGGGTTTTAAGTTACCTTTCTTTTTCGTGTGCATGCTTTACTGATTTTAGGTTTTTGGAGAAACCCCTTTGATCCTTATTTTGAAAACCCTTTTTCTTGGCTGTCTGTCCTTCCTTTTGAGTTCCTTTTTTCTTTAAGAACTTAGGACAACCTTTAGCTTTTGGCACTTTTAATAGGTTTTTCAATCTCTCTTTTGATATTCCTTATACCCAATATTTTGATTTATTGAGTTCTTATGACTTAGGTTATTTTTGCGATGCGTTTTCTTTGCTGCTCGGTTTTTTATTTCGACTTATGAGTCGGAAAGTTTCCGAGTTTTTCACGATCGACTTTTATAACCTCTTTACACCAACTTGTACCTCGTCGTTTTATCCTGACGACCATCTAGGTCGGTTCATGGGATTTTCACGTTTTGTCGAGTTTAAGCCAGCGCGTTTCGTAGAAGGAAAGAAAAGCGAGAAGGAATTTATAAGAGATATTCCAAAAGATCTTTATTTATTTGGGAAGGTACTTTTGCTGCTACTAGGGTTTTTATAATCTATTTTTCCTTAGTCTCTACTGTGATGCCTCGTTAAAAACCCTTCTTCAGAAAAAACCCTTTTCTTTTGGGAAGAAAAATCATGAAGTTGGGAAAAGAGTACATCAGGGAGCAGAGTTTGCTTTTAACTATAGTACCTTTTCATGTTACAAGCATGCCACGACCTTGGTAACTTGGTGCCGTTTAGGTCGGTTACCTTGTAATAGCCTTTTCCTAAGACCTCACTAACTTTGTATGGTCCCTTCCAATTAGCAGCGAGCTTTCCTTCCCCCGATTTGTTGACTCCAATGTCGTTTCTGATCAAGACCAAATCGTTTGGGGTGAAACTTCTTCGAATGACTTTTTTGTTGTACCTGGTAGTCATCCTTTGTTTCAATACTGCTTCTCTTATCTGGGCTTGCTCTCGGACTTCGGGGAGAAATTCAAGCTCCTCTTTGTGCCCTTGTATGTTTCCGATTTCGTCATGGAGGATCACCCTTGGACTTTGTTCACTGATTTCTACTGGTATCATGGCTTCTACGCCGTAGACAAGTCGGAAGGGTGTTTCTTCTGTGGCGGATTGTGGCGTCGTCCGGTAAGCCCACAACACTTGTGGGAACTCCTCGGCCCAAGCTCCCTTTGCATCTTATAATCTCTTCTTTAGTCCTGCCAGTATGACTTTGTTAGCTGCCTCGACTTGTCCATTTGCTTGTGGATGTTCCACCGAGGTGAACTGGTGTTTGATCTTCATTCTGGCCACTAGGCTTCTAAAAGTAGAGTCGGTGAATTGGGTTCCATTATCTGTAGTGATGGAATAGTGTATCCCATACCTTGTGATGATATTTTTGTAGAGGAACCTCCGACTTCTCTGGGCTGTGATGGTGGCTAATGGTTCTGCTTCTATCCACTTTGTGAAGTAATCTATTCCCACAATTAAGTATTTGACTTGTTCTAGGGCCTGGGGAAAAGGACCTAATAGATCCATTCCCCATTTTGCGAAGGGCCATTGAGAAGTTATGCTGATGAGCTCCTCGGGTGGGGCCACGTGAAAATTTGCATGCATTTGGCATGGTTGGCACTTTTTCACAAATTCTGTGGCATCTTTCTGCAAGGTCGGCCAATAGAACCCAGCTCGGATTACTTTTTTAGCTAGCGGCCTGGCTCCGAGATGGTTTCCACAGATCTCATTATGAACCTCCTCTAGTACTTCAATGGTCCTTGAGGTCGGTACGCATTTCAGCAATGGCATTGATATTCCTCTTTTATAGAGGATATCTTTCACCAGAGTATAATATTGCGCTTCCCTTCGAATTTTCTTAGCCTCTTTTTCCTCTTTAGGGAGGATGTCAAATTTTAGGTATTCAACCAAGGGATTCATCCATCCGAGGTTTAGACCGATTACTTCAAGGACAACTTGTTTTTCTCTGTTTTCACCACGGAGGGTTCTTAGAGAGTTTCCTGGATCAGGCTTCTATTATTCCCTCCTGGTTTGGTGCTTGCTAACTTGGAGAGGGCGTCTGCTTGCTATTGAAATCCCGAGTTATCTGTTTAACCTTGGTTTTCGCAAAGCACCCGAGGTACTCCAGAGTTTTTTCCAAGTATCTCTTCATATTTGGGTCCTTGGCCTGATACTCTCCGTTTATCTGGGAGGTCACCACTTGAGAGTCGTTGTATATCGTCACTTTTGTTGCACCAACTTCTTCTGCCAACTTCAATCCTGCAATCAGGGCTTCATATTCTACCTGATTATTTGAAGCTGGGAATTCAAATTTGAGGGATACCTCTATTTCGGTTCCCCTTTCATCAACCAATATTATGCCTGCACCGCTTCCTGTCTTGTTTGAGGATCCGTCTACGTAGAGTCCCCATGTAGTTGGCTTTTCCTCTTGGTCCCCTGCATATTCCGCTATGAAGTCGGTGAGACACTGGGTTTTTATCGCCGTCCGAGTTTTGTACTTCAAGTCGAACTCGGAGAGCTCTATCGCCCACTAGACCATTCTCCCCGCTACGTCCATTTTTTGGAGGATTTGCTTCATGGGTTGGTTCGTTCGGACTCTTATTGTGTGGGCTTGGAAATAAGGCCGTAACCTCCGTGAGGCTATTACTAAGGAGTAAGCAAACTTCTCTAGTTTGTGGTACCTTAGCTCGGGGTCTTGTAGAACTTTGCTGATGAAATACACTGGATGCTGTCTGACCTCGTCCTCTCTTATCAGAGCTGATGCGATAGCTTTGTCTGCTACGGACAAATATAGGACGAGGTCTTCCCCAACTAGAGGTCGGGTTAGGATTGGAGGTTAGCTCAAGAATCTTTTGAACTCCTGGAACGCTTCTTCACATTCTGGAGTCCATTCGAACTGGCATCCCTTCCTCAGTAGAGAGAATAATGGAAGGGATTTTAATGCTGACCCTGCCAAGAACCTGGAAAGCGCTGCAAGTCGGCCATTCAGTTGTTGAACCTCTCTTAAGCAAGTCGGGCTTTTCATTTCTAAGATAGCCTTACACTTGTCTGGGTTTGCTTCGATTCCTCTTTGTGTTAGCATAAACCCTAGAAATTTTCCAGCCTCCACCGCGAAGGCACATTTTGCGGGACTTAGCCTCATCCCGTGTAACCTTAGGGTGTCGAAGACTTGCGAGAGGTCTGACAAGAGGTCGGCTTTGTCCTTGGTTTTTACTAGCATGTCGTCCACGTAAACTTCCATTAAGTTCCTGAGGTGGGGAGCGAACACCTTGTTCATCAGCCTTTGGTATGTGGCCCCTGCGTTCTTTAATCCAAAAGGCATGACCACGTAGCAGTAGTTTGCTCTGGGCGTGATGAACGATGTTTTCTCTTGGTCCGGCTTGTACATCGGGATTTGGTTGTATCCCGAGTAGGCATCCATGAACGACAAGTATTGATATCCCGAGCTAGAGTCCACTAGAACATCAATGCTTGGGAGTGGATAAGGGTCTTTTGGACACGCCTTATTTAGGTCGGTGTAGTCGACGCACATCCTTCACTTGCTGTTTTGCTTTTTGACTAGCACTACATTCGCTAGCCATGTGGGATATTTAACTTCTCTGATGAAGCCAGCTTCTAGGAGTGCTTGTACTTGCTCTTCTACCGCTTGGGCTCGTTCCGGGCCGAGCTTACGCCTTCGCTGATGTATAGGTTGGGATCCTGGATATACTGAGAGCTTGTGGGACATAAGCTCGGGGTCTCTCCCTGGCATGTCGGATGCCTTCCAGGCAAAGAGGTCGGAGTTGTCTCTTAATAGTTTGGTCAACCTTTGCTTTAAGACTTCCTCTAGGTTGGCACCTATGTTGGTGTTTTTCCCTTCCTCTTTGCCGACTTGTATTTCCTCAGTTTTTCCTCAGTTTGTACCACCGAGCTCTATGGTGTGGACTTCTTCGCCTTTTTCCCGCAGGTTCAGGCTTTTATTGTAGCATTTTCTTGTCAATTTCTGATCTCCCCGTACCTTTGCTATCCCCGCAGGTGTCAGGAATTTCATGCAAAGATGAGGGGTAGATACCACCGCTCCGAGTCGATTTAGGGTAGCTCTACCAATTAAGGCGTTGTATGCTGACCCTACGTCGATGACTATAAAGTCTATACTCAGAGTTTTATATTTTTCCCCCTTTCCGAAGGTAGTGTGGAGGGGTAGGAATCCCAGTGGTTTTATTGGCGTGTCGCTTAGCCCGTACAAGGTGTCGGGGTAGGCTCTTAACTCCCTTTCATCTAACCCTAGTTTGTCGAATGCGGACTTAAAAAGGATGTCTGCTGAACTCCCTTGATCTACTAGGGTTTTGTGGAGATGAGCATTGGCTAGGATCATGGTTATCACCACTGGATCATCGTGTCCAGGGATTATTCCTTGCCCATCCTCCTTTGTAAATGAGATTGTAGGGAGGTCGGGTGACTCACTCCCGACCTGGTAGACTCGCTTGAGGTGTCTCTTGCGAGATGACTTTGTGAGTCCTCCTCCCGCAAATCTTTCCGAGATCATATGTATGTGTCTCTCGGGGGTTTGTGGTGGTGGGTCTCTTCTTTCCCCATCATCTCGCTTTCTCTTCCCATGATTGTCATACCTTTCCATGAGATATCTGTCAAGTCGGTCCTCTCTGGCCAGCTTTTCTATCACATTTTTGAGGTCATAGCAATCATTTGTGGAGTGACCATAAATCTTATGGTATTCGCAGTAGTCGCTGCGACTTCCTCCCCTTTTATTTTTAATGGGCCTGGGAGGCGGCAGTCTTTCAGTATTGCAGATTTCTCTGTATACGTCCACTATGGAAACCTTTAGAGGAGTATAAGAGTGATATTTCCTCGGTCTGTCGAGACCGAGCTCTTCTTTTTTCCTGGGCTCTCTTTCTTTCTCTTTTACCGAGTGGGGGGTGCCCAGGCCGCCAACTCGGTTCTCGTTGTCTGGCATTCTCCTCCATGTTAATGTACTTTTCAGCTCTTTCTTGTACATCACTTAAGGAGGTGGGGTGTCTTTTTGATATGGACTGTGAGAAGGGACATTTTCTAAGCCCATTTACTAGCCCCATAATGACTGTCTCAGTAGGCAGGTCTTGAATCTCCAAGCATACTTTGTTGAAACTTTTCATATAGTCCCTTAGAGGTTCTCCGACCTCCTGCTTTATTCCCAGGAGGCTCGGTGCATGCTTGACTTTATCTTTCTGGATGGAGAACCTCATTAGAAACTTTCTTGAGAGGTCTTCAAAACTGGAGACCGATCTTGGAGGGAGGCTATCGAACCACTTCATCGCTGCTTTTGACAGAGTGGTCGGGAAAGCCTTACAGCGCGTTGCATCCGAAGCGTCAGCCAGATACATCCGGCTTTTGAAATTGCTTAAATGATGCTTCGGGTTCGTGGTTCCATCATAGAGGTCCATATCAAGGCTTTTGAAGTTTATGGGAACTTTTGCCCTCATTATATCCTCACTAAATAGGTCCTCCCCTCCTAGGGGCAACTCTTCTCGATCGCCTCGGGAATTCCGGCCTCTGAGGGAGGATTCTAGCTTTGAGAGTTTTTCCTCTAACTCTTTTCGTCGCGTCATCTCATCCCTTAGATTTCTTTCTATCTCCCTTTGTCGTTCCAACTCCTGTTCCAGCTGTTTCAAGCGACCTTGGTGGCCATGGACTAGTCCCATTAGTTCAGTCGCATGGGGTGATCCATCCTTTTCCGATTCACACCCCTCTGAGGAGTTCATCTTCAAATTTTTGAATCTGGAGGTGCCTTCCCTGTGTTGGTCGTTGGTTCCCTGGTGATGAGTTAGATCTGCGTCATTGTTTCCTGTATCGAGATTCTCCTGTTCGGAATCTGACGCTATATGACCATCTTCTTGCAACATATTCGCCATTACTGGATGATCTCTCGGTTCCCCGGCAACGGCGCCAATATTACGAAGGATAACCGGAGATTATTGGATTGGATTAGTTGGGTTGGCCCAATCGTCTGAAAGGGGAAGCCTTTGGGCAGGTTAACAATCCAAGGCCTCCGTCCGACTTGCGTGTGAGAAAAGGGGGGTGGTACCTGCAAAGACACTCCGATGCCAAAGTCAGCAAAGGAGCAAAACAGGTCTAGAGAGTATTGGACTTAGTGATACCTGAAGGATGTCAGGGTATTTATAGTGGTGAACCCATAACCACCGTTGGAGTAGTTCTACCATTTAAGGGGGAATAACCGTCCCTTTATCTTAGGAAAGTTGGGGTAAAGCTCCTGGAAGTGGGTAGAGAGATTTTAGGGGCAATTACTCATTTGAATGAGTGTTTATCTGCCAGCTAATCTTCGTTCCCGACTTCTTCAGGGCAAGTCGTGGCAAGAACCGATTTCTCAGGACGAAGGTCGGCGTTGGGGTGAGGCTCAATCCTTTGGATTGGGCCTTCCGTTTGGACCTGGGTTTCAGCGTTGGACCAGTGTATGAATAATTGTTATTGTTATAAAAAAATCAGTTTTATTCTAATTTGTTAAAAAATTAAAAAATAACTAATTCATTAATACGTCCAATAATAATACGATACGTAAACGTCTTTACAAAAAGATGTTTTATACGTTTATATAAAAATATCTTTTAAAAAATATAACTAATTTAAATATTGGTGATTGGTTAACTCATTCATTCGTTTAAGCAATCCTCGGTGGTTTAAAGAAAAGAATATGCCCTAATTAAAGTCAATGACAACGACATAGTTCCCCGTTATCCAACCACAACGACATAGGTCCCCCCATTCGTGCCCTATTTGCGCCACATCACGAAAAGAAAATTGTATTAACTATTTAACTTTAATAATATTAATTAATCAATTGATTCAATTCTTTTCTTGGCCTGATGATGATATGAATCATCATGATTCATGAGTGGATGATATTCCCTCTTTCCGTTTCTTTCCATTAATAAACAAGAACAAAATCACTTGAATCTTTTTCTTCTATCTATTTTAATAATCATAACCATGAAATTGCGTTTTTAGTAGAGCCTAATCGTCAACTACACACATTTGACGTGAACCCAATTTTAAATTTCATAAGAATGGTTCCAATGTGACCACCTCTGACCATGTCAATTATGATAATAATTTTTTTATCTTAAATTTTAAATAAATATTAAATTATAAACTATAAATTTTGATCTGAAATTCTTAACGTTATTATAAAGAAACACTCTTTCTTAACCTCCGGGATAACTCTCTTTTGAGACCGCACTTTTATAAAAGTTTGTCTAAATAAGCTTAGTAAGAATACTTTTAAATTAAAAATTAATCTATTATAATTAATTAAAA
>NC_029788.2:121446929-121447905 GCF_000816755.2 Arachis ipaensis
AATGATAATGATTTCTTTTTGTATTTTTTACTTGTCTTGTTATTACATCTTTGTTTTTCAATGATTTATATTAAAATTTGATTATAAATAACTTGTACTCCTATCTAACCGTTTTAAGTTGCTAAAAGAGATTATTTAGTGATAATAAACTGGACAGAATTCATATATAGTTTGTTACTTATAAAAAAGAAAATTTATTAGCCGAATAATTGATTTTTAAAAATCCATAATATCATTTATTATTTTAAAAATAATTTTAAAAGCCAATATAATGGTTTAATGCATTGTTTTGAAAATCGAACTGAGAATTGAAAACGGATCCGGTTAACTGAGAACCGATCACTGAATATTTTTGGTTCAAAATAAAAATTGACCAATAATAAATTGGTCAAAAAATAAATAAATCGATCAAATAACTAATTATTAATCGAACTGATTTAATTTTTAATAATTAATCGATTTAAAATAATAAAAAAAATTATATATTTTTTATGTAATTATATTATTTTATTTTATTCAAATAATTTTCATTCAATTTTTAAATCTTTAAATAAACATCTAAATTGATCGTTTTCGTATCCAGAAGCTTTGTTTGAAGAGATGATTTCGGAGTGAGGATGAGAATGATACAGGCACGAGGGACCACTTAGATTTGGTTCAATTCCATCACTTTCCATTAAATAAAAATGTTAAATTTTCTCTTTTCATGGGTTCAGACTTCAGACCCAAATGTGAAAGGTTGCGGCGTTTGGTTGGACCCATTATTTTATTTTATTTAACAGTATTAATCTAGCTAGTAACTTTGAAGTTTGAACTTTCTAAATTTCAACCTTCCCATTCATAAATTATTATAAGAAGTACTATCAGGAGTTTAATTTATATTTTCCGTGCATTATATAAAACATTATTATATGATGGAATGAAATGTCGGTTTGAAAAAATTGAAAACCAAACCTTCCACCTCAGAAATTAACTT
>NC_029788.2:121447965-121449270 GCF_000816755.2 Arachis ipaensis
TTGAAAGGACAAAAAGTATAGAAAAAGATATAATAAATAGAAAAGCGTGACACACTTTGGTATAATGATGTTCATCACCTTTATGTTATACAAAGTGATATAATTAAGTATCAACAAGCAACTGCTTCATCCTATGAGATCCACTATTTCGATCACATCATAACAAAATAACATATTATTGCAAATATTCCAACTATATATATATATATATGACAAAAAAAAAGAAGCAACATACTATAAGACCCATATTGGTGATGAGATGTGCTATGATCCGAGTTGGTGGGTCGTCATGGATTCATCAACCTTGTTTGCGACGACCAAAAATATTCGCCATATTGATTGAAGATGGCCTAGGGCTTGATGAAGTACCATTTGATGAAGAAGTGCTTTCTGATGGGTTTGATAATGGTTTTGGCCACAAAGACCCTTTTATGGTAGGCAAGGGGATTGAACTTTGTGATGTGTTATTGTTTGAGGTTTGATTATTAGTAGAAGATCGATTCGTTGGACACAAATAATCTCTTATTTGATTCCTCTTTGGGTCTCCCATTTTATAATCAAATTATAGGAAACAAGAGATTAGGGATAATGAAGTGAAGAACAAAAGGTTTTAAGCTTGGGGAAAAGGGCAATGAGAGAGTTAGAAGAAAGGGTGCGAAGTGGCCAAAATTTATAGGCAAATTAGAACGTTCTAGATTGGTTTAAAATTTTCCTTACGTAATGAATTTAATTTTATTTGCAATTCACTCTCATTTTCATTCCAATTTACAATCCCATTCCAAGAAGTAGAAGAGAAATCACACATTGGTTCACTTAATCTCACTTCATGTAACATGTTACAGCTAGGCATATGGTTTTTTGCCTCTTTAGCCCTTTCCATTATCAGCCACGTCATGCCACTATATTTGACTTTTATACTTTGAAGACACATAATACACACGTAGAGAGAGTAGTTAGTTGATAGTTGATACTTATTGATACTTTATAGTAAAATATAATTATTTTATTGTTTTCAGATATATATTTGGTTGTCTTGCAGCCGAAGCAATTCAAAAACATGCGTCATATATGTGGTGGCCAAAGTTTGGGGGCAACCTAAATGGCTGCAACTTCTTTTTTTTTGGAAAGAAAAAGAATTAATAACTGAGTTTAAAATTTACTATATCAATTAATTCTATAATGATATATTGGTCTTTTGAAAATTAACTCTAAGGATATTTTAGTTGTTTTAAAAGTTTAAATTTATAATTTTTAATATAATAATTAAATCATTTTTATTCTAAAAGAGTATTTTAGTCTGTTCAA
>NC_029788.2:121449332-121449990 GCF_000816755.2 Arachis ipaensis
ATTTAAGGAATGATAGGTGTCCTTTCTTACTTCATAATTGATAATAACATTTCAGTTGTATTTGAAGCTACTATCCGCATTCATAAAAGGCATAATCCAAATAATCTTCCATCATCATAGTATATATTAATACGAGTACAGAAAATCATATACATACATCATTAGTGTAACAAATCAATTCAGCAGATAAACGCCATAATTTGTTGATCATGAGCTGGAGTGGACCCCACTACGACTTCGTTATTCCAATCCCATCCTTTCTTTGTGCTTTTGCAGTGCAATGCAATGCGCATGCCAATAGGCTACTACATACGTACGTCAAAAAGGAACAAATTAAAAAAAAAAAAATATAACAAAATAAGTATATCATGGTGTGTGTTGGGTTTGTTTTTCTCTTTTATGAGGTTCAAATCTAATTTTTTGAGTATCAATTTGTATTTTTTGGCTGCTAACTTAATTAGAATTTTTAGAGAAAGTGAGAGTACAACCACAATGAGAGAAAAAAAGTTTTTAATTTTATGCATAATAACAATCTATGAGCAATAATTTCTCTCGTTCATTTATTATTAGATTAATCTGAGATTTAGACGAAAGGTTCGTCTCATTTTATTCTTTATTATAAATAATAAAAATATTGATTTAAAATTTGTAGTAAAAT
>NC_029788.2:121450344-121451845 GCF_000816755.2 Arachis ipaensis
TTGTAGATATTTTTATATTGTTTTCATATTAGATATTTATTTTATTTTTTGCTGCTAAGCTCTATCAGTATGTACAAGAATTATGGGTTAAAACTAAAGAACATTTCTAATAATATTTGCCTATTCATATTAAAATGAACCAATTCCCATTTGTGTTTTGACCATTCGATGTGTGGTATATGTAGCTTTTTTTTTTTATTTTTTTATTTTTTTTACACTTGATATTTAATATTTATTGACATTGAAATCATCAATTCAAAAGTAGTAAAAAATTGGGTTTATATGTTAAGAGTAATGTTCACACAAAAATAAAAAAATGATGGATATCGATCAACATAATATATGGAAAGTTAAACATTAAAAAATTGAAATAAAAATTATCGTTGTTAAGAAGAGCTAGCAATTAATGCACATTCCATCTATGTTCACCAATTGACAGTTGTTAAGAACCTTCTTCTAATTCATGGGTGTCTCATTCAAGATTTCGTATCATTTTGATTTACCCGGCTCTCGGTTTTGACAAATAGATTCAAAATCCAATCTGATCTATGCGGTTTGCATAAAATAAAATTCAATCAAATTTAAATTAATACAATTTTAATCAATTATCGATCTAAATTGAATTAGATGAATAATTTAATTTGAATCGGTTAAAATTTGAATACTCCTATCTAATTATACTATAAAAAATTAACTAGTCCTAACTTAATTTAAAAACTAATTCAAAAAATAAAAATGACCTCATATTTATAAAAATTACTAAACTTTTAATTTTAGACCATATGAAATTGAACACAGGTTTCCTTAATTTTTCTTCCCAAGCTATTTAGATCAGAGTGACATAATATAACTCATCACTAATTATAATTTGTGGTTATTGACTTTTGTTTTTGTTTTTGTTTTTTTTTCTTTTTCGCCCTTAACAATTGTAGCTAGTATATTTTTAAGTTTAAATCAATCGGTGGACGCCAAAATTGACTATATATGAAAGTAACTTGATAACATTGATTCATAAATATTTTGTTGTTTATCTCATACGTATGTACTACTCCTTTGCTTTTGCATAAAAAAAAAATATTATTTATATATTAAAATTAATTATTAAAATTATTTATTAATATATTTGTATATAAATATATGTATAATTTAATTTATTTTTAATATATATTTATATTTTAACATATATTTTATATTAGTAATTAAGAAAAAGAGGTTAAAGAGCTAGCGAGGTTGATATGAAAATTTCAATTCGGTTTCTGAGAAAGTCTGATTTTCGAGATATTAAATGGAGTAGGGAACTAGCATTAATTAATATATTTACTCCAACATAGGTTGAAATTAATTTATACATATAACACACTTTTCCATTAAATAATGTTGATGACGACACCCAAATTTAGTAATGATTTGGCACAGAAACTCATCATATGCTTTTTGAAAGTTTCCCCAACTACAGTTATTAATTGAAGTCAACCATGCAATCTTGTTCCAAATTGACTTC
>NC_029788.2:121451901-121452709 GCF_000816755.2 Arachis ipaensis
TAATTTTTTTCTGAATTTTTTTATTAAATAAAAACAATCTTCACTCTTTAGTCTTTATTATGATATTATCCTAAACTTTTCTCTAATATTTGTTAGTTTGACTTTTTAAAAAGTAGAATGCCATTTGATATCTCAAAACTAATTTAATACAAAACTGGAAATTATTACGTTTCCTTCTTCCCGAAGATACATATTTATATAATGAAGTTGATGGTGATTTGAAGATTTAAATCATAAATAATAATCATACACCTCATTGAATTATTGAAACCTTTTAGCCTGCCAAGTGAAAGGATTGTAACCAACGATTTCGTTACTTCCAGTACTTACCTCCATATATATATCTTGGGAAAAAATGGTGCACTCTATCTATATTATCTATGTAAAAGAGATAAATTATCCTAGTTAATAAGAAAATAACATGAGAATTCTCAATATGTCACATATATGATGCGCGACATATTGATATTTATTTTTTAATAATCTTAGACATTTAAATACTGACGATCTTCTAATAGACAATAGAAGATCATAATCCCTTCAAATTTCATAACACATTTAATAGTTGTATTATGTATCAGAGATTATCATTAATTTAATTGGCTAAAATTTTTCTAACTAACTTAAAAATACTGTGTTCAACTTATACCTCTCCATTCACCCAATATAGTTTGTAAGGCATTTTACTAATAATAAATAATTTAGAACCACTGTATATGTCTTATACCTCCCCATTTACTCAATATATTTTTATATTTTATAACATATTTTATTAATGAACTTTTAAAAATTATACTTTAAAAATTTT
>NC_029788.2:121452734-121453191 GCF_000816755.2 Arachis ipaensis
TTATCCACTACAAGAAAATGGAATATTTGTAACAAAAAATTTGTATCAAATATAAAATTGTTACAAAAAAAATAGTATTTTATAATAATAATTAGTAATTGTTACAAAAGAATAATGTTTTGTAACAAAAGAAACAAGTTGTTACAAATAATGGTAATTTTTGTAACGAGATGGTGTTTTATTACAAAATATTGTAATATTTTGTAACAAAAAAAAAACAAATTGCCAAAATTTAAAATATTTTGTAACAAAAAATTAATTTGTCACAAAATTTAATATTATTTGTAATAAGTTAATTATTTGTCACAAAATATAAGTATATTTTACAACAATTTTTTTTCAAAATGTTAAACACTTTAAGAATAAAAAAAAATTGTATATATATTTTTTTCAAAATAATTTTATTTTGTTTCAAAAATTAAAATTTTAAAAATTTTAAATATTATTTTATATTCTT
>NC_029788.2:121453361-121461426 GCF_000816755.2 Arachis ipaensis
GTGTAGTAAGTGTAGTAAAAATCCTAAGTCCCCACCCCCTCAAGCCTCACTCCACGAACCCCTGATGCGCCGTCTACCACTCCAGGAAGCGCGATGGAGATCCTGCCGGAAGAAGAAGTACCGGCGTAGCCCCCGAAAAACGTTCTCCTCGTCGTCGTCTCGATTGCTATCACTGTCTCCTCCACCGTTGTGTCGTTTGCGGTGGCCTCCTGGTCTTTGGTGGTCTTCGTCCCGTCATGTGCGCCGTCGCCGTGTGGTCTTCATTGCGGTGGTCTTCGTCGCGGTGGTCTTCGTGGTGGTGGTCGCCGTTGCTGTTCGTGCTTACCGTCAGTTCGGCTTCTCCGTACGTGTAGTTCATCGTGCTTTGCTTCTCTGCTCTTTTCGTGTTTTGCCTCTGCCTCTGGTCCAATAACATATCTGTTGAAGGTAAGCTTTGGTTTATTTGAGTATTGTTAACTACATTTTTAGTTGATAAACTGCTGATTTTAGCTGAAATATTGAACCCTTTAGTGTTAGTTGTTTCTGTTGATGTTGTGGTTAAAAATATTAGTGTATAATATAGTTGATAATCTTAGTTTTGGTTATTTGGAGAGTTGATATTTGATTCTAATTTATGTATCTGTGTTCTATTATTTGGAGAGTTGATAGTTGATATTTGAGCTATAGTTTATTTGCAAAACTTAGTTTATTAACAAAACTTAATTTGCTATTAATTTGATTCTATATATGTGTTCTTTTTTCGATGCTCAATTGATTCTATGTTTGGAGAGTTGATATTTTTCTTTCTTTTTTAGTAATTTTTCTTTCTACATTATCCTTATTAGCAAAGAAAGATTGATTAAATTTTGTCTGTAATTTTATGTTTGTTCCATTGTAGTGTCTTAGGATAGTTTATGCTCCTCTACTCATCCTGCCTCGTCGGCTGCTTCTGCTGGTCTGATTCGGCTGTCCTCCCTCTGCTGGTTGTCTGGTCTGGTCCGACTACTTCTCTGCTGAAGGTAAGTGCAGTTTATTTGAGTATTGTTAACTATATTGTTAGTTAATTCTGCTGATGTTGTTGAGGTTGAAAATATTATTGTGTAATATGGTTGATAATCTGATTTTTTGGTTATTTGGATAGTTGATATTTTTATTCTATTTTTGTTTCTGGGTTTTATTATTTTGATTCTATTTTTCGCACTTTTTTTGGGAATTTTGATACTTTTTGTTTTTTTTTTTTTTGTGTTTGTGAATTGAGTGTGTTAGGTAACTACATTATCCTTATTAGCAAAGAAATATTGAATAATTTTTGCTAGTAATTTTGTGTTTTTTACGTTGTAGTGTCTTAGGATAGTTTATGCTCCTCTGCTCATCCTGCCTTGTGCCTCGTCCACTGCCTCTGCTAGTCTGATTCGGCTGTCCTCCCTCTGCTCATGGTCTGGTCTGGTCCCACTGCTTCTCTGCTGAAGATAAGTGCAATTTATTTGAGTATTGCAAACTATGTTGTGTTTTCTTAAATTTTTGTGTTTGTGAATTGAGTGTGTTAGGTAACTACATTATCCTTATTAGCAAAGAAATATTGAATAATTTTTTCTAGTAATTTTGTGTTTTTTACGTTGTAGTGTCTTAGGATAGTTTATGCTCCTCTGCTCATCCTGCCTTGTGCCTCGTCCGCTGCCTCTGCTAGTCTGATTTGGCTGTCCTCCCTCTGCTCATGGTCTGGTCTGGTCCCACTGCTTCTCTACTGAAGATAAGTACAATTTATTTGAGTATTGCAAACTATGTTGTGTTTTCTTAAATTTTTGTGTTTGTGAATTGAGTGTGTTAGGTAACTACATCAAAATTATTAACATAGAAATATTAATTCAATTTTGTTATTGAATTTGTGGTTTTTACACTGCATTAAATTGGGATAGTTTGTATTGCGGAGTTATAGAGAACCGTCTTAGAATTTAGTTTACATAGAGCCCTTTGAAAGTGATAGTTGCTGTGATGCTATGTTATGTCATGCTGCTCTTTTTTTTTTTCACTCTTTACATCCTTTTATCCGTTCTTGTCTCCTGCAGAAATTAGTCCAATGGTCAATTACTAGAAATATTGGATTAATTTTGATAAGCGTACTCCTGCGTTTAGGAAGTGCCTTGATGAATTATTTTTGGATATTGCCTTCTCTCAACTCGGTGTGAAAAATCAAATACGCTGTCCTTGTCCCAAATGCAATAATTTTTTGTTCAAATTTAGAAATGAGGTTCATCATCATGTGTGCCAATGGGGGATAGTGACCTCTTATAAAACATGGGTGCATCATGATGAGATTCTTCAAGATACATCCATTATAGATGTGTCTGATCTAAATGAAATTGATTGTGAAAGGGAGAATAATTCTGCCACTTATGAGATGTTGTATAACATTTTTAGAGGACAAACACTAGGGGAGACGTCGAGAGATTTTGCTACCAATGTAGATGACAATATAGAAGAAGAACCTCATGAGGGGGCAAAGAGGTTCCAAAGGCTAATGAGGGATTATGAGCAAAGCCTGTATCCGGACAGTGGGATATCAAGGTTATCTTTCATTGTCAAGTTGTTTCAAATGAAATATCGCTAATGTAGCAACAATTCAGTTGATGCTTTGTTGCTCTTTCTAAAAGCATATTTCCAAAGAAAAATTCTTGTCCTACTTCATTTTATGATGCTCGAAAAGTGATTCGAGATTTGGGATTAGATTATGAGAAGATAGACGCTTGTGTGAATGATTGCATTTTGTTTCGGGGACAAGCATATGCTGATCTTGATGAATGTCCAAAGTGTAAGCAATCTAGATGGGTGAAGGGGAAGGGGAATGAAAAGGATGACCCTCGTAAGAAGGTGCCCCAGAAGATACTAAGATACTTTCCGTTAAAACCTAGGCTTCAAAGGATCTTCATGTGTGAAGAAACAACGCTAGCAATAAGATGGCAAAAAGAGAAACGACTTGATGATGGAGTCCTAAAACACCCAGCAGATTCGATGGCATGGAAGACATTTGATGAGGAACACGAAGAGTTTGCACGTGATGCTAGAAATATCAGGCTTGGAGTTGCTAGTGACGGATTCAATCCATTCGGCAATATGAACATTTCCTATAGCACTTGGCCAGTTGTTCTCATTCCATATAACTATTCTCCAAGGATGGTTTTGAAACATTCAAATTGGATGTTATCTCTACTTATTCCAGGCCCTAAATCTTCCGGCAATTCTATTGATGTATACTTACAACCGTTAATTGAAGAGTTGAAAGAATTGTGGGAAGAGGGTGTTGAAACATTTGATGTAGTTCAAAAACGGAATTTTTAGTTGTCTGCTACAGTTTTATGGACAATAAATGATTATCCAGCTAATACCATGTTATGTGGTTGGAGCACTAAAGGTGCACTAGCATGTGCGTGTTGTCACAGAGAAACTAATTCTAAAAGGCTGAAACATGGATATAAACATTGCTATATCGGTCATCGCCGCTATTTGCCGCATGATCATCCATGGCGAAGGAATAAGAGTTCTTTTGACAATACCAGGGAACTGGCAAAGCACCTAAGCCACTTTCTGGTTATGATGTTCTAGAAGAATACAAGACTTTTGAACAAAAGAAGTTTGGGAACTCTACTAAAAAGAGAAAGAAGTCTGAGCATGACAAGGTAGCTGAAAATTACCATGTCCTATTAGAACGGCTGCTACCACTTGCAATTCTTAAGCTTTTACCCAAAGAAGTTTGTGAATCGTTGATACATCTAAGTATTTTCTTTGTAGAGCTTTGTTCCAAGGAATTGAAGTTGGACGTTCTAGACAAACTTGAAACCCAGATTGCAATAACATTTTGTAAATTGGAGACAGTTTTTTCTCCGGCTTTTTTTGATGTGATGGTTCACCTAACCGTTCATCTTGCTCATGAAGCTAAGTTAGCCGGACCAGTTCAATATCGCTGGATGTACTCTGTTGAGAGGTTAGCCCTTTGAAATTGACAACAACTTAGAATCTACCTTATACTATTCTATATGTAGGTTTCTAACCTTCCTTAAAAATTCAATTTTAGATATTTGCGCACACTAAAGAATTATGTGGGAAACAAAGCACGTCCTGAGGGGTCAATATCTGAGGATTATATCTCTGAAGAAGCAATGACCCTTGTGGGAAGATATTTGGATGAAATTTCGAAGATTTTTTACCATAGCGAAATGAACCTATGCAAGGCATAGCTGTGTTCAAAGTACTTGGCCAGTTTAATTGTAAAGGGGCATACAAGGAACTTAGTATCTTAGAGCATAGAGAAGCTCAATTCTATGTGCTGAAGAATTGTGAAGAAGTTCAACCATGGGTTGATGAACATATGGCATATTTAACAAGAGAAAATCCAAGAAATCTGCAGAAAAGGTACAATGATCAATTTGTGAAATGGTTTGAAAGAAAAGTAAATGAATAAACTTTGATAATTGTAGAATTGAAGAGTCTCTTGGCAGTATTTAGTTTTAATCTCTATTTATTAATGTAGATTTCAGATTTACACAAAGTAGGGAGTGCACGGGTGAATAATCAACTACTTTCTCTAGCAAGAGGTCCTGATCGTCGTGCACATTTTTACAAAACATGTGCTATCAACGGTTTTACATTTAGTAGCAAAAATCATGAAGTATCTTTAAAGACTCAAAATTGTGGAGTAGTTGTGAAGGGAGATAAATTGACTGGGGTGTAGATTATTATGGCATGTTGACTGATATTATTGAGTTAGATTATGTCAGAAAACATAAAGCGATCTTATTTAAATGTGAGTGGTTTGATGTTCTTTCAGTAGGACGAAATCAAAGTAAGGGATATTATAAAGATGAGTATGGATCCATAAATGTGGATGTTACATATGTTAGATATAAGGATGAGCCTTTCATTTTAGCATGTCAAGCTGAGCAAGTATACTATGTAAAGACAATTAAAAGGCCTAATTAGTGTACTGTGGTACGAGTAAAGCCTCGCAATACATATGATGTGGCTGAGCAAGATATCATGCAAGAAGAGGCATACCAACAAGCTGAAATGAGAAGCTTTAATCAAGTACCATCTTCGGGTGATATCAATTTGTTGATGGAATTGGGCAGAGGTGACATTGAAGGATCAAGTGTGGACGTGTCTATAGAAGAAGAAGAAGATTCAAATGATAGTGATTGACTTCTTAGAATTTTTATTTTGGGAATATCAAGAATTTTGCAATTGCTAAGTTATCCACTTTTTACATAGGGTGGTGATTGAGTTTAAAGTAGTTAAACTTTAGGAATTCACATCATATTTGCAATTCCTAAGTTATTCACTCTTTCTTTCATTTGTTAAACGTTTTTGAAAAGTATAATATATTTTGAATAATGTCCAACTTTTATTGATGTGCTTTTCTTTGTGTAATTATGTATTAAATGATGTAGATATTTTATTATTTAATTTCTTTAATGTTATCTCTGTGAGTTTTATTGTAGATTGCGTAACATAATGGCCTCACGGAGGTTGACAAGGGCTACTGCATCTACTTCTACAACACCAGCCCCTTCTCCAAGCCCGGCAGCCCTGGCAGCTCCTGCCCCAGCCCCAACAGCCCTCATTTCGTCACCAGTAGCCCCTACTTCAGCACCAGCCATTGCCCCTGTTGATAGGCGTATTGGTAAAAGGGGACCTTCGCGTGGGATTGCAACAAATAGGGTTATAAAAACAAAGACAAATGAGAAATTTGAATTGCCGATCTCTTTGGAGAACTTAGCTCCTAATGGCATCCATGCTGATCTGTTTGCATCTGAAGTGGGTATTGCTACAAGACAAAATGCTCCTTTGGATGTAGAGAAATGGAACCTAGTTAGAGATGATGTCAAGTAAAAAATATGCGACCTTGTTTTGGTAATACATATTTATATTTTCTGCTATTATGTATATTAAATCCATATTTCTGCTAACTACTAACTTTGACCAACCTTATGTAGGAAAAGTTTGATATAGCAGATACGCAAGTAATACACAAAATAATTTTAGCTAAGGCTAATATATGTTATCGAAGTTGGGGATCAAGATTGCGTGAGCACTATGAGTTGTATCAAACTGATGAGGAGCGCCTTCAAAATCCACCGAACAATGTTCTTCTGGAGACATGGGAGAATTTGGTGTCCTACTTTGGAAGTCCTTCTTTTCAGGTTTGAATTTTTCATTGTGACAACCATTAAGGTGTTCTCATGTTGTTTTGCTATTTTAGGTTAATGAAATAATTATAACTTAACTCATTTTGTCTTTTGTGAGTTTGGTCTTCTATAGGAAAAAAAGTTTAAGAAACAAAGATAATAGAAAGCATCATGTTGTACCACATATTGTTGGTCGAAGAACATTTCAAGTTGTTAGACGTGATCGGGTAAATAGTCTTGAAGTTTTAATTTGGTGTTATATTTTTTGCTATGTCACGTTTGCACTTAACTACATGTGATATTTTAAACTTCAAAAAATTTGCAGCGCCATCCTAGAACCGGTGTCGAGCCTGACATTCAAGAATTGTGGCAAATTACTCATCAAAAGAATAACGGAGAATGGGTCAATGAAAAAGCTAAACAAATTGATGTAACATTACTAACCTTTTCCTTTTACTGTTGCATGGAAGTTAAATTTTATCTTCATTTTCAAATCACAAATTGGATTGTACAGGATGATATTAGCTGTATGCTCAATGAATCCTATAATTTGAAAAATTCTCTCACTCCAAATGAAGCTTTTTTACTTGTGAGAGGTGAGAAAAGTGGTCCAAGTTATGGCACAAAAGTTTCAAAATCTAAGTTAAGGATTCAAGCACAACTTCAAGAGGCAATGCAAGACCGTGAGGACCTAACAAAGAAAATAGATGCGCTAAAAAAAATTTGAAGAGCAACGAACACGGCAAGAGGAAGAATTAGCTCAAATGAAAGCTCAATTGGAAGCTCAACAAGCCGTTGTGAACTCTTTCATAGCGCGCTTTGACAATGAAAGAAGCTAGACCCTAAAGGTACTCCTAAAATTGCTTATGGTTTTAATACATTTTTCTAAATGATTCCTATATTATTAGTATAGTTTAATTTATATATGGATCTATTTATCACATTTTACTTGTGTCATGTTGAGAAAAGACAAATGTCCTATTATTTGGTTTGATAAATTTGGTTGTGTATTGGCTGAGAAATAAGTTGTGAATTGGTTGTTTTTGTTGGAACCGTAGACGGTGAAAATATCCAAATTTTAGGGGAGATTCTGCCAAAATCTTTCTAAACATTTTGGATAAAACTAGAAACAATTATAATTAGTGTTATATCTTGTTTCTAATTTTTTGTTTCGATTTTTCTTATTTACAGGAGTGATGAAATGGTGACCACATGCTACCTTAAGGGCTCAAGAATATTTTGATTCATAGAGACACTAATCTATGTTAGAACTATTAACTTTTGGTTGAACTTATGCAAGACATATAACATGTAGAACTATTCAATGTCCTCACTAATGTTATTTTGTTTTAAAACAATTTTAGCTAAATGAGGCATGTTTGAATTATGTATGTTTTTGCATATTATATAAATGTAGACTTGCTTATTAAAATAGTTAATATATTAATTAATTTAAAAAATAATTTAGTAAATTATGCATGTAATTTGTATTAAAAAAATTGTTACAAAACAATTATTTTACTTTTGTAACTAAGGGAAAAAACCGTTACAAAACCAAGTTACATTTTGTAACAAAATTTTATGATAGGAAAAAATAGATTGTCACCAAAAATACTTTGAAGATCAAAATTTGTTATCACTTTTGTAACGACTTCTGACTTTTTGTATCAGAAAAATTTATTACAAAATATCACTTTAAATTGTAACAGTTTTATTTTTTGTTACAAAAACTTTTTGTAACGAGACATATTGCAACGGTCCCTTTTTTTTATTACAAAATCTTTTTGTTTCAAAATATCGATTTTTTGTAATAATATTTTTTGTTACAAGTATTGTTTTTTCTTATTGTGATCATAATCATTAGAATAATTGATTTATTTTTAAATACTATTTTATGTTTTATTGGT
>NC_029788.2:121461451-121463968 GCF_000816755.2 Arachis ipaensis
ATAAAAAATTTATACGTCACAATTTTTATTATTTAAATCTTTTAAATTAAGTTTCATATAATTATATTTTTTTATACCATCTTTAAAAAATTAAATATTTTTTGTCTAATTTAATTTAATACTATTTTTCTGACTTCTTAATTGAATTTTTCTTTTGTAAGAAAAATATTCAATAAGTATTATAATAATTTTTATCATTGTAATTATATATTTTTTTTATATATGTTACAGTTTATATATTTAAAGAATTGCATATAAGGAGATTGATCTTGAAAAAATTATTGGAATTTGATAACAATATCACAAAAGAGAAAAAAGCGGTAATTTTCTATTACAAAAAATAAATCATCACGTACTCCCCTGTATTCCATTGTATTCAATATATATAGTTACACTATAACATCAAGAATACAGAAAGATCTAGACTAATTAATAAATCTTGAGCTAAATATCAAATAACCGCTCAAACGACTAATTAAGTGTTATCCTTATCAGCCCCCTCAAACTGATAGTTGGTCTTGGAACAACTCTCAGTTTGCACCTAAACTTGACAAAAGAGGCTGCTGACAGGGTTTGATCAAGACATCCGCAACTTGGTCATTTCCTGAAATATGAACAACATGCAGTTGCCTCTGCCTAATCAAGTCTCGAACAAATTGGATATCAACTTGGAAATGCCTAGTCTTTTCATAAAGAACTGGAACAAATTGGATATCAACTTGGAAATGCTTAGTCTTTCCATAAAGAACTGGATTTGCAGTGTACTGAGATTATCACAGAATACTGTAGGAGTCGTAGCCAAGCCAATCTGCAGCTCAGCCAGCAAATTTGTGAACCAAACAATCTCAACTCCACAGTCAGCTAAACTCCTGAACTCTGCTTCAGTGGAGGATCTGCTGATTGTACTTTGTTTTCTATAAGTCCATGACAAAATATTAGTTCCAAAAAATACACAAAAGCCAGACACCTATCTCTGATCCTCAAGATTTGAAGCACAGTCAGCATCAGAAAAATCATAGAGCCTGAAATCCTGACATTTATGAAAAACCAGGCCCTGGTCCTTCGTTCCTGTAAGTACCGAAGGATCCGCTTTACTGACTTCCAATGAACCAGTTTAAGAGTATGCATAAATTGTCTTACTTTACAAACAGCAAACAATAAATCAGGTCTAGTAATAGTTGCATAATGAAGAGATCCAACTACAGATCTATACAGTTTGATATCCTTAGAATCCTCAGAGCCCTTGCTTGTGAGCTGCAAAGAGGACAGCATGGGAGTTGGCATAGGACTAGCGCATTGCATACCTACTTTTGAAAGAAGATCAGTAATGTACTTTGATTGAGACAAATACAACTTATCAGCAGTCCTCACTACTTCGATGCCCAAGAAATAGTTTAAGTTTCTTAAATCTTTCAACGAAAATATTTTGTGTAGTTTCTTAATCATATCATCAATTTCAACAGCATCATTTTCAGTGATAATAATATCATCAACATAACAAAGGATATAAATAACAGAATTAAAGGAGGTACGAATAAATAATGACATATCAGACTTTGAATTGTATAAACCAAAGGTTTGTAAAGTAGTACTTAATTTTAAAAACCACTCTCTTGGAGCTTGTTTTAGATCATAAAGGGATTTATTAAGCTTACAAACTTGTGTCGTAGCATCCATTTCAAATCCCAAGGGTTGTGTCATGTAGATTTCTTGATGCAATTCTCCATTGAGAAATGCATTATTGAAATTAAATTGTCGAAGTACCCAGTCTCTGGACAAAGCAACACTAAGAACTAACCTGACAGTGGCTGGTCGAATCACTGGACTAAATACCTTTTCAAAGTCAAAACCTTCACTTTGATAAAAGCCTTAGGCCACCAAATGAGTTTTGTACTTTTGAATCTGTCCATTTAGCAATCTTTTGAAAGCAAACACCCAACGACAGCCTATGATCTTAGCACCTTCTGGTGGAGACACAAGTGTCCATATGTTGGCCCTAATCAGTGCTTGATATTCATCTTGCATTATTTGAAGCCAATGAGAAATGCTCAAAGTAGATTTAGCATTCTTAGGCAATGCTACATCAACAACTTGAGTGAATGATGAATTAGAAGAGGAAGAGGTGTCTGAATCTGAATTGACAGCACTAGTAGCCATGGATCATGTACAAAAACAAAACTCTTGATATCATGAAGAAATTATTGGAATTTGATAACAATATCACAAAAGAGAGAGAAAAAAAGTAAATTTTTATTACAAAAAATAAATCATCACATACTCCCCTGTATTCCCTTGTATTTAATATATATAGTTACACTATAACATTAAGAATACAGAAGGATCTAGACTAATTAATAAATCTTGAGCTAAACATCAAATAACCGCTCAAACGACTAATTAAGTATTATCCTTATCAGATCTTAATTTTCTAAAATTAGACAATAAAAATAGTGAAAATACTAAAATTTTAATTTTAATTTAATTATTAAAAATTTTAAGTTAATCAAAATTCAAAAA
>NC_029788.2:121464279-121468244 GCF_000816755.2 Arachis ipaensis
CTTTAAGGATAATAATATTTATAAATTTTGTTTGTATATAAATGTTATTATGTGTTTTTTTATATGAAAATTTTTTGCCTATTTAAAAAATATCTTGGAAAAAAATGGCACTCTATCTATATTATCTATGTAAAAGAGATATATTATCCTAGTTAATAAGGAAATAACATGAGAATTCTCAATATGTCACATATATGATGCGCGACATATTGATATTTATTTTTTAATAATCCTACACATTTAAATATTGGTGGATCTTCTAATAGACAATAGAGGACCATAATCCCCTCAAATTTCATAACGCATTTAATAGTTGTATTATGTATCAGAGATTATCACTAATTTAATTGCCTAAAATTTTTCTAACTAATTTAAAAATTCTGTGTTCGACTTATACCTCTCCATTCGCTCAATATAGTTTGTAACGTATTTTACTAATAATAAATAATTTAGAACCACTGTATATGTCTCATACCTCCCATTCACTCAATATATTTTTATATTTTATAACATATTTTATTAATGGACTTTTGAAAATTATATTTTAATAAATTTTTGCAAATTATATATAATAATCTAGTAGAATACAACAAGACTTTTCATCTGTAAACAGTAAAGCCTGCAATTGAGTGACAACTAAAAAGTTAGTTACAAATGAAATTCACAAGAAGACTCTAGAAGCAGTTAGTTACTCTATTAGTTAGCTAAAGCAGTTACATCTCTAACTATATATATCAATGACAGCTGTAGAAGAAAAGCAAGCAAAATTCATTTTTTTCACTTCTCAAAAATATCTCTGATCTGTTTTCTTCTCTTTCTCTCTATTTCTTCTCTGTTTTTTCTTTCTTCACTTTTCTATTCAACTCTGAACTGATACCTCATATGATATCAGAGCTGCTTCAGATCTATGGAACACGCTTCACAATTCACCACTGCAGCACCTTCAGGCGCATCGAACCAGAATGCATTTGCTACCTTCTCTGCAACCAAGCTCAATGAGAACAACTTTAAAGTATGGAAGAAACAAGCTCTAGCATGCATCAAAGTCAACAAACTGCAAGATCACCTCAACTTTATAAAGATTTTAACAAAGTTCAGCTCAGAATCAGATCGGATAAATGAAATTGAAAGCCAAGAATACATACGATGGGAGATTCAAGATCAGTGGCTTGTCTCCTGGCTCATCGCAACTATGGAGCCAACGTTTGTGAATCGAGTTGTTGAATGCGAGTACACATGTCAGATCTGGTCTACTCTAGAAGAATACTTTGCAGCACGAACAAAAACAAGAATCAAACAATTAAAGACTCAGCTAAGAACGCTCAAGAAGCACGGATCAACAATAATGGAGTATATGTCAAAAATCAATCAAGTGGCAGATTCACTCAAAGCACTAAGTGCACCTCTCTCAAGAGAAGAGTATATCGAATCAGCCTTGGCAGGTCTTGGAGAAGAGTACAACACGTTTGTCACCGTTTCGACGGCAAAGATAGATCACACTACCGAAAGTGAGTTTGAAACATAACTCTTAACTCAAGAAGAGCTGATTGAGAAGTTCAAAAAAACTCAGTCCAAGTAAACATTGCTCAAAGTGGTGAGACTCAAAATGCAACTCAAGGAAGAAACTACAGCAACAACAATGGCAGAGGCAGTGGCTTCCGAAGCTCCAGAGGTAGAGGCCAATTCAGAGGAGGACGGTCCTCATGGTGGCAAGGTAGTAGACCACAATGTCAACTCTGTGGCAAAATTGGCCACACAGCCGTCCAGTGCTACCACCGTTTTGATCAGGACTTCATGAACCCTCACCTCCAACCCCTAAACACAGCTCAACCACCATCCCTTGCTTTTCACAACAACTCAAGCCCAAACACCTCTCAGCAGCAACAACAATCCCCAATCGCACTACAGTCTACTCATCCCAATCCTCAGGCCCTCCTTACAGTGCCTTCATCAGTACCAGACACGGCTTAATACCCAGACTCAGGAGCCTCTCACCACGTCACATATGATCCAAGAAACCTAACCACAGGAATAAATTATGAGGGTACAGAACAGGTATTTGGAGGTAATGGCCAAGGTATGAAAATTAAGCATATTGGAAGTACATTGATGCATGCATCATTATCAAATAAACCCTTTCAATTACAAAATCTACTCCATGTCCCTAATATATCCTCCTTCAAGGACTGCTTAAAGAAGGCCTATACAAATTTGAGGGCGTTCAAATTGTTCCAAGAGCCCTCACTCTCACTACTCACAGTACCCCAACCTGCTACAATACTATTACCCTCCCTCACACAAAAGAAAACCACACAACCAATCCCTCTATTACACAAGCCACCGGACCTTACCCACTCATGCCCCCCCTCCACATCACCATCCATATCAGTACCTACTGTTGCAAAAAGTTCAAAAGAAAACACTTTCCTTCACACTAATACAATCCACACACCAAGCCACCAGAACTCACCCACCCATATCAGTATCCATGTCCCCCACACCACAACCCATATCAGTACCCACTGCTGTAAAAGAATCAAACGAAAATACTTTCCTTCACACTGATACAGTCCACTCCCTTAACCTTTCCGTTTCAATTATGACAAATTCCCAAATAATCAATTCCAACCCCTTTACCCCACTAAAAGTCTCAAACCATTACACCACACCAGCCACTATCACACCAGAAAAATCCAAATAAAGTTACTATTACCCACACCAAACCCTCACCAACACCAAAAACAACACAGCCACAAGACAACCCATCAACCAATCACAGTACAGTTCAACAAGCAACAAAAGAAATAGATTCACACTTTCCCAGTGATATGTCTTCAAATAGTATAAATGTAAATAAACTAGCTTTGAATGCAAATAGCTTAGAAGCAAGTGCACTATTAGCTTGTAAGAATTTAACTGCACAATTGTGGCACAGAAAGTTGGGACACCCTTCTGAAAAAGTCACCTCTATTGTAATGAAACACTGCAATGTTACTACTGACATTCCTAGCAATAAAAATAGCTTTGAACCCTCGTTATGTCATGCTTGTTGTATTAGCAAAATTCATCAATTACCTCATTTCGACTCACACACCAACTATGCACCTTTGGATCTAATCTTCTCTGACCTTTGGGGACCTGCACCCATATATAGTAGAACTGGCTGCAGGTACTACATCTGCTTCATTGATGCAAGCACCAGATACTCCAACATCTACCTGCTACAAACAAAGGGACAAGCTTTCAATGCATTCCAAAAGTACAAGGCAACAATGGAATTCAAAACAGGGCTAACAATCAAAGCCTTGCAAACTGACAATGGAAAGGAATACCTCTCCACAGCCTTCACCCAATACCTTGAAACCAATGGCATCCAACATAGACTCACCTGCCCCTACTCCCACCAAAAAAATGAAAAAGTAGAAAGAAAGCACATACATATCACAGAAACTAGCCTAACCCTCCTAACCCAAGCAACCCTTCCCTTAACTTTTTGGGGGTGAAGCCTCCCTTTCAGCCACCTACCTCGTCAACCTACTACCAAATACAAGTTAAATAACATTTCTCCATATAAAGCACTCACCAAAACCAAACCTGACTATAGATTCCTTAAACCTTTTGGATGTACCTGTTATCCTCTCTTAAGACCCTACAACCAAACCAAATTCAGCCACAGATCCCACAAGTGTATCTTCCTTGGATATGTCCCAAACCACAACGGATATATCTGCCTCTCCCCAACTGGAAAAGAATTCATTTCAAGGGATGTCATCTTCAATGAACATGAGTTCCCCTACAACCAACTCTTCCTCTCTCAAACCAATCCCAGCCCAACTTCCCCTTCAACTCAAACCTCCCTACCCCTTGTCCATCTACCCCTAGTAGGCACTCCAGCACCACCACCATCTCACCTTATCCCACAGCCTCAATCTGTTCAACAAGCTCCAACACCACCACCACCTCAC
>NC_029788.2:121468507-121470885 GCF_000816755.2 Arachis ipaensis
CTAACGTCTCTACTAGTGCCTCCTTTGCTTCTCCAGGTGCTCTCCAGTCTGCCAGCATTGAGATTGTCCTGCCACTCTCCCTTCCTCCACCTGCTCCTATCAACCAACATCCGATGCAGACTCACAGCAAAACAGAAAGCCTCAAACCTAGAACCTATGTAGCAGTGCTCGCCACCCTTGTCTCTCATCTCACTGATGATCTCACCCATTCTTTGCCCCCAATTTGTTCAACAAGCTCTAGCCACTCCCCACTAGAAGCAGGCTATGCAGGAGGAATATAACCCTCTGATGCACAACAGCACCTGGCACCTCATTCCCAAACCCTACCACACACTGCACTAGCGATTGGCTCTAAGTGGGTGTTTCGAATCAAGACCCACCCCGATGGCACCATTCAGAAATACAAGGCCCGACTCGTTGCAAAGAGCTTCCACCAGCGAGAAGGGGTCAACTATGACCAAGTCTTTATCCCCGTCGTTCGCCCCCCACAGTCCGCATCATGCTCAGCCTAGCACTCTCTAAGGGGTGGCCCATTCGACAGTTCGACTTCAACAATGCGTTCCTAAATGGCGACTTACACGAGACCGTTCTCATGTCTCAAGCGAAAGGATTCGTCTCCCTTGCTCAACCCCATCATGTCTGCAAACTCCAGCGATCCCTATATGGCATGAAGCAAGCCTTCCGTGCGTGGTTCACCAAACTGAAGGAAACCCTCAATCGATTTGGCTTCACCAACACCAAATCAAATACCTCACTCTTCACTAGATTCTCTCACTCCTCTACTGTCTATATTTTGGTGTACGTGGACGACATTTTGGTTACCGGTCACAGGTTGAAATCTCTGACCTAATTGTGCAGCTGAATGCAGTGTTTGCCCTCAAGGATTTGGGGGAAATGAGCTACTTCTTGGGCATTGAAGCTGTGAAAGACAGTGAAAGTAATATACTCCTATGCCAAACTAAGTACATCAAGGACCTCCTTTCCAAAGCTGGAATGCGCGACGCCAAACCTGTACCAACACCCATGATCTCCAGCCTCAAACTATCAGCTCATGGTGAGGATCTTCACCACAACCCAGCACTGTACAGATCCATAGTTGGTGGCCTTCAATATGCCACAATCACCAGACCCGAAATCACTTTTGCCGTGAACAAGGTCTCGCAATTTATACACACCCCTTTGGAAAGCCATTGGAAAGCAGTTAAGCGTATCCTACGATACCTAGCAGGAACAATAGACTATGGTCTAAGGTTTCAAAGGACTGATGAATGCCGATTCTATGGCTTCAGTGATTTAGATTGGGGCAGCGACATTGATGACAGAAAATCTACCAGTGAATTTTGTGTCTTCCTAGGTCCAGACCTAGTCTCATGGTCAAGCAAAAAGCAGAATGCAGTCTTAAGAAGCTCCACAGAAGCAGAGTATCGAGGGCTAGCTACAGGCTTGACTGAAATCCTATGGATCCAAAACTTGATGAGTGAAATGAAAATTCCATACTCCACCACACCAAATCTCTACTGTGACAGCCAGAGTGCAGTCCTAATGGCTGCAAACCCAGTTTTGCACAGCAAGAGCAAATATTTTGAACTTGACCTCTACTTTGTAAGAGATTATGTAGCACAGAAGAAGATCAACATACTACACATCCCCTCTCAAGACCAAATAGCTGATAGCCTGACCAAACCTACCTCCAGTCTCAACTTCCTCAAATTCAGATCCAAACTCAGAGTTACACAACGAGCGCTCAAAGAAAATCCTAAAGAACAAAGTAGTAGGGTTAATGTAAACAGTAAAGCCTGCAATTGAGTGACAACTAGGAAGTTAGTTACAAATAAAATTCACAAGAAGACTCTAGAAGCAGTTAGTTACTCTATTAGTTAGCTAAAACAGTTACATCTCTAACTATATATATCAATGGCAGTTGTAGAAGAAAAGCAAGCAAAATTCATTTTCTTCACTTCTCAAAAATATCTCTGATCTGTTTTCTTCTCTTTCTCTCTATTTTTGCTCTATTTCTTCTTTTTTCACTTTCCTATTATTATTTTTAGTTATTAATTCAATTTTTTTAGTTTAGTATTTTAACAATATATTTTTAGTCTATATTTTAAATATTAATAATTAATTATTAGTTGAAAATAATAATTTTGTTAATTCTCTAATATTTTTCGTAAATATATTTAATTAGTTGAATAAATATATAATCCTTACCAACGAATCCTCATGTATTCCTATAAATATTTAAGATGCTGAACCTTTTCTTTTATTATTGCACTTTTTAATTTTCAATATGCCATGCCAAACAAAAGATTACGAGGCTGATGAGAATGATGATGACGAGGATGCGTCGTTTATAAAGTCCATAATTGTTTATACTTGTT
>NC_029788.2:121471095-121472108 GCF_000816755.2 Arachis ipaensis
TTTTCTTATCTCTAATTTTTTATTGTAAAATTAATTTTTTTAACTTATGTTTTCTAAGATTTATTATTTACAGTACATTTACGATTTAAAATAGAAAAATTATTTTAAAAAATTAGTTAATGTTAACCGAAAATGCATATTTGAGTGGGGACTCGCAAGAATTGCACTAGAAAACGATTGATGATAATGAAACCTTACAAATGTAAATTCGCTTTTTATTATTTGTGCCCTTATATCTGCAAAGTCTAGGGGGCTAACAACTTTATTAAATTTTGGCTAACATATAATCAGTAAAAAAAAGTAAGTCATTAAATGAAATTTCACACCAATTTCACACTATTAAAATCATTATTAATAGCTATTTAATTACTACAAATCACAAAAATTACTGGCTCTAACATTCCTCTTGTCAAAATATATGTGAAAGTTTCGAAAAAAGAATGAAATATATGAATGAGTAACGGTGGGAGTAGCTTGGGGAATCTAATAATCTGAAGCACCTATTCTTGGTTTAGCTTGTCTTAATATATAGGGATAAGTACGATTTTGGTCTCTCACATTAATGGTAAGAATTGAAATCGTTCCTAACGTAATTTTCGATTTATAATCATACTTAACATTTTTTTTCGTATTAAAATCGTCCTTTTAATTTTTTTTGGACCAAAATACCCTCACCACTACCAACACAATTACCTCCTCCACCAGCACCAGCACCACCACCAACACCATCACCACAACCACAACCAGCACCACCACTAACAACCACAACCACAACCACAACCACCACTACCACCAACCACCACCACCACCACCAAGACCACACCAAGAAAGCAGGAAATAACACCAAACAGAAACAGAAACAACACCAAACAGAAATAGAAATAGAAAGCAAGAAAGCAGAATCAAGGCGTGAGGCGGAGGCAGCGAGGCGTGAGGTGGCAGAAGCAAGGCAGAGGCGGCGGCGCAGAGGCGACGAGGCGTGAGGCGGCAGAAGCGAGGCGGACTCCAACGGC
>NC_029788.2:121472168-121482318 GCF_000816755.2 Arachis ipaensis
GGGGAAGATGAACATTTGTCAATGTGAAAGAGGGTTTGGTTTAGGAGTGCTGAAAACTTTTTTTTTTTGAAATAAATAGCTCAACACACAAGGTGGAGCATACAGAATTCAGAAGCCATAAGTACAAATAACAATAAAAATAAAGATTACTAATAACTGAAACAGGTAGCGCAGCCCTGAGTCATCTTCGGCATTGCCATCAACAACCAAAGGATGCCCCACCAATCCACTCGTCGGAAAACGCAAAGGATCTATTAGTGATGTTCTGAACTGCTGATCCTTTATTCTGGAACACCCGATTATTTCTTTCCAACCAAATTGCCCAGATTACAGCAAAGAATCCAATCAACCACCTCTTCCTCTCATCCTTTCGTGGTGTAGCAGTCGTCCAGCTCTCAAAATGTTGCTTTAGTGTACCTGGGACAGACCATTCTCGTCCAAGAGCATAAAGCCAAGCACCCCACACCTGCCATGTGACCTCACACCCAAGAAACAGATGAAAAGCAGACTCAACAAACTTACCGCATAAGGCACATAGATTATCAAGCGGGTTAATGACCCCTAATCTGCACAGTCGATCTTTGGTATTCACCCTCTCAATAAGAACAAACCAAGAAAATAATTCGACCCTTGGTGGGACGAAACCCCTCCAAATAGCACTAGTGAAGCTATAGCTTGTTACTTCCTCCGGAAGGACTGCCTCCTGCATGACTTGCACAAAGGATTTAGTAGAGAAGATACCAGTTCTATCAAATTTCCAAACCACCCTATCCTCTCGCTCTGTTACTAGCTTAACTGAACGCAGTCTCTCATGGAGTTGGTTCAAGAGTTCCAATTCCCATTGGAACAACTGTCTCCTCCACTGAAAGCTCCATATCCACTCTAACCCATCCCAGAACCCGCAGTCACCTATAACAGATCCTTTAAGATTTGAAACCGAGAAGAGTCTAGGGAACAAATCCTTCAAGACACCACCATTTAACCAGTCATCTTCCCAGAACCTGATCGTTCTACCATTTCCCACGTCCATTGACAAGCCTCTAATCATCTGCTCTCTGATTTGTGGCTCTCGAATTTGTAGCTGACAAATATCTCTCCACGGACCCCCTCTTGAAGGAATAGGTTGACCATGTAGCATCTCAGATGGATTCATGTTATTACAAGAGCACACTACTTTTTTCCATAAGGGACATTCCTCCTTCGAGAACCTCCACCACCATTTGAAAAGAAGAGCTGTATTTCGAACCACCGCATCTCCCACTCCCAACCCACCCGCTTTTTTGGGGGCCATCACTACATCCCATCTCACTAGTGGTATCCCGCTCCCCCCATCCTCTGTACTCCACAAGAATCGTCTTTGTAAGGAAATCAATTTCTCTGCTACTGCCTTTGGCATCTTGTACAAACTGAGATAGTAAACAGGCAGGCTATTAAGAACCGATTTAATGAGCACCAGCTTACCCGATTTATTAAGAGTTTTTGCTCGCCACAGACTCAGCTTCTCTTCCACCTTATCAATCACTGGCTTCCACGTCTTAACTAGTCTCGGGTTTGCTCCCAAAGAGATGCCAAGGTACCGAATAGGGAGTGAGGCCTCCTTACACCCCAGCAAGATACACATCTTTTGCACCCACCTTTGTTCACAGTTTATCGAAATGAAGCTAGACTTGTCAAAATTAATGCTCAAACCAGACATCAGCTCGAAGCAACGCAGAAGTCGCTTGTAATTCCGTATAGTTTCTTCTTCTGGCGGGCAGAAAAGTATCGTGTCATCCGCAAACTGTAGGTGTGATAACGCAATGTTATCCCTGCCAACCATGAGCGAGGCTATGCGCCCATTCCTCACCGCCTCCCCGATCATTCTATGGAGTACATCAACAACTAGTACAAACAGAAAGGGAGATAAATGGTCCCCTTGACGTAGGCCCCTTTCCATTTTGAACGGCTTAGAGGGAGACCCATTAATGAGCACTGACATAGACGCCAAACAAATACATTCCTTAATCCACCCCGCCACCTATGTCCAAAGCCCATCTTTTGCAGCACTAAATCCACAAAGCTCCATTTGACCCTATCATAAGCCTTCTGAAAATCCAGTTTAATTATCGCTGAGCTTCTTTTCCTTGACCTTAGCCAGTGCACTGTTTCACAAGCAATCAAAGCCCCATCATGAATTTTCCTACCCTGTACAAAAGTAGTCTGAGTCTCGCCTACCAGATCCGGCATCACCTTCCGCATCCTTCGAACCAGCACCTTAGAGATGACCTTATAAACACAACCCACCATACTGATCGGTCGGAGATCCTTTATTTCTGTAGCTCCAACAAATTTTGGTGCCAGCGCCACCCACGTGACATTTGACCCCGCCGGTAGTACTGCTGAATGGAAGAACCCCAACACTGCATCCGTGAATTCCCTCCCCACTTCTGCCCAACACCTCTTAATAAAGTTCATGTTATAACCATCGCATCCTGGAGCTTTTGTTGTCTCACAGTCCCACACTGCAGATTTTACTTCTTCCGCACTCGGTATCTGTTCCAGTTCTGTTGCCTCGTCCCCATTTATTCTCCTTACCAGGCCTTCCCGAAATCCAATATTTGGTGACTTCTCCTGGTGATACAGCTCCTTATAGAAATCCCGTATAGCAATCTTGATTCGAGCTGGATTCCACACTAAACGTCCATGGATTCTTAAGGCATCAATCCGATTACTCCTTCTCCGAGCCGAGGCTAAGTTGTGGAAGTATCTAGTATTTTTATCCATCTCCTTAGCATGCCTGGATCGTGACATCTGCTTCCAATGCATTTCCTTCCTGACATACCATACTTTGCAAGCGCTCACAAGTGCCTTTCTTCTAGCCTCCATGGTACCATCATGAACTCCAATGCTCACCAAATCATCAACTTTCCGAATCTCCTTCTCAAAATTATTTATCCTCCTATCCAAATTACCAAAGTTCTCTCTATGCCACCTGCCCAGTGGACGCGCCAACGCCTTCAACTTGTTCATCAACTGCATCTCCCCTAGGCATCTCCACTCCTCCTTTACCATTCTCAAAAATCCCTCATGAGTAAACCACGCATCCAGGCTTCGAAAAGGTGTTGGCCCCCATCCCAACCTTGTTACATTCATAATTATAGGACAATGGTCTGACAAACCTCTTGGGCCTCCTCGTAATCTTGTTTCAGGAAACTCTTCTAACCACTCCAGACTAACCACGACTCTATCAAGCCTACTACATGACTGACCTCTGAACCAAGTAAACTGACGATCAGATAAAGCTAGGTCCACGAGCTCCATATCGTGAATCCAAGACTCAAACTCTACTGCAGATCTCGGCAACGACATAGATCCTCGCCTTTCCTCCACTTGAACAATCTCATTAAAGTCCCCCAAAAAACAAAGAGGGACTTGGCATAAGCCTGACAAGAAACTCAACTCTTCCCACACGACGAGCTTACTCTCTCGATCATGCTCACCATACACTAAGCAGAATGCACACCGAAAATTATTTTTTAACATCACTCCATCCACACATAACCATCTACCACCCTTATAACAGTTACTTAATTTAAACACTGTCATGTCCCACATCAACAACAACCCTCCAGACGCCCCTTCCGCTTCCACAAACTCCCACCCGGCCCCATCATTACCCCACAGCTGCATAACATCAAACCTATTTACCATCTCTTTTTTTGTCTCTACCAACCCAAGCATATGCAAATTGAACTTCTTCCTAAAGGTTTTAACCATACTTAACTTGCCAATCCCCGCCAACCCCCTAACTTTCCATGATGCAAAACTCATTTGAAACTTGATGTACACACCTTTTTCTTATTTTTCGGACGACTCCTTCTAGCTTTCTCTTTCAGTTTAGCCTGCTTTTTCTTCCGTGCTATTTCTTCATTCTAAGCTTGAAGGATTGCCATGATATCCTCTTCCTCATCGTATAACTCAGCTCCAGATTCCATAGCTAGGTCCCATGTTTTCCTGTTTTCTTGCACTGATTCCATCCTTTCAATTTCAGACGTTTCAGACCCAGCGTCACTTCCAACCTCAGTTTGCTCCTCCCCTATACCATCTACCGCTTTCCCATACCCACTATTCCCCTCCACCGATTGCTGATTATTACCGTCAGGTTCCCCTTCCATGGGATTACTGTCAGCTGTGTCAATTGGTACACAAACTTGGTCCTGGTAACAAGAATCATCGCATCTTGGTGTTGCACAGAATCCCAGCTTCGTTCCACTGCCACTTCCTGCCTCCACCTGGTCACCCCCACCTACCCCACCTGTTTGCCGCGGATCTGCTTCATTCCCACGGTCAGCCATCATCAAGCAATCTCCCCGTCTCTGGGTCTCAGCGACTACCTCCAATCCAAGTCCTGTCCGGGCCGCCGATCTCTTCATGCAACCGGTGGTGTCCGCGCCGTCTTGGAGGCCCGCCGATCTCTTCATGCAACTGGTGGTGTCCGCCCCGTCTTGGAGGAACGCGTTACCATCAACCCTATCTCCAGGATTGAGACCCTCACCAGACCCGACCCGGTCCAGGCCCCGCTCCAACGGAACATATCCCTGGTCCATCTCATGTCCCTTTCCGTTCTTTTCATGTGGGCTGCACATTTTAAGGCCCAATGCACTATTCTTAGGCTCAGTCAATAATGTTTGGGCCATGAATCCATTCAGAACAACAGCATTATCACTCGGACCCACACACCTCCTAACACTAGTAATATCACACGTAACACCTGCACCCCTAACCAGATCACAGGACACAGTCCTCTCCGAATCCTCCGCCCCTTCTTGCTCCAGAGCTCCCGTAGGTACAACCTTCGTCATATTGGGAGCCAATTCCTTAAACATAGTCCTTCCCAATTTCAAATTCAAATGTTTGTTACTCCACTCATTTAATTCTTCAGGGGAAATGACACATATACCCTTTATCTGTTCTTTCTCCCTCACCGGTAACGTCATCATCTCCGCCACTGCGCCCCCACTATTCAGCTGCCTATGACCACCCCTACCATCCGCCGGACTTGCATTGCCCCCGTGAACACAGCCTTCTCCGATAGAACGGCCCGAGTTACATCCCTCTTCAGCATTCATCCCATAATTCAGCAAAGACCACTCCCCTTTCCCTGTCTCAATTACAAACACATCAAACATAGCCGTGCCGACAGCAATGCACACTTTTTCACGTATAACCTCATAAATGCACGTATCAATCAACACCCGGCCTACACTAAATGAGGAGCATGAAGTAGTCGCAGGATCACAAGCCACCACCTCTCCCCATTGTTTACCGATCAAGCGAAACGTAGCCTCAGACCATACATGTACAGGAACACCGATACACTCGAGCCATAAACGTCTCTTATCACCCCGATCATTCTCATTCCATCTCCCAACTCGATAGAAGAACTTCAAAAGGCCGTTCATGCCAAACGTGAGAGCATCGGCCGCTGACTGATCAGTATCAAAAACCAGCAATGCCTTGTAGGCTCCTAATTCGCAGACCTTCACTACATGAGGCCATTCTGTTCGTGCTACCGCGTGCAATACCCGAAAGTCAATAGCTTTCAGAGTACTACCGACAATGCTCCTCTTCAGCCAGCCCAAATTATTCTCTGCCATCAAAGCCTCAATTACCCTTACCTTCGGTCCCTCCTCATCCTTCGGCTCACACCTCCGCAAGGGATCAGAACCATGGTCCAGCTGCTCCTTACCATCCCGGCAGTCCATGCTCAGAGTGGGATTCAAACCGCAGACACCCACTCTATCCATCAAATGATCACCATCCTTGTTATGATTATTTTCATGATCACCCAATCTAGGGGCTACACCCCTCCTTGAGTCGTCATTCTGCAGGACCGTCTCCCGCTTAGAGACATTCCTCCTGAACTTAGCCTCTCCAACGAACATCTCCCTTCCTCTTAAGCACATGCGATTCATCTCTGCGATTGCCTTCAAGGCACCACCCTTTGTAGTATATCGGATAAACGCGAACAAGTAAACCATCCCACTCCTCATCTTCCTGGAGAGGTAAATGTCATTAATCCTTCCCGTCCATGAAAACAACCCAAATAATTCCTTCTTTGAGATGTCCTCCGGCAGCCTGTCAACAAAAATGGTGTACGAGTCCTGTTCCAAACGAAGGAAGGCTTCTCGATTCCATACCCGTGGATCCTTGCCAAAATGCTGGGCATTCCTAATTCTACCCCTCCCGATGTTTCCCACTCCTTCCCTCTCTCTTCCTCTCTCTCCCTCTCCTTCCCGTCTCATTTAGTGAGTTTAATTAAGATCAATTAGCAATGAATATTATTGTAAGCGTTTGATATGCTGTGGTAGCAGCTCCAATAACCTTATACTCATCATATGTCAGAACTCGGAATATAGCCCTCATGGCACCATGTTGACTCAACAAAGTAACCATGTATATAATGAGACAACTACGGTAGATAAATCAATTTCCTAACAAGTCCGTTGTACTACAAAGAAAAAACTAGAAAGGTAAACCAATTTCCTAACAAGTCCGTTGTACTAGGCGATATGTAAAGGGGATTAACACCTTTATTTCCCTTTCGGTTAATAATGCGTGTATTATCTCCTACCAAATGCATAAGACAAAGAGGAAAGTAGATTTGTTTTCTCACTTAAAGATTTTTACACAAATTTTATAATATGGATTTAATCTAGGGACTTTGAGCAGTAGAAACTTAGAATAATGATGTTCACGTGATATGGGATTATGGGTAGATACATGATAGACAAAGAATAAATATATTGTAATTTGACTGGTTTGCACTCTTTGAAGTATGCCTAGTGATTAGGGTGGCAATATGTACCTTATCTGTAGGTATCCAATTCGATCCCACCCATTTGGGTAGGGTTGTCAATTCAATCCGCAGCGGGTAGGGTAGGGTGCAGGTAGGGTTTTCGTGCAGGTCGGGTAGGGTGCGAGTTGAGTTTTAACCCTACCCGACCAATCCGCATTCTATATATGTTTATATTATATACTTATATAAAAATATGTTTTAAGTGGATGTTAAATCAAAAATCTTTTACTAAATGCAAAAGATCTTTAGCCACTAAAAAAATCATTAATTGATAATTTAATATTATTTTTTACATAAAAATCAGTTCTATTTTAAATTATCATCAAGTTATATAATAGTATTGTATATTTTTTATAATCCGCGAGTAGGATCGGGTATCAGCAGATTAAGAGCGGGCAGGGTTAGGATTGGGATATTCTCAACCAGCGAATAGAGTAGGGTTGTGTTTATATAAAAATTTCAACTCGCGGATAGGATTAGGATTGGATCCAAACCCTACCCTACCCTACCCATTGTCACCCTAGTGATATAAATATTTTATTTTTGACTTTTCGGACGCTGGTGATATATGTATGTGGACGCACCATTTGACAGCAACATACATGATTACATGCATGTCCATAACCAAATATATAATGATCTGGTTTTGAATATGGATGAGTTTTATATGACAAAAATATCATATATAAGTATACTAACATAAATAATTTATGTATCTAAATATGGATTATCTATGTCCAAATCCATTAGTAACAAGATGTAATAGATGAAAAGAGGAAAAAGATGAAAAAGTTCTTATTGAATGAGTAAACATATAATAAGGTGAGAGATCACATTTTATTTCTTCAAGTGTTAAAAAAATTGGAAAAGATCCATTTTTCCTATAATTTCCCAAACTATTAATCCCTTCCCTCCTAATTAAGTAATGTTGTCAAAGCCAGTTTACCAATTCAACACTAATAGCATTCTAAGAATTTGACCACTGAGTGGTGTAAATATGGTAAAATTAAATTAAAGCTACGTTTTTACAAAGACAAATTTAAAAAATGAAACATCTAAGGCAAAATCAGATAGAGCAATTAAGATTGATTTTGCTTTACATTCCTAAATTTCACATAATGAACATTCATGGTTGTTAGTGATTGGGTGGTTATATAGTTCCATTATTTAACAAAATCTAATTTCTAATAACGTTTGCCATATCTAAATCAATTATCAGTTCATCACGAAATTTGAGAGAAATTTATGTTATAGATTATTGTTTAGATTATGCCACTGTTCATCTGTATCTTTTCCAGCTAGTCTTACTACTAGTCTTTTCTCATTATATTATATTTTGACTCCATAAGAAAAGGTATATATAATTAGGAAGTAATACAATGGAAACAGAAATTGAATCATCATTTGATATTTTAATTCGAAAAAAATTGAAGTTTATGCAAAATACGCAGTTCTATATATATGATGCTAATGAAGTGATGCAACCTGATGAGTTTAATTTAATTTGATTTGTTGAAAGCTTTGACACGTAAACTCATTTTGCTTTTTCAAGATAAAAAAGTATAAGGAGATAATGAAAATACTAAACAATAGATATATCGGATGTTTAATTTACTAGGTGTATAAATGATTATTTTAATATTAAAATTTAGATAAATAATTTAGAGGTGTACTATATTTTTATTTTATTGAACTAATTTTAAAATCTATTATTCATATTATTCACAAAAATAATTGTCTACCTAATAAAATTTTCTCAAAATTGCATGCACAAGAACTGTAATTAATTGTTGCAATATTAAGTCAACAATTTATTAGTCTTCTATTTAACAAATTGAAAGCCATATTTTTTTTATTTAATAGATAATATATTAATGGACTCTATTCCCTTGCTTTAATTTATTCATCATGATTGAATCTAATACTATTTGTATAACAACATGCATATATATATTGATGATCATTTTCAAATTTTAATTATCAAAAAGATAAATATATCAAATAAAAACATGTGATGTTCTGTATACTTTTTGTTAGGAACATACTGTGAGATTTATTTATTACTAAAACAATATTAGTAAAAAATAATGAATAAATGACATTTTCTTCTGATAATCGGATTGAAATGAATATACCATAATTAAAGTCAATAACATAGTTCCTCGTTATCCAACCACACCAATCACTGGTCCCATTTGTGCTTAGAGCTGGTAATGACTAGAGTAGGGTAGGACCCTATCCTAATCCTACCCACAAATTGAAAATTTTGTTAAAATTTTATCCTATTCTATTCGTAGGTTGAGAATCTCTCAATCCAAATCCTACTCGCATCCTAAAATTCTAAACCCTATATACCCTACCCTATCCGCAGAAATATAAAATTTTTCAAAATAAATTAAAAATTCAATCATTTCGAATTTTATACATCTTAATAACAGAAAAAATAAAAAATTAATGCTCTAAATTACTAAATTAACTAACTAATTTTAGTAGTTGTTCACTTATTATAAGTCATTACATAAGAGAGATTGTGGGTTTAACTCTTACTTCCTTCACTATATATCTAAATTTTATAAAAGATATATTATATATGAAGTGTGGATAGAGTAGGATAAGATACACCCTAAACTCGTATCCTATCCTACCCGTATACATACCCGAATCGTATCCTACTCTATCCGCTGCGAGTCGAATAACCTACCCTATTCAAACGGGTTAGATCAGATCGGATATCTGCGAATAAGATATGAATTGCCAGCCCTATTCATGCCCTATTTACACCACATCACGAAAACAAAATAGAAAATTTTATTACTTCTTTTGTTGGCCTGATGATATGAATCATCATATGAGTGGATGATATTCCCTCTTTTCGTTTCTTTCTATGAATAAAAAAGAATAAAATCACTTTAATCTTCTTCTTGCATCTATTTTAATAATCATAACCACGAAATTGCGTTTTGAATAGAGCCTTATCGTCAAGTACATACATTTGACCTAAACCCGAATTTTAAATTTCGTAAGAATTGCCATTACGGAAAGTTTTCTCTCAAGAGGGCCTCCAATTCTTTCTCAAAGAAATATTATTGCGCTCTTTCTTGTGGTGTATATATATAATCCTTTCTATTCGTATTTTTACTTATCTTATTTCATTTTTTCCCTCAATGAACTATATTAAAAAATTATTGAAATTTGATTATAATTAATAACTTGTACGGTGGAACTCCTATCTAACCAGTTAAGTTTCTAAAAGAGATTATTCAGTGATAAAATGGATTGTATTTATAAATTGAATTTAATTTTAATGTACTG
>NC_029788.2:121482408-121484450 GCF_000816755.2 Arachis ipaensis
ATAGTTGCGGCGTTTGCTTGGACCCATTAATTTATTTAATACTTTTAATCTACCTAGCAACTTTGAACTTTCTGAATTTCAACCTAACATATAAGGAGTTTAATTTCTATTTTCCATCTATTATATAAAAAATCATTATACGAAGATATATGTCGGGAATCAAATGTCGGTTTGAAAGAACGGAAAAAGTAAAAGTGAATATTATCATAAAAATTTTATAATTATCTTAATATAAAAATATATTTTTATTATTAAATAATAAATTACAAAATTTAATTTTAATATATTATAAAATATTATTTTTTTAAATATAGTCAAACAAACACAACACACTTTTTAATATAAAATTCTTCCTAAAAAGATATTAAATATGTTTTTAACATCTTCATGTGCCAAAAGTAAAACCGCCCTCCACCTCACAAATAATTAACTTTAAGATCATAGCTGGAGAGAGAGAGAGAGATTGAGAGAGAGAGAGAATCATTCAATTCATACATAAGAAACAAAAGTATAACTGAAAAACTAAGATCCATGGAGAAAAAGGAAGATTAGGAGAGAGAAACAAAGAAGTAAGATATTCAAAGGACAAAAGTATAGAAAATTAAAAGATATAATAAATAGAAAAGCGTGACACGCTTTGGTAATGATCTTCATCAGCTTTATCTTATACATATAAGATAGACCCATATTGGATAGTGCGAAAGCTGATGAGATGTGCTATGATCGGAGTTGGTGGGTGGTGATGGGTTCATCAACCTTGTTTGCGACGACCAAAAATATTCGCCATGTTGATTTTGGATGGCCTATTAGGACTTGATGAAGCACCATTTGATGAAGAAGTGCTTGCTGATGGGTTTGGCCACAAAGAACCTTTTATGGTAGGCAAGGTGATTGAACTTTGTGATGTGTTATTATTGTTTGAGGTTTGATTATTAGTAGAAGGTCGATTGGTTGGACACAAACAATCTCTTATTTGATTCCTCTTTGGGTCACCCATTTTATGGTATATAACCAAATTAAAGGAAACAAGAGATTAGGGATAATGAAATGAAGAACAAAAGTTTTCAAGCTTAGAGAAAGAGAGAAATGAGAGAGTTGGAAGAAAGGGGTGTGCTGTGGCCAAAATTTATAGGCAAAAGAACGTTCTAGATTGGTTTAAAATTTGCCCTACTTGGTGAATTTAATTTTACTTGCATTTCACTCTCATTTACATTCCAATAGGAAGAAGATAAATCAGACATTGGTTCACTTAATCTCACTTACATGTATCGTAACATGTTACAGCTATAGGCATGTCGTGTAACCAAGCTTGGCACGTGTAACGGTGTAAGCATTCTTTGGTTTTCTGCCTCTTTTAATCTTTCCATAATCATCCACGTCAGCTCCCTATATTTGACTTCTAGACTTTCAAGACACATAATGCACACGTATAGGTAGTTAGTTGATACTAATTTGATACTTTATAGTAAAATATATATATTATATTGTGGTTTTCATATACAATTCGTTTGTCTTGCATCCGAAGCAATTCAAAAACATACATCATACATGTGGTGGCCAAAGTTTGGGGGCAACCTTGGCTGCAACCTGCTTTAAAAAAAAAAAGCAAATCATTTGAATATATATATATATATATAAAGTCAGGAAAAACCAAGCTAAGCTTTTATTTTGGTATATTTAAGAATGAATGAAATATAATAAATGTTAAGGTTATGCGACTTGTAAATAACGTTCATCTCCTTTTAATTATGGTGGTTGCTTCGATTCATTGAAAAATAAATATGATATCCTTAAACTTGAAGAAAATTTTAGTATTTTTAAATTTTTTTAAAAAAATTATTTTATTTGTGTTTTAAAGAATATAATTTAATATTTTAAAATGAACCGGTAACAAATTTTAAACTCTTTTAAAATCAAACTTGAATTTTTAATTTATAATTCAATCAGACTATATGATGAATTAATTCTATAATGATATTTTAGTTTTTTTTTTTAAATATTGTTAAAGGCTATTTTTTTCTTTTAAAAATTAACTCTAATCA
>NC_029788.2:121484578-121485335 GCF_000816755.2 Arachis ipaensis
ATATATGTTTAAATTAAACTAAAAGTATTAGTTAATATGAATTATATAATCCAATGTCAGTTTCTTATTATATAAGCCATATATGTTCATTATATTGTAATATCAAAATTTATCCTTCTTGTTAACTCTTATATAAGAACCCTTTTTAAATTATTATTATTTTTTAAGGAAAGATAGTTCCCCTCTCTTACTTCATAATTGATGATAACATTTCATTTGTATTTGAGCTACTATCCGCATTAATAAAGGCATCATCCTAATAATCCTCCATCATCTTTAACTAATTATTTATAGTATCAATACCGGTGCACAAAATCATATACCTACATCATTAGTGCTAACAAATCAATTCAGCAGATAAACGCCATAATTTGTTGATCATGAGCTGGGGTGGACCCCACTTTGACTTCGTTATTCCAATCACATCCTCTCTTTGTGCTTTTGCAAGCATACCAATAGGCTCCTATATACGTACGTCAAAAAGAAAAAAAACAAAAACAGATTTTGTTTGTATCCAGAGCCAAAAATAAATACTTAACAATAATTTAATGATTTTGTGCATTCGTATAACAAAATAATATAACATGGTGTGTGTTGGGTTTATTTTTCTCTTTTGTGAGTTCTAAATCTAATTTTTTGGATATGTATTTATGTTATATGTTCGTAAGTTCGTTAACCTAATTAAAATTATAGAGAAAGCGAAAGTTTAGTCCAAAGTAAAAGAAAAGAGAAAAAATAAAATTTTTTATTTTATGAA
>NC_029788.2:121486618-121487111 GCF_000816755.2 Arachis ipaensis
GTTCATTGTTGGATTATTTTAAAATTTGAAGTGAAAATTTCTTTTAATTTATTATAGATTATAGATGATAAAAATCTCGAGAAATTAGCTTTACACAATAGCTCTGATTTTGAGTATTTTTTATTTATTTATTTTTTTGCTTTTTATCTGTAAGTTTTGGTATTTAATTGGATTGGTTGTATTATGTTAGATTTTTTTTAAAATTTGAAGTGAAAATTTCTTTTAATTTATTTTTTATTATAGATGATAAAAATCTCGAGAAATTAGCTTTACACAATAGCTCTGATTTTGAGTATTTTTTATTTATTTATTTTTTTGCTTTTTATCTGTAAGTTTTGGTATTTAATTGGATTGGTTGTATTATGTTTTGTTTGAGATTTTTTTCATACTTTGTATTTAATTATAAATAAAGCTATTTTATTGGTCTGAAATTATTTTTTTTTCTTATATTAAAAGAATTTTTTACGTTAAAATTCTAATGTGTTCTTATTAT
>NC_029788.2:121488213-121496505 GCF_000816755.2 Arachis ipaensis
GTTCATTGTTGGATTATTTTAAAATTTGAAGTGAAAATTTCTTTTAATTTATTTTTTATTATAGATGATAAAAATCTCGAGAAATTAGCTTTACACAATAGCTCTGATTTTGAGTATTTTTTATTTATTTATTTTTTTGCTTGTAAGTTGTAAGTTTTGGTATTTAATTGGATTGGTTGTATTATGTTTTGTTTGAGATTTTTTTCATACTTTGTATTTAATTATAAATTTTTATTGGTTGCTAAACTTTATAAACTTTATCAGTGTCTATGAGAATTATGGGGTTAAAACTAAAGAACATTTCTAATAATATTTGCCAATTCAAATTAAAATGAACCAATATTCCCTTTTGTGATTTTGACCATCCGATGTGTGGTATATCTTTTTTCTTTTTGTTCTTATATTAAATATTTCTATTATTTCTACTGCTAAACTTTATCAGTGTCTATGAGAATTATGGGGTTAAAACTAAAGAACATTTCTAATAATATTTGCCAATTCAAATTAAAATGAACCAATATTCCCTTTTGTGATTTTGACCATCCGATGTGTGGTATATATTTAGCTTCTTTTTTCTTACACTTGATATTTAATATTTAGTTGAAATCATCAATTCAAAAGTTGTAAAAAAAAATAAGGTTATATGTTAAGAGTAATGTCCACACCAAATAGAAAAAGATGGATATCAACATCATATACATGGAAAGTTAAACATTAAAAAAATGAAATAAAAATTATCGTTGTTAAGAAGAGCTAGCAATTAATGCACGTTCCATCTATGTTGACCAATTGACAATTGTTAAGAACTTTCTTCTAATTGATAGGTGTCTCATTCTAGATTTCGTATCATTTTGATTTACCCTTTAATTAATTGCAAAGTTGAAATTACTAGCTGGCTATAAATAGGTAGACTGTCAAAATACCCTAAATTTATCGGGTTAATTTGTTTATCCATTTAAATTAAATGGGTAGGTTTTGTCTTTAAAATTAAACTCGTTTAAATTTTGGATTAAATAGGTTAAGTTCGATTAACCCAAAAAAAAACGGGTTAAACGGGTAGCCCATTTAGCTTTTTTTTTTTGCATTTTTTTAAAAAAATAGCACTTTTAGTTTATATTTTCTTCCATTCGACTTGAAAATCTGACCCATTAATTAAAAAAAATATTTTTTTAAAGGTTTTTTACTTAGAAGTAATATTTTTTGTCAAAATATTTTTTAAAAAATAAAATAAAAGAATAAACAGACTGGCCCATTTAACTCACGAACTGACCATAAACGGTCCGAACTGAAAAATTATGGCTCATAAATAAAATAAATTTAAACGGTCTAACCCATTTAACCTACAAATTTAACGAACCGAACCTAAATAAGCCGGACTAACCCGTTTGACAACCCTATAAATAGGTCATGACTCATAAAGCGTGCAATATATATAATTCAGCCTCCAACCAAATATAGTACGAAATTCTTTCATTCCTTCCAAGATATATATTTGGTCATGCTTCATTTGTTTTTCTTCCCAAGCTATTGAGAGTGACATAATATAAGTTATTACTAAATATAATTTGTGGTTATTGACTTTTTTTTCTCCTTTTTCTTTTATCTCCTTAATAGTGGTAGCTAGTAGACTTTTTAGTTTGAATCAAGCAGTGGACGCCAAATTTGACTTATATGAAAGTAACTAGATAACATTATTGTTTCATAAACATAAATAGGAAAATAAATAATATATTTTGTTGTTTATCTCTTACGTATGTACTACTCCTTTTAATTGCCTTTACTTTGCATTATATTCTTTTGCTTAATTAAGAAGAGGTTAAAGAGCTAGCGAGGTTTATATGGAAATTTCAATTTGGTTTCTGAGAGAGTGATTTTCTAGATATTAAATGGACTAGAGAACCATTAATTAATATATTTATTCCAACATAGGTTGAAATTAATTTATACATGTAACACAATTAAATAATGTTGATGATAATGACACCCGAAGTTGGTAACGATTTGGCACAGAAACTCATTATATGTTTGAAAGTTCCGCCAACTACAGTAATTAATTAAATTAAATTAAAGTCAACCATATGCATGCAAACATCTTCTAAATTGACTTCTATTTTTGTATCTGTCTTTTTTTCCCCTTCGCCTATATTATCTACTCTCTTTCTCAGCTTTAATTTTTGGAAATTTCTTTAATTATAAGAAAAATTAGATAAAGAATAAAGGTTTTCATTAATTTTTTTAAAAATATATGTATATTACGCATAATAAATATTTTTGATGTTTTTTTATTAAATAAAAATAATCCTCACTTTACTATTATCCTTAATTTTTCTCATATTTGTTAGTTTGACTTTTTAAAAAGTAGAATGCCATTTGATATCTGAAAAAATAATTTAATACATAATTGAAAATTCTTAGGTTTCCTTCTTCCTAAAGATGCATGCATATTTATATAATGAAGTTGATGGTGATTTGAAAATTTAAATCATAAATAATAATCATACACCTTGTTAGAAACAAGAGACTGAGAGAGTAATCTGAAAGGTGTCTTATTGAGTTGTCTATCAAAAGTACAATATACAAGAGGTATTTATAGGTGCTAAATGAATCAGAGTAATAAAGGCATAGAATCCTATAATTAATATACAGATATACTACATAAATGTAGTCGATACTAATTGATCCTAATTGATGCTAATGATTCTCTAACATCCCCCCTCAAACTCAAGTGGGAGCTAAGGATACCAACTTGAGTTTGGATAACAAAGTCCGGAAACGAGTCGGGTGATGAACTTTCGTGAAGATATCAGCAGTCTGATCTAGTGTTCCAACAGCAATGAGACGAATAGCATCAATAAGGATACGTTGCCGAACAAAGTGACAATCAAGCTCAATGTGTTTGGTGTACAACCTTGAGCAACCAAGCGGGCCTTATAACGGTCAATAGAGCCATCAGAGCGAGTCTTGATCTTGTATACCCATCTACTGCCCACAACTTCCTGATCAGAAGGAGGATCAACCAGATCCCAAGTGTGTGCTTTTTCAAGTGCCTGTAATTCTTCTTGCATTGCTTGTTGCCAATTTGGGTTTGAGGAGGCTTCTCTGAATGTCTTAGGTTCATGTTGATGAAGAATAGTAGAAAAGCAATGGTAATCAAGAAGATGAGGAGGTGGATTCCTTACCCTAGAAGAACGAGCGGGGGGAGGAGGCATGACGGTAGGAGCAGGATCATCGTCCGGTCTGGAATCATCGGGAGATGGAGAAGGCGGAGGAACAGGAGGCTGTGGAGGGTCACTCGAGGTAGAACCTGTAGAATCATCACTAGGAAAAAGATCAACATTGGGGTTAGTAAACAAAGGTGACTGAGTAGTGGGAATCGACTCAAAGGATGAGAACCGAGAAAACATGTGGTGCTCCCAAAAGACAACATGACGAGATATACGAATACGTTTAGAAAGGGGATCCTAACAACGATAACCCTTGTGTTCAGTGCCATAACCAAGAAAACAACATATACGAGCCCGAGGTTCAAGTTTACTATGTTCATGAGGCTGAAGAAGAACAAAACATACACAACCGAAAACTCAAAGTAGGACAGGTAGTAAGCAAATGTCCCGAGAGCTTGCAATAACGGCAGAACAACTGTGAACAATGGTAGCTAATATGCCCTTTCTGGTGGCATGTGCGACATTCAACAGAGGGACAGCTGGAGAACGGGTGTCCGAAACGGTTACAGTTGCGACAGAAGGCCCCCTTTCTGTCTGTGGCAGCAAAAACATCTGACTTTGCCATAAAAGTAGTCATAGAGAACAAGGATAGGAGAGAAAAACTGCAATTTCGGAGCAGAAAATGAGGAAACGGATGGCAAAATCGGAAAGAGCTCACCAAAAAACCTTAGGGAGGGGCCCACTTGTCTGCCACGTCAGCGCCACGTCAGATTCCACGTCAGCAGCCACATCATCAAGTAATGACACGTGGCACACGGGGATTGGAGACGCAAGACACGTCAGCAGTTGACAGGGCGCGAGGTGGCGCGCGGGTTGGATGGTCGGGTCGGGTCGGTATCGCGGGTCGGGCACGGGCCGTCTCGCGTCTGGTTGCCACGTGGGGCTTTGATGAGCCGTTGATCTGGAGCGCTGATCCAACGGCGACGGATGCTTCTGGAAGAGAACGCCTGCAACCGGACAGCCAACTTCAGGCGGCGCGTGGCGGCGTGTCCGGCGGAGTCTGGCGGTGATTCCGGTGGCGTTGAAAACGTTGCAACGAGTTGAAGGCGACGGTAGTGGCGGTGACGAACCGAAACGGCAGGAAGGGGTTGAAAACGGAGCACAAAGTACTGCTCGGAGACAATCGGACGGCGAACTTCAGACGGAGCGTGGCGGCGCGTGCGGTGGTTTCCGGTGACGAGGCTGGACTCGTTGAACTCGCAACGACGAGACGAAGGCGGTGACGAACCAAAGCGTCTGAAAAGGGAGCAAAAGAGAGACCAAAGAACACTGACGGAAGAGGAAAAACAAAGGACTATAAACTAATATTCATGGAAAAAAAATGACCTAAGCTCTGGATACCATGTTAGAAACAAGAGACTGAGAGAGTAATCTGAAAGGTGTCTTATTGAGTTGTCTATCAAAAGTACAATATACAAGAGGTATTTATAGGTGCTAAATGAATCAGAGTAATAAAGGCATAGAATCCTATAATTAATATACAGATATACTACATAAATGTAGTCGATACTAATTGATCCTAATTGATGCTAATGATTCTCTAACACACCTCATTGAAACCTTTTAGCTTGCCAAGTAGAAGGACTATAACCAACTATTTCGTTACTTCCGCTACTTACCTCCATAGATATCTGGAAAAAATTAAAATGGCAATCTATATATATATATATAGAGAGATGAAATATCAGTTAACAAGGATATATATATATAGAGAGAGAGAGATAAAATATCAGTTAATAAGAAAATGATATAAGAAAACAATTTTTACTTAACTCTAATCTTTTATTATAAAATTATTATTTTTTAACTCTTATGTTTTCTAAGATTTATTGTTTAGAGTACACTTAAGATTTAAAATAGAAAAATTATTTTAAAATCTTAGTTAAATGCATATGTTTAATTAACGGTGAAAACTCAGGTGAAGTCGACTTCACGTGAAGTTGATATCTGAGAACCATTAGATGAAAATTTAGTCAAATCAGTCAAATCATCTAATGACTCTCAGGTATTAACTTCATATGAAGTCGACTGCACTTGAGTTTCCACCTTAATTAATTGAGAGCGGATTCACAAGAATTGCAATAGAAAACGATTGCTGATAATGAAACCTTACAAATGTAAATATGCTTTTTATTATTTGTGCCCTTATATTTTGTCAAAATATATGTGAAAGCTTCGAAAAAGATAATGAAATATGAGTGACTAATGGTGGGAGTAGTTTAGGGAATCTAATAATCTAAAGCTCCTATTCTTGGTTTAGCTTCCATAATAATATATATACACGCTCAAATTCTTCTGAAATGAAAAAGTGAGAATTTAATTATTTTTAAATCAAGGTGACACATGATAAAAATTATAAATTTAATAGTGATTATTAATTTATTATTTTATTATTTTACAATTCTCACTATAGAAGATATTTTTTTTTATGAAAGGAGATTTTAATTAATTCTATTATATAATAATAGGTGGAGTCCAAGGAACATTTGTGAATGTAAAAGAGGGTTTGCTTTAGGAATGCAATGACCTTAGCTGATTGGATCTGGAAAGTGGAAACTACAAAGTAAAAACTAAAAAGTTAAACCAATTTTCTAACAACTCCATTTAATTTACCCGATATATAAAGGGGATTAACACCTTTATTTTCCTTTCGGTTAATGTCTATTATCTCCCACCAAATCCGTAAGACAAAGAGGAAAATAGATTTGTTTTACACGATTTTATACTATGGATTTAATGTAGGGGCTTTGAGCGTTAGAATAATGATGTTCAGATGATATGAGATTATGGGTAGTTAAAACAACATGCTTCTGTAGTTACTTACATACCTTTTTTATCCCTTGCGTAATTCGTGTTCCCTATAAATAAAAGGATAAAATATGTATTTTATCTCTTTTATTAAAGTTTTAAAAATATATCTAAATTTTATTTTGTTTCAATTTTATCTCAAAATTTTTTTATTTGCATTAAATATACTCATTAAATATACTCGTGACGGCTAATTTTTCAAAAAATTTAAAACCAATTTAAGTATTCAACAACAATTCCATAAGAACAATTCTCAATACAAGCAAATCAAGCATAAATTTTATGTATTATTGTTAGATTGATCTTAAATTTTTTAAAAATTTAGCCGTCGATGATATATTTGATGTAAATCGAAAACTTTTGGAACAATATTGAAATAAAATAAAACTTATGAATAATTTTTAAATTTTTACTAAATTTTAAGGACAAAAAATATACTTTATCCTAAATAAAATAACATTTTACGTATTTCATGGGAGCCACTTAGATAAAGATGTCAAAAACGTCTTTTTTTAAAAATATTTTTTAAAAAGTAAAATTTATCTAAATTCTAGCCCTTTACTTCTCTATCGTCATAGGGTTAGGATTTAGAGTTTTCGATATATATATATATATATATAGGAATATTTTAGTCATTTTATATAATAAAGATATTGTAGTCATTTTTTATAAAAAATAATATTAATTTAGACGGATTCAAAATTTGATTCACTATTTTTCGATCAAATTAATTTATCTGACATAATTTTGACAAAAATAACATAATTTAAGTGATTATATGTGTTAAATTTTAATTATTAAAAAATATCTTTAAAAAAAATATTTTCTGCATCTTTATGGAAACATCCCCTTTCTTCGATGTAGGTTTCTAAAGAAACAAGCAATGTCACAGAAAAATAAAACTGTTCTTTTGGTGTCGTGATATAGATATTGTTTTTGGTTGCATTCATTTTTATTTTAAGCGGGCTTTTTAAGATCTTAAACAAAACAACCTCAAGCCTTCATGAAAAATGTAAATTAGTTCGATATTCATAAAAAAAAAAATAGATTCATTTGATAAAATTACCCAACAAACTATCTAAACTTTGAGTAACTTTGCTAAATCAATCCAATGTTTAACGAGTATTATATTAGTTTTGTCCTATGGAAATTTACTCTTGTGAATTACATATAAATATCCTGACATTTCAAGTATTTTTTGAATTTCAAATTTCAATCATGAAAATTTGTCTAAAATTTTGTTAAGTATCTGATTCCCTTAAATAACTAAATAACTACTAACTAATATAACATACAATAACTTAAAAATAACTTAAAATCATATATATACTCATGGGTAAGAATGTTTTGAATTATGTTATGATAAGATAAATAAATGGAAAAAGTTAAAATTAAAATTCAGGATGTAAAAACAAATTCATTTTTAAAATTAAAATGTTATAAAGTATGTTTATAAACATAATTATTTAAATTTATTATAATTAATTTTTTTATTTATCTTCAAAAATTGTAGCATTTGAACATAATAAATTTAGATAAGTCCAAAATAACAGTCAAAATAACAACTTTATAACATCTACCTTTATAGATAAAGAGACACAAACAATACACACACAAAACAACAACATATAAATCCTAGCAAACTACATTATTAGTAACTAAGTAGAAGGACAACGAAGATAAACCAACACAAACAGTAGACATAAAACAACATATAAATCCTAAGAACGATAGTACGGAAGAACTAAGTACGAGAACAACGACATTATTAGCAACTAAGTATGGGAACATACATCAAGACAACAATTTCATAACATCTATTTTTCTTCGTTGATAAACTTGGATTCATTAATATCGATGCCTTCTTCAGCAACATGCTCTCCGCCGGACTTATCCAAGGTAGAGAGGCCTCCTTTACGTCTAATTTCTTGGTAGTCCGTAGTCCCTATCTGTTCCTTTTTAGTCTGCCCTCCTTTTGTATCCATTTCATGATATCCTTCTGATCCCAACTGCTCCTTTCTAGTCTGACCTCCTCTGCTCCTTCCTATACTTTTACTTATATCCATAAGTGATATTAATATGATCGAAAAAATCATCTTAAAAGTATAAAGAATATTTTTTCATTTTCAAAAAGTAATAAGTAATAGCATTTATATTTTTTATAGGTTTTAAAATTTTCTTAAACAAATAGTATCATATATTAAAACTAGTTTTCAATAGTCTAAGTTTATGATTCAGATTTGTTGATCCCAAGAAAAAA
>NC_029788.2:121496597-121498320 GCF_000816755.2 Arachis ipaensis
TCAATTATGATAATAAAAATACATAAAAAATATATAAAAAAATTTTAAAAATATTTAATAAAATTTATATCTTATGTATTCATTATGTACTCTCATTAAAAAATAAAGTAGAATTGAATTTATATTATTATTAATAAAAAATAATTTAAATAACACAAATCAATTGTATACCTTCAGCAAGGTGTTCTTGAACTTCTAGATTCTTGCCACCAGTACCATCAGGAACCACAGTTTCACCTTACTTTGCCCTCTCATCAAACTCTTCATGCTTTTTTTGCCGAGTTGTCATGTTACTTACACGCTCAGATTTTTTTTCACCATATAAAATTTTTGTTCTTCTAGAGATGTTTATAGTGGTAACTAAAGACGTAATTTGAATGAGAAATAAGTCAAGAGCAGCATGATTTATATAGAGGCAAATAGGGTTACATTGCATACATTGCATGTGAACCAGTAAAGATGAAGGACGCGCGTACACTTGCATGCATTGACTTGTGTACGGTTACATGCATTAACACGTGAATGAAGACGTGCACAATGATACACTATTAGGTGGGATGATGGTGACACGTACATACCATATATAGTGAAAGAGACTAACTAGATTGCAGTGGATGAGTTTCAGCCCGCACCTGATACCTACACCTGATACCTACACCTGATACCTTTTTAGTTTGTTGTCCCTCCTACTGTATTGACGTGTGGAATGTGAATAATTTTAAATTTTATTTTATTTAAATACTTTTAAAGTATCTCCTTAATATTAAGATAAAAATTAAAATATTGCTAAATTACAATAAAAAACGAAGACAAGAGGTATATTTAGCACTTGAACATAATAAACTTAGATAAGTCAGAAATAACAGTCAAAACAATAACTTTATAGCATTTGCCTTTATAGATAAAGAGACACAAACAGTACACACACAAAACAACAACATATAAATCATAGCAAATTACATTATTAGCAACTAAATAGTAGGACAACGAAGATAAACCAACACAAACAGTAGACATAAAACAAAATATAAATCCTAACAACGATAGTATGGAAGAACTAAGTACGAGAACAACGACATTATTAGCAACTAAGTATGGGAACATGCATCAAGACAACAGTTTCATAACATCTATTTTTTTCCGTTGGTAAACTTGGATTCATTAATATCGATGCCTTCTTCAGCAGCATGCTCTCCGCCGGACTTATCCATGGTAGAGAGGCCTCCTTTACGTCCCATTTCTTGGTAGCCCGCAGTCCCTATCTGTTCCTTTCTAGTCTGTCCACCTTTTGTACCCATTTCATGATATCCTTCTGATCCCAACTGCTTCTTTCTAGTCTGGCCTCCTCTACTCCTTCCTATACTTTTACTTATATCCATAAGTGATATTAATATGATCGAAAAAATCATCTTAAAAGTATAAAGAACATTTTTTCATTTTCAAAAAGTAATAAGTAATAGCATTTATGTTTTTTATCGGTTTTAAAATTTTCTTAAACAAATAGTATCAGATATTAAAACTAGTTTTCAATAGTCTAAGTTTATGATTCAGATTTATTGATCCCAAGAAAAAAAATTTTCACACAAAAATTGATTAAAAATAGAAAAAGAACGTGAATAATTTGTCTCTTCTCCTTACTCATTTAAATTTCTTAAAAAATAATAGTATGATATGTTAAAAAGTTTTTAAATAAAACAACATACACTTAAAAGAGATTATACAA
>NC_029788.2:121498544-121501594 GCF_000816755.2 Arachis ipaensis
AAATTAGAATTGAATTTATATTATTATTAATAAAAAATAATTTAAATAACACAAATCAATTGCATACCTTCCGCAAGGTGTTCTTGAGCTTCTAGATTCTTGCCACTAGTACCATCAGGAACCACGGTTTCACCTTGCTTTGCCCTCTCATCAAACTCTTCATGCTTTTTTTGTCTGAGTTGTCATGTTGCTTACACGCTCAGATTTTTTTTCACCCTATAAAATTTTTGTTCTTCTAAAGATGTTTATAGTGGTAACTAAAGACGTAATTTGAATGAGAAATAAGTCAAGAGCAGCATGATTTATATAGAGGCAAATAGGGTTACATTGCATGTGAACCAGTAAAGACGAAGGACGCGCGTACACTTGCATGCATTGACTTGTGTACGGTTACATACATTGATACGTGAATGAAGACGTGCACAATGATAACACTATTAGGTGGGATGATGGTGACACGTACATACCATATATAGTGAAAGAGACTAACTCGATTGCAGTGGATGAGTTTCAGCCCGCACCTGATACCTACACCTGATACATACACCTGATACCTGATATACCTGATACCTTTTTAGTTTGTTGTCCCTCCTACTGTATTGACGTGTGGAATGTGAATAATTTTAAATTTTATTTTATTTAAATACATAAATTGCCTTCGTTTTAAAGTATCTCCTTAAAATTAAGATAAAAATTAAAATATTGCTAAATTACAATAAAAAACGAAGACAAGAGGTATATTACTGTAGCACTTGAACATAATAAACTTAGATAAGTCGAAAATAACAGTTAAAACAACAACTTTATAGCATTTGTCTTTATAGATAAAGAGACATAAACAGTACACACACAAAACAACAACATATAAATCCTAGCAAATTACATTATTAGTAACTAAGTAGAAGGACAACGAAGATAAACCAACACAAACAGTAGACATAAAACAAAATATAAATCCTAACAACAATAGTACGGAAGAACTAAGTACAAGAACAACAACTAAGTATGGGAACATGCATCAAGACAACAACTTCATAACATCTATTTTTCTTCGTTGGTAAACTTGGATTCATTAATATTGATGCATTTCTCAGCAGCATGCTCTCTGCCGGACTTATCCATGGTAGAGAGACCTCCTTTATGTCCCATTTCTTGGTAGTCCGCAGTCCCTATGTGTTCCTTTTTAGTCTGCCCTCCTTTTGTACCCATTTCATGATATCCTTCTGATCCCAACTGCTCCTTCCTAGTCTGGCCTTCTCTGCTCCTTCCTATACTTTTACTTATATCCATAAGGTAGCGTTTGTTTTGAGGTACTGAGACAAAAACTGGGAGACTGAGACTCAGTATCATGTTTGTTGGCTCAGAGACTGATACTAAAATTTGTCTCTGTCTCCAAAATTTCAATATTTCAATACTTCCAAAAAGTGGGGACACATGAGACTGAAATTTTTTTAGAAACGGAGACTGAAACTTTAATAACATTTTATACCTAAAATACCCTCGTTTCAATTAACTAATTCCAATTTTATCTTTCGTACAAATTAAATTAGAACTTTATTCTTGTTTCTATTTCTGTCTCCCACTTTGCACCAAACAGAATACTGAAATTTATTTCAGTCTCTGTCTCTAAGTCTCTGTCTCTCAGTATCAGTCTCTCAGTCTCTATCTCTCTACCAAACACTACCTAAATGATATTAATATGATCCAGTAATTTGATCGATTCGATCACCGGCTCAATTCTGATAACTATGGTTATAATGGAAACAAATATTTACATAAAGTATTTGCTGGAAAGTGTAGGATCAATACTTAATAAAAATGTGTATCCATTTTGCGCATCTTTTCGCATACGAACAAAATTTCTAAAATAAATTGATAAACTTGTTTTAAACTCCAAAAATATTCTAAAAATTAAAGATGAAATTATTTATTTTAAAAAATAAATATTTTTTTATTTATTTCAAAAAATTTTCTTCCTGGATGCACTTCATGTTCTTCGTTAATATATAACAAAATAATTCATATTATTGTAGCATTGTAGACTCATATGTTCCGTATGAGACTTTTATGAAAATATTTATTTTTCTAAGACTATTAAATAATTTTGAGTAACTGATGAGGTATTTATGAATTTTATAAAAAATTGAACACCAAAGCACTAACTTATGTCAGAAGTATCAGGAGTATCATTTATTTAATTTGTGCAGACTAAAATTCACTTATTTAAATAAAATTGTACACATATTTTTAATAGTTACCAAATTAAAAAATGCATCACTGCAATCGGTGAATTTTAGCCTGGCTAAATGAGGTAAATGATACGCCTAGTATTTCTGACCTAAGTTGGTGCTTTTGCATAAAATTCATAAAAACCTCATCATCGGTTGCTCAAAATTATTTAATAGTCTTAGAAAAATAAATATTTTTATAAAAGTCCCATACTGAACAGATGGGCCTACAAGTTGTGGCTATGAATATGTTGATTGTTAAGTAAAAGAGGCAATTATATGTGTTATAGTGAATGTATATTAGTATTGTCTAAGAGTAGTACTAAGCAGATTTTGTAATTTGTAGTCATCAATTAGTTATTATTAATATTTTTAATGGTATAAAATTATATTTAATTATATAAATTACTCATTTTTCTTATACTGATAAAATACTGACCAAATTTTAATAAAAATATTGGCCTCTAAACTTTTTCGTCATGTAATTATGATTTAGCGATAAAAAGTAAAAGCGTGCTTAACATAATTATGCACCACTTTTTCTTTATTATAGACGATAAAAATCTATCGTAAAAAAAATTAACTTTGTACAATAGTTCTGATTTTGAGTATTTTTTATTTGTAAGTTTTGGTATTTAATTAAGTTGGTTGCGTGTATAATTTATGTTTTGTTTGAGATTTTTTATACTTCGTATTTAATTATAAATAAAACTATTTCATTAGTCTGAAGTAATTTTTTCTTTTCACATTGAAAAAATTTTTTATGTTAAAATTTTAATGTGTTCTTATTATTACTGTATTCAATAATTTATTTGCTTATGA
>NC_029788.2:121501654-121503019 GCF_000816755.2 Arachis ipaensis
ATGTCCACAAAAAAAAAAAAAAGATATCAACATAATGTATATGGAAAGTTAAACATTAAAAAAATGAAATAAAAAATATCATTGTTGAGAAGATCAGAGCTAGCAATTAATGCACGTTCCATAATATATAATGCAGCCCCCAACCAAATATAGTACGAAATTCTTTCATTCCTTGCAAGATATATATTTGGTCATGATTCATTTGTTTTTTCTTCCCAAGCTATTGAGAGTGACATAATATAAGTTATCCCCAATTATAATTTGTGGTTATTGACTTTTTTTTTTCTTTTTCTTTTATCTCCCTTAATAGTTGTAGCTAGTAGACTTTTTAGTTTAAATCAATCAGTGGACGCCAAAATTAACTGTATATGAAAGTAACTAGATAACATTGTTTCATAAACATAAATAATATTCTTTTGCCAAAATTGTCTTCTTCTCGGTTTCTGAGAGAGTCTGATTTTCTAGATATTAAATGGAGTAGAGAACCATTAATTAATATATTATTTATTCCAACATAGGTTGAAATTAATTTATACATGTAACACACAATTAAATAATATTGATGATGATGGCACCCGAATTTGGTAAAGATTTGGCACAGAAACTCATTATATGTTTGAAAGTTTCACCAAGTACGGTATTTATAACTGTGTTTCATGAAAGTGTCTTCGTGGATGTGTCTAATAAAAATATTTTTTTTATGATTGTGTTTAATAGAAGTATCTTTATAGATATATTTTCTAGATGTATCTCTTTATATATGTATTTAAAATATAATAATTAATTATTATTGACAATAAATTGACAAATAATATATTAATACCCTATACTTTTCCAAGTCAACCATACGCATGCAATCTTCTCCTAAATTGACTTCTATTTTTGTATCTGTCTTTTTTTTCCTTCGCCTATATTATCTTCTCTTCTCTTTCTCAGCTTTAATTTTTGGAAATTTCTTTAATTATAAGTAAATAGATAAAGAATAAAGGTTTTCTTAAATTTTTTAAAAATATATGTATATTACGCATAATAAATATTTTTGATGTTTTTTTTATTAAATAAAAATAATCCTCACTTTACTATTATCCTTAATTTTTCTCTAATATTTGTTAGTTTGACTTTTTAGAAAGTGGAATGCCATTTGATATCTGAAAAACTAATTTAATACATAACTTGAAATTCTTAGGTTCCTTCTTCCTGAAGATACATATTTATATAATGAAGTTGATGGTGATTTAAAAATTTAAATCATAAATAATAATCATACACCTCATTGAAACATTTTAGTTTGCCAAGTGGAAGGACTATAACCAACTATTTCGTTACTTGCGCTATTTACCTCCATATATATCTGGCGAAAAAAAT
>NC_029788.2:121503024-121503808 GCF_000816755.2 Arachis ipaensis
TAATATTGGATTCAGTCTGAATTTGTAACTAAATTTTAGTTTAGTGCTGAAATTTTAATTATTTTTTTAGTCCTTAAATTTTGTAAATATAATTTATACTAGTTTTTTAATTACTTTTTGACACACATGTTTTAGGAGAAAAATTTCAATAAATACAACTCACAATATTTTTTTTAGCTATTTGAGTGCTAAAACGAAAACGACATCGTTTTACAAAATAGTCTCACGTAGTATTTGACCGTTGATATTTAAAAATTAAATAAAGACAATTAAAATTTTAAAGACTAAATTGAGATTTGTGTTCAAATTGAGAGATAAAAAATTGAATATTATCTCTATTTATTTTTTAAAACTTTTATGGTAATTATTAAACCACTCTTCCACCTTAACTCATGACAATAATAAGGAGATTTCACGGCCCATATCCAAAAAAAATACATAAATTCAATTATAATTTTAATTTTTATTATACTCTGTATATATTTAATTTTACTTTTATATTTCAATTCCAAACAAATAAAAAAAAGGTAGAAGATGGCTTAAGTAGGAAATAAAGATGGAATCATATCTCTGCAGAGACATGTCCAAAATAAAGTTATGAAGCAAAATAATAAAAAAGGGTAATTTTACTCCATCAAAGGCAGCAAAGTAATGCATTTCATGTTAGGCCTGTGCGTCAATTTCTGTCTACAAACTCTGCTGGTAAGTTTATATATTAATATAAAAAAATAAATAATTTTTTAAAAATAAATATAAAAATTATTATATAAAAGCTAATTTAAAA
>NC_029788.2:121504081-121519832 GCF_000816755.2 Arachis ipaensis
CAGTAAATTAAACAATTAAAACATAAATTCATCACATAATAAAAAATAATACATATAAAACTATTAAATTACATAATATTTTTTTTTATTTTTTAAACACATATCTCGTATATACTTTCTTAAAATTTTGGAGTGGAGGCCACTATTCCACCCCCTTCTAAGTCCGTCCCTGCACCTATGCTTGCAGCATATATATACAATAATCCTTTTTCACTAAGTAACATTTCTGATTTTTCATGCAACTTTAGGTATTAAAAAATGGCGGTATTATTGGCCTCATTTGTCCAACAAAGTGAAAGTTCTGATGCCTTGTCGATCCCCTTTGACTTGTATGGAGCAATGTTGTGAACACCAATATAGAGAGAACCCAGTAAATCATTCTCAATACACTCATACATTTTTTGACAAAGTTTGTCAATGATAGTGGTCAGATTGATTATCTGCATCCTTATCTCCATGACTTTATCATATTTAAAAGTTTGAAAACGTTCCCCCAAAATTTTGGAGAGCTTTTCAACGTTTGCCTCAAGCTGCTGCTGCTGATCCTCAAACAAATTCTGTTTTATTTCCCTTTGAGCTTCTGTCATTTCTTCCTTAAATAGCTCGTCACCAAACATGTAAAACGCAAATGCATATGAATATGATAGGACACGCCTAGATCTGAAAAGTCTAGAGAGCCCATTATTTACCCAACTATAATCCCTAAGCGTAGAATGTTTTTCTTCTGAGACAGCAATCCTCTTTTGTATAGTCTCCTTCAGTTTACTCTCAAGCTTAAAGGAATCTGTGTGAGCTTTGTAACGATTATGATAATGCATATAACGATACAGATCCCTCTTTGCCCTTTCAGCTGTTTTTTCTTGCTCTTCATAGCGACCACAGCTATGAGCAGCAATGCTTGACAAGGTATGCTCTCGACCGGTAGCTCCACCACACAACCAACAAAAAGCTTGACCACAGATACAGCTAACCAAGTTACAACCACCATTTTTCTCGACCGGTTTGTGGCACTTTGGACAAGGCTTGGTATGAACTGTTATCCAATTAACAGTTTCTGATTCATCTTGACACTTTTTGGCCCAAAGCTCCCACATCAAACATGAGCATGGGGAATGTGCTTCTGACAAGCAATTAAAGCAAAACTGTAAACCACATGAACATTCTACCTCACATAATTCATCGTCCTCAACACGTATTGCATTCCCACAATGAGGCGCACTAGGACACCATTTAACTCTCTTGTTGTCTTCAATATAGGATTCAAGAAGAAAGCGTTCATATTTCTCTGCCATATCGGGGTGCTTTTTGCTGAGAAGAGTTCTGACAACAGCTTCATCACAAATGGAATAACATTTGTGTGCCATGCATCTGATTCGCTTACTTTGACCCTCATTTATCTTGACAATAAAATGCTCTGTCCAACAGGGGTTGCAAAAACAGTGACCGCAGTCCATTTTTGTTGTTTCATCAGTAGGAACATCCTCTATGCAAATTTCGCACATTATTGTCAAAGGAGCAGCTGATGAATTAGAGTCGTCGCGATGTTCATCCACTGTAACACCAGCTTCAGAAAACAGAAAATGTTTTCCCCTATCTACATACACGGCAAACAACTTCTCCACATCCCAACGATGAAAAATAAGCAGGGTTCGTGCATGTTGCTCTCTCACCGATAGCATGTCCATCACCCTGCGCAAATCCTCCTTCTGTGCAGCTAGCAATGACTCCTTCGTAATCACCTGAGTAGAGGGACCCTTGGAAGAGACTAATTCATAATCGTTATCATCGTTATCGAAGGCGTCGACGGAGTCCTCCGGATCGGAGTAACGGTATTCATCATCGCTGCTGGCAGCGTAATCTTCCATTGAATTGTGAGTTGGTTGAGAAGGGTTAGGGATATGGATGAAAAAAATTTTATTAATTGTTGAATAATTGAATTGAATTGAATTGAAATATGAAGGTAAAATTAAATATATATAGAGTATTGGTTTAAGAAAGATAAAAGAAAATAAAGATAAGATAAAGATAAAATAATAAAGATTAAAATTATAATTAAATTTATATATTCTGTTGGATTGAATTTGTAAATTGTGAGACGACTTTATTTTATTTTTATTTATTTTTATCTTTCTTAAACTAATATTCTATACATATTTAATTTTACCTTCATATTTTAATTCAATTTAATCAATCAACAATTAATAAAAAAAATTTCATCTTTTCTTCAATTTTATCGGTAACGGCTTCTTTCATAGTTCATACACCGTAAATTAAGAAAAATATGCTTTATTCCTAGTTTTTCTCCTTCAAATGTTTGTTTTCGTTTGGCCTATTCCACTTTATTTATTTATTTATTAGTAGAAATTCTAAAAGTGGACCGGTACTTTGGATAAGTATCTTCTTTTTCTCTACCTGAAATATTTTTAAGTAATAAATATAAAATAATTTTAAAAATTATCAAAATTTATTATCGAAAATGCATATCTTTAATTAATTAATACCGGACCCACAAGAATTGCAATAGATCGAAAATGATTGATGATAATGAAACCTTACAAATATGGTTTTTATTATTTGTGCCCTTATATTTGTCAAAAACTCAAAATATATGTGAAAGTTTCGAGAAAGAGAATGAGATATATGAGTGACTAATGGTGGGAGTAGCTTAGGCAATCTAATCATCTAAAGCTCCTATTCTTGGTTTAGCTTCCATAATGTATATTTTTTGGTGAACAACCAAGAGAAAAAACAAAAGAGCAAAAAAGAAAAAGAAAAGAAATCAGGTTCTTAACAGTAAGAGAGGATAAACCACCTCTAGTGGCTGGTGCCAAAGGTGAACCTCATCAGTTCTGCTACCTCCAGATTCCATTTTTGCCAACCGATCTGTCACGACATTAGCTTCTCTCGGGATAAGCTCAAAACGAATATCTCAATCCCTTCTTAACTTCAAGTCAAAGATCAGTTGTATTACTTCTTTTTCAAGATGCCAGAGTGGAACTTGCCAACCAGTCACTAGCTCAAAAGCTGCTGCGCAATCTGTCTCACAAACAACAAGCTTAAGACCCGCCTCCCAAGCCCAAGCCAAACATTTCCATATACTCCACAACTCCATCTTGATGACACTAGATCTAAAGGAATTTCCTGAGCATCCATCCCATTACCCATTGACTGGAACTATCGCGAATTACCCACCCAAAACCAGCACAATCATCCCCCAAGTTCACACTCCCATCACAATTTAACTTCCAAGCACCAGGTTCTGGCGGAGACCAAGACAGAGGTTTTAATCCCTGGAAGCAACACACTCGATTCTGAGTTGTATATTCAAAATCTACCATGCACCTGCGAGCCTTGTATGTAATTGACCCAGCAGATCCAAAAACTCCCTGAAAATTACCCATATTTCTGTCTTGCCAAATTGACCATATTATAGCTGCAAATTTGGAACAACCTTCATTGAGGAGGCCATGCTTGAACCAATCATGCACCTCGTGAGAGCCAAAGAAACACACATCAGAAAAATCTAGAGAAACCCAAACTGATCGCACCACTTCACAATCTCGAAAACAATGAAGAATTGTCTTCGGAAGTTGATTGCAACGTGTACATAAGGATGAGGAGGAGAGATGTCGCCGAAAATGCAGATATTGAGTTGGTACAGCATCATGAAGACAAAGCCACACTAGTCTAGATCTGATTTTAACGAAGAAAATAATATTGAGGTGGAAGAAGAAGACTTAGTAGATTTGTCATATGAACAAATACAAAACCTAAAATTGAAAAGGAACAACTGAATACATAGGAGTACATATTGTTATTCACTATTTATAGCTATTAGAAAATTAACCTTATTAAAACCTAACTCAATATGGTAAATAAATTAACTATAGTTATTCAACCATAATCAGTTACAGCTTGCTTTTGTGAGCCATTATATACCAGTTTAATATCATCTCCAACATCCTCCCTCAAGTTGAAACTGATTGAATTAGTTGCAAGTTCAGCAACATTATTATTATCCTCTCTTGAATTAAGGCTTGTTGAAACATTTATCCTCTTATCATCAGGATATCCTCCCTCAAGTGGGGCGTGTAAGTCAAGCATGACCAACTTGAAAAGTAAAGGTTCAAAGACACTCGGTGATAACGTTTTAGTAAGTAAATCAGCTGTTTGATGAGCTGATTTAATAGGTAGCAATTTCAGCACCCCAGTTTGAGACTTTTCACGAACAATGTGATAATCTACTTCAATGTGCTTGGTTCTTTCGTGAAAAATTGGATTAGCTGCAACGTACAGTGCAGATTGATTGTCACAATAGAGATTGATTGGGTGAGGATGAGATACATGGCAGTCATTAAGAAGATAAAGAAGCCATTGACCTTTTCGAGTTGCTTGTGCCATGGCACGATATTCAGCTTCTAAAGAAGAACATGCTACAGTTGTTTGTTTTTTACTCTTCCAAGACACTAATGAAGAACCTAAGAAAAAACAATACCCAGTTATTGATCGACGAGTATCGGAACAAGTTGCCCAATCCGAATCAACATAACCAGTCACTTTGAGATCATTATTTGAAGAGAAGAAAAGACCCTTAGAAGGAGATTTCTTGATGTATCGAAGAACATGTAGTGCTGCCCTGTAATGGTCATCAGTTGCACAATCCAAAAATTGGCTGAGCTTCCCAACTGCAAAAGCAATGTCCGGACGAGTATTGGTGAGATATAGGAGCCGTCCGAGCAGTCTTCTATATTGTAATGGATCTTGTAATCTTGTGCCACTCTCCTTAGAAAGTTTCCCATTATACAGCATAGGAACTGAAGCAGGTTTAGCTTCCAACATACCATATTCCTCAAGCAAATCAAGAGTGTACTTACGTTGATACAAAGCAATCCCTTCAAAACTACGAGCAACTTCTATTCCAAGAAAGAATTTTAACCGGCCTAAGTTCTTAATACTAAATTCAGCATCAAGAGCCTTTTTAATAGCTTCAATTTCAAATAGATTATCTCCAGATAAAACAAGATCATCAACATAAACAATAATAATAGCCAAGCCGAGGTTAGTGTGCTTGGTGAACAAAGAGTGATCATGAGGAGACTTGATAAAGCCACGTTGCTGAAGAAAACCACTTAATCTTAAATTCCATTGACGGCTTGCCTGTTTCAAGCCATATAAAGAACGATTCAACTTACAAACAGCACCATTTGGAACATCGAGACCTTTGGGGGTTTCATATAAGCCTTTTCTTGCAACTCACCACGCAAGAATGCTGTATTAACGTCTAATTGGTGAAGTTTCCAATCATGTACCGCAGCAAGAGTAAGAATAAGTCGTAAAGTGGTGATTTTTACAACCGGACTGAATGTATCAAAGTAATCATAGTCAACTCTTTGACAAAAATCTTGAGCCACAAGACGTGCTTTGTGGCGTTCAACACTACCATCTGGGTGAAACTTCACTTTAAAAATCCACTTGCATCCAATGAGGCGCTTTCCAAGAGGCAAAGAAGTGATAGACCAAGTTTTATTCTTCTCAAGAGCAAGCAATTCTGCACTAATTGCATTTCTCCAGCATTCGTGCTGCACAGCTTGTTCATAAGTCTTCGGTTCAACTGTTGTGGTTATTGCTAGGGAAAAAACTCTATGGACAGGGGATAGCTTCCCATAATCCACCATGTGAGATAGACCGTACCGCTTGGAACATGATTGGTTACTAGAGTTTCCTGTTCTAAGTAACATACAATGATAATCTTGAAGATAAGAAGGTGGTTTATATGTACGAGTTGATCTTCTAAGATCCTAATGATGCATGTTATCATTTGAATGAGAATTAGATGATGCATTATTTGGTGGACTAGTAGAAGCTACATGTGAATCAGTGAGTGAGATAGGGTCCCTAGGATCATAAAAAGAATCAATATTTACATGAGATGGATGAAATGCATCTAAAGAATCATAAGTGAAAAGATCAAATTTATTAAAATTAGAATCAGCAATAGGTAGAGAAGAAGCACTTATAAAATTTTTGGTCATGTCATCATGAAAGGATTTATATGGAAAATAATGTTCATAAAACTCCACATTTCGAGACAAAAATAATTCTCTAGTGTGAATATCAAACAAAATATATCCTTTTGTGCCAGGTGGGTAACCAAGAAAACTACTCTTTCTTGCTCGTTTATCAAATTTTTTTCGTCCATGAATTAACGTGGAAGCAAAAGCCAAGCATCCAAACACTTTAAGGTTACTGATGTCCGCATCCTTGCCAAATAAGGTAGCATAAGGGGTTTTATTTTTTAAAACTGGAGTAGAAAGTCTATTAATTAAATGAACAGCTAAACCAATAGCAAAATTCCAAAAATTTTTTTGGCAAGGATGATTGAAACATTAATGCTCTTGCAATGTTAAGAATATGTTGGTGTTTTCGCTCAACAATACCATTTTGTTGAGGTGTCTCAACACATTATGTTTGATGCACTATACCCTGTGAATTATAAAAAATATCAAGTTTAAACTCAGGACCATTGTCAGTTCGAATAATCTTTACTTGAGAATTAAATTGAGTTTTCACATAGGCAACAAAATTCTGAACCAAACTGTTGGCCTCTGACTTTAATTTCATGAATAAATCTATATAAATCTGGTTTTATCATCTACTACAGTTAAAAAATATTTATAACCTTCTAGAGAAATAAGTGACATTGGCCCCCAGATATCAATATGTATTAAATCAAAACTGTTTAAACTTGTTGTTTCACTAAGGGTATATAGTAACCGTGTTTGCTTGGCATAATGGCAAAAATCACATGGTTTAGAGCAAGTAGATATAGGAAACTGCACACAAGGATATCTTTGTTTGATAATATCAAATTTATTTTGTGGTACATGACCCAATCTAAAATGCCATAAATTCTCAACAGAAAAACATGAAGTTTGTGTAACCAAATTTGCTGTCCTAAGATTAGAAGAAAGTAAAATCTTGTCACTATGATTTTGCGGATCTAGAATCCTAGTACTCCTATTGTATGTTGTATTTTTTATGTTGTCTTTGTGTGCTAACTCTAATGCGGGAAAATCCATCATGTATAATTCATGCTTTGCTCTAGCTGTGCCAATCATCTTCAAAGAGGTCCGATTCTGTATCTCACAGATTTTGTCAGTAAAAACAATTCACAATGCAGGCCTTCTGTAAGTTTGGAAATAGATAAAAGATTGAAGTTGAAACTTGGTATGTACAGCACATCCGTGAGATAGAATGTAGCTGAAAATACCACAGCTCCACTTATAGTCGCAGTTGTGTGTGTTTCATCTGGTAATTTTACCAGAATCGGCCTAATATGTCTAAAATTTGTAAAAAAATGCAATGAGTGTGATACATGATTAGTAGCTCCTGTATCAAGCACCCAAGAATTTGAGAAAAAGGTTTTTACTGGCAATAATCGTGCAATATGAGAGCTCATGCAAAGTGTATAAGTCTCTAAAGGTATACCTCCACTTCCTGCATTTGATTGATTGACATCTCTCACACTTACTCCTTGAGAAGACTGTGCACACTCCTACCGAAGAAAGGTAAGCAGTGCATCTCTCAAACTCTGATTGAATTGGGATTGACCATCAGCTTCCTTGTCCTGCTTGACATTGTTGGTACCGCTCTCTTCAATTTCAGCAACAATATTATTAGCCATAGTTCCGTTGCTAGTCTCTCGTGGCCATTTCTGCCTCTGTAGATGAGGTGAAAATCCATGTTTGTGGTAACAAGTATCCACAAGATGCCCTACCTTGTGACAATAAGAACAGGTCTTAGGTGCTGAATTTCTTCCTCCTCTTCCACCTCTACCTCCACAGGTTCCTCGTCCTCTTCCTCTAGCAACACTGTTTGAATTATTGTTGAAATTATGAATTGAATTGGTCAAAGCTGTAAAATTCTGAGTCTCCAAATCTGATCCATTAAACTATCTCTCTTGCTAAATAAGTAGAGAAAAAATGTTATTGATGTCTGGAAGAGGCTTCATCAGTATGATTTGGGATCTCACAGTCCCATACTGCTCATTCAATCCTCTTAAAAATCTCACTGCATAAGTTTTATCTCGATAATCTCTCATAGTTCCTAAGCCACAGTCACATTTTTCATAGCATTCATTGCATTGTGGAACTGGTTTGAAACTATCAATGTCTTCCCAAATAGCCTTCAACTTGGTGAAATAATTTGTTATGCTTAGATTTCCTTGTTTCATAGCATACAGCACTTCTTCTAATTCAGCAACTCTGTATCTGTCTCCATGATAATACCTGTGCTTCAAATTAAGCCATAAATCTATAGTAGTTTTATTCCAAACAACACTCTGTGCAATCTCAGCACTCAATGATAGATGTAACCAAGAAACAATATAAGTATTACATTTATCCCATGCTACATATGCAGGATCATTTTTATCTGGTTTCACAATGGTTCCATCAACAAAGCCTATCTTATTCTTTGATTTCAGCGCTAATTTCATAGCTCTTGACCAGGAATTGTAGTTCTTAGCATTCATCACAATTGGGACAATAGAAACTCTAGGATTCTCACCTGGATGTAGGAAGTAAACACTTGTAGTTCTTAGCATTCATCACAATTGGGACAATAGAAACTCTAGGATTCTCACCTGGATGTAGGAAGTAAACACTTGCTGGATCCACAAGCAAATTGGTACTCGATTTCGTGCTCTGTGGCTGCAAACTCGAGAGTTGGCTTAGAATGCGAGCTAGATTTTGAAGCTCACCAACTGAAAGCTCCTAGTTCTCATGTGACCCGTGATTTCCCCGACATTAGGTCGGAAGGAGTGTCGGCCATTGATGCTAACTCAATATTGTATTTGTGCCCAAAACTTCACCTCTTTCACGATCTTCCATGTTCACCGCACCATGAAGGAATCGTGGTCTAGATCTGATTTTAGTGAAAAAAATAATATTGAGGTGGAAGAAGAAGACTCAGTAGATTTGTCATATGAACAAATACAAAATCTAAAATTGAAAAGGAACAACTGAGTACATATTAGTACATATTGTTATTCACTATTTATAGCTATTAAAAAATTAACCTTATTAAAACCTAATTCAATATGGTAAATAAATTAACTATAGTTATTCAATCATTATCAATTACAGCTTGTTTTTGTGAGCCATTAGATACCAGCTTAATATCATCTCCAACATATAAAAAAATATTTTAATTAATTCTATTGTATAATAATAAGTGAAGATGAAAGAACATTTGTGAATGTGAAAGAGGGTTTGGCTGATTGGATCTGGAAACTATAAAGTAAAAACTAAAAAGTTAAACCAATTTTCTAACAATTCCATTGTATTTACCCGATATATAAAGGAGATTAACACCTTTATTTCTCTTTCAGTTAATGTCTATTATCTCCCACCAAATGCGTAAGACAAAGAGAAAAATAGATTTTAATCCGTTGGCTATAATTCGGCTCAGATAAAACCATAAATCAAAATATATTTAGAACTAAATAACCACGTGCTACATCAGGAGTACGTGAAATACGTGTTTCACTTTTTTAATCAAACAACTATCTAGATTGGCTCAAGAATTTTTTCGCAAATCTCTCCAACTAAGCTACCACAACCTCAACAGTTGGGATAATAGCAAACAAGACTTTGTCAAACCTAAGAGAGATGCCTAAAGCTAACTCTATATATATAAGTGACCAACTTAGTCACAGGTACGCTACTCATTCTGAGTAATATTATACTTATCTTCTACTTCTATTAACTTGAGTAACTTGACCGTTGGAGTGGCTTTGCAAGTATCCACCGTCACCATTCTTAGAGGAAGCCACGCATAATCCACTTGGTCTAAGAAGAGGTGAGCTTAAACTTGCAACTCAACTAGCTATACTTTGAAATTGGCTATCCACATAGGAACAGATTTGTTTTCTCACTTAAAAGTTTTTATACGATTTTATACTATGGATTTAATCTAGAGACTTTGAGCGTTGGAATAATGATGTTCACATGACATGGTATTATGGGTAGTTAAAACAACATGCTTACTTAGGCTGCGTTTGTTTTTAGAAACAGGACAGAACATGACACTGAAATGGAGACAATAGGACAGAGACACTAAAAATTTTCTTTTGTGTATTGTGTTTGGATACGATGGACAAGACTAAAATATTATATAAAATGACTAAAATAGCCCTGTGATTCCAAATTTTCTACATCAATACAAATTAATTTAATAAAAAATGAGAGTACGTACAGACAAAACTTGAAAAAAATATTTGAAGAGACAAAAAATTTTAATAAAAAAATATATTAGTATTTATATTAAAATAAAATTTATAAATATAATTATTTTATTTTAAAATTTATTATTAATATGTAGGAATACATAGGGTTAAGATTAACAAAAAAAAATAAATTTAAAAATTTTAAAAAATCAATTTTATTTTTGATAATATTTATCTTTCAAAAGTTTTAAGATTAATTATTTTTGTTATTATTTTTATTACAAATCAAATAATATAATATAAAGTTAAAATGGTATTGAAGTAAAACGATAAAAAGAAAAGAATTATCTACCCCCAATAAAAAATTATACAGAAAGGAGAGAATACCTGAAAAAGAAAGAGATAGAGAAAGAACAGAAAGAAGTATCTCTGAACAACGCAATAGGAAAAATAAGAAGGGGTAATAGTAAAAAAAAAAAACAAAATTTATAAAATTGTCTGTGTCTACTCTTCCAAATCTCGTGTCCATCATTGTCCTTCGTGAAAGAGGGAACACAAAAGTATAAAAAAACATCTCGAAAACAATATGTTGACTGTCCATGTCTCTACTTCCAAACACTTTTTAAACAAATATTATCCATATCTCCTGCTCTGCTCCCGAAAACAAATGCTACCTTAGCTACTTAGATACCTTTTTTATCCCTGGCGTAAATCGTGTTCCCTATAAATAAATAAATAATAAATAAAATAACATTGTACATATTTCATCAATGTAGGTTTCTAAAGAAACAAGCAATGTCACAGAAAAATAAAACTGTTCTTTTTGGTGTCGTGATATAGATATTTTTTTTCGTTGCATTCATTTTTATTCTAAGCGGGCTTTCTTAGAGCTTAAATAAACACCCTCAAGTCCAGAGAAAAATTATTAGGCTTGACCTAAAAGTTCAAAATTTATCGGCTTTAACAGAAATAAAGAAGTGCTATATTAATCTCAAGAAATTCAACTTAAATGGCACTTTCATCACGTCCAAAAAAAAAAAAAAAAAAAAAATCCATTTTCACATCCGTCTTTCACTACGACTAATCATTTTTGGTCATATTTAGTGCTAAAGTAAATTATCTCTTTTTTTTTTATCAAAGATTTAAGTAACGTGAATTCTATTCATGAAAAACGTAAATTAGTTCGATATTCATAAAAAAAAATTAGATTCATTTGATAAAATTACCCAACAAACTATCTAAAATTTGAGTCACTTTGCTAAATCAATCCAATTTTTAACGAGTATTATATTAGTTTATCCTATGGAAATTTACTCTTGTGGCTATGAATATGTTGATTGTTAAGTAAAAGAGGCAATTATATGTGATATACTGAATGTATATTAGTACTGTCTAGCTACTTGCACAATAGTGTACGATGCAAGTATGGTCAAGTTTGATTTTATGTCGCCTAACTTTATATAATTTAATTATGATTTAGCGATAAAAGGTAAAGGCATGCTTAATATAATTATGCGTCACTTGTTTTTGGCAACAATCTTAACTGTATCTACTGAAGTTAATTTTTTGGGTTATTGTTAGGTTAGCTAGTTCTTACCTATTAAGTGGTAGTGGTACGGTAATTTGGGAATTTCAAATAATTTTTTTGGATTTGGATAGTTTTGTTAGCAAAAATTTATGTTTTATGGATACAAATGGTAATTTCCTTCTTCTATAGGTAGATATATCAGTGTTTTCAATTTTTATAAATAAAAATAATATTTTATTTTTTATATTTATATATAATATATGATAACTCATTTTAATATATAAATAATATTTTTCTTTCATAAAAGATGATAAATAATATATAGTTTTAGAAAACTTTTTACGTGTAGTTTCCCCAAGTCCCCATTCTTTACTTTATTTGATAGTTGTTTATCCGGCCAAAGCAAGAAGTCACGAGCACACTTCTGAAAAGACACAATATAAAAATGAAAATTAAAATCCAAAATAGAAGTGATTCTATTGGATAAGCCTCTTCATCATAATTCATCACTAGAGATTCTATACACATGAGATGCACTATAACCTAATATGAATTCCAACTCATGCCTCCTTTTACAGGGGGGAAAAAAAAGGCAAATTTTTGTTGTCCAAAATGTCTAGATTTTGTAATTTTCACTTAGTTTTAGTATATATTCAGTTATAAATGATGAATTGATAGGCAACTATATTATATAAATACAAAAAGGTAGTCATCAATCAACCACAGTATAAAAATATATATTTGATCATAAAAAAAATTAATTACACTGTTATAAAACTGTTATAAAAATATTTGAGTGTTTTGTTGGCTTTCATTATTATATTATGAAACGTTTAATTATTTTGAAAATTAATTATTTTATTGAAAAACCGTATGAAATAACAAATATAAATATACATAATAGCTAAATTTTTGTGTTTATAGTAATTTTTTTATTAACATGTGCTATATTTGAAAAATAGTTTATCTAATTTTTTTCTTTGCCAACTCACTATATTTCAAGATAAATATGTACAAGATACTTTTGCAAAATGATAAATTTGAGTGATTATTAATTTGTTATCTATCCAATAACACAAAATATAATACTTAAAATCCAAAACACAAGAGGAGGATTAAACATATAAAATAGCTTGCCTAACCTAACTCAAAAAAGTACAATGATGATGATAATGAGCACAAGCAAAAGCAGCCAACCCTATTTGAAGAAATTCCTCAACAAAAACTCCAAAGCCTTACCACTTTACAATAGTGACAACTACATATGATAAAATAAACCATACATGAGAATCTTATATGTGTTATGGTGTTTGGATTAGGGAAATGTTTTGTCGGCTCCACTAACAATCAAGATTTCTTTTTGTTTAATCAACCCTACCCAACCCTGTTTTTCAACCACCCAATCCAAGAGGCAACGTTATTGAAAGAGACAAATATATGTTATCATCTTCAAAGAGTTAAATTATTGATTTAATTGGTATTGTCAATTTATTTTTTAAAAGAATTATTGCTAGTATTGTCAATTGTTCATGAAAGATAACAACTCATTTAATTACTCCTTCAATTTCATTTTATTTTTTCTCCATCCCTCTAAGGATGCAATCATCACTATATATGTCGTTCCTAATGATAACTTAAACTTAGCTTGATTCATCCAATTATATACAAGAAGTGAGAATTGAAGAAAGATGAGACTGAAATTAAGATAATAAGTATAGAATAAAAAATCAATTCAAAATAGTTAAAATTACATTATTTTATATCAAGTTTTTTTATTTTATTTTTTTAATTACTGCTAGAATAAACGAGTAATTTTATATATAATAAATGAGTAATTGTGAATATTATGTGCATAAAATTATAAATATTAAATTAAATAAAATAGTAAGTACATTAATGCACAATAAAAATAAATAAATACATGATAGATTGAAATATGAACTTTAAAAAAGTTTTGCATGCACATTTTTCTAACTATATATTATAATGTCACTAAAAATATTTAGCTTCATTATTTATTATTTTTTTAAGTATATAAAAGACAGATATCTAATTAAGTATTAATATATAATAAACTAATAATTAAACTCAACTCATAGAAAAAAAAGTAAATTTAGGGTTTATGATTTGTAAATTGCAACAGATAAAGACATGTTTTATTAGAATTTAGTGGATGTAGAAATGGGAATAGAATGGGCTGGTGATGGTTTTGAAGAGGAGCTATCTTTGTGTTTGAATGACATCCACAAAGGCCCACTATTGAAAAAATGAGAAGCATGGCAAAGGATGAGTGCTATTGTAACACAAAATGTTAATTATATGTCACGCTCTTAATATTTGCGGCTATGACACATTTCTAGAACACAAAAAGCAAAGGCCCTACCATTACGTACTAAGAGAGAACAATTCCATTATATACAATATATACTAAGTGGTATTCCAATAGGAATAATTTATAGAAAAATAATAAAAAATTCTAAACTTATTTTAAGAACTAAAAAATAATTAAAAAAATGAATTAGAACTCCCACTTAAAATTCTAGTTTATATGCTAATACGAACCCACAAAATTTACTGAAGTTAATAATTTCTTTCTAAACAGAGGAAGTATCTTACTTTTGAGTATATTAACTGTTCGGTAAGTCGGGAACTAGTCAGTTCGGGTGAAGATCCTGGGAGATAGTAGGGGCTCATCAGATCGTGGACTGTCGGCCAGAGATGCGCGAGGTCCCGAGTACTTTGTAGGCAACTCCATTACAACAGCAAGTGTGGCAAGAGTGAAAAGAAAGGTGTTCGGTAGGTCGGGTACCGGATGGTTCGGGTTGAAATCCTGCAGATGGTGGGGTCTCGTCTGGTTTCGGGCAGCCGGTCAGGTAAACGCGAGGTCCCGAGCACTTCGTGTAGGAAAAGGGGGGTGCCACCTGCAAAGACACTCCGACGCTCTTGTCAGTAAATGTGCAGGTAGAAAGGGTAATGTGATATATGACGTACCTCTGGGGAAGAGTAAATCTTCCCCTTATATATTGTCAGAGGTGGGCCCTATGAAGGCGGACCCACTATTCCGGAGACGTTTCCTTCACAGCTATGGGTGAGCTGTCACGGACGCGTGTCCGGGTCGGTGACAGAGCGCCCTACCCCCTGACCGTTCGAGTCGGGTGGAGCTTAGGTCGGCCCAAGCCAGTGGAAGGTTTGGGTCGGACCGTAACATTAACTAATTTTAAGGGAGGATTAATCGCTTTTGTTTAACTACACTCTTTGGTTTTAATCATTTTTAATGTTAAAAAGTAACATATTGTTAAACATAGTAACTATTAAGTACGAATATTTTGTTGAAATAACGTGTTTACATATCGGATACATTTTAGATATCATATTTATTGACACATGTGGTTCTTGTGTCTACTGTAATATAAATTTTTAAATATTATTTCAGTAATTTATCTTTTATAACATAAATATTACTCCGATATCATGAATTCATTGCCAAATGTTTCATCAATTATTAAGACGAGAAATTGGGGTTAATGTTCAAATTCGTCCCTGAAAGATCACGCGATCTTCATTTTTGTCTCCGAATGATTTTTTTAATCAAATTAGTCCCTAAAAGATAAACTGTTAGTCAAATTAGTCATTTCGTCAATTGGATGATGATGTGTCACGTTAAGTGCCACGTGGCATGATGACGTGACACGCCACGTGGCAGGTCAGTAACACGTGGCACGCCACGTGACAGGTCAATGACACGTGGTATGCCACGTGTCACTTGACATATAAAAAAAGTTTTTTATTAGTCAAAATAGTCCTTAAAAGTCCAGACGTAAGTCATTTTCATCCCTCAAATTTTAAAAATTAGTTAAACTAGTCCTTATATAATTTTTTTTTTCCTTCATAAAATTATCTCTCTCCTTTAATTCTTCTCAAAATCTCTCTTATTCTTTTCTATTCTAAAACCTTTTTCTTACATTACTACATTTTGCTGGAATATATATATAAAT
>NC_029788.2:121519896-121528978 GCF_000816755.2 Arachis ipaensis
ATATATATATATATATATATATATACACTCAAAATTAAAATGTATGTATTTATTAACCTACACAAAGTTATATACTCAAAATCAAAATTTATGTATGTTAATCTAAACAAAGTTATACCACTATTTTTTTTTACTACATCTTTTTTTTTTTTTCCATTACGATATTACTTATATATAGAATGTAATGGTAGTGATACTTAGAGTCAAAATTCAAGAAGATTCACAAATTTTGCTTCAATTCCAAACTTTACAAAATATTAAAAATTTGTTGGTTAATTATTATTATTATTATTATAAACGAATTGCTTCTTAAGCGTAATACGTGCAAATATCATAATAAATTTTTGTGTATTTCATATGTTTGAGATAGATTATATAATTCTTCTTTTATAAAATGAAATAGGAAATATTATACCTATGCATAACACAGGCTACTCCGCACTAGTACATTATATAAATAGATATGCTTCGTATTAAAATTGATGAGTTTGAAAAACTCTAAATTAATATTTGTGATGACTAAACATTATTAAGAATAATTAATTACAAAATTATTAATCTGATTTTCATTTAACATATATTGATTAATAATTTTGTTGCAGGTTTTTAATTGGCTCGAAATAAAAAGAAAATATTGCTAGCCCAATGATTAAAACATTTAGCATTAATATGAAGTTAGTCTCTTATGGCTGAATGGAAAATATATCACTTGGATCAAAATGGATTTTGTTGCTCCAAACCTAATTGTGATATATGCTAAAGATCCAATGCTCGATCCAAAATTCATCAGGAAAGCTTTATGCTTTTCAACGGATTCCAACTCTCATTAAGGATGGATTTCAAAATTTAACTTGATAGCATTGGAAACATAAATGAGAGAGAATATGAGTGACATGATTGATGGGTTTAATGCTACACGCCACTCTAGTAAGGGAAGTAAAAGCAACTCATTTTAATTAATTTATTCAAACTCACTTGATTGCTTTTCTTCATATTCTCTTCTCTCTCATCTCTTTTCTTCTCTGTTTCAGTCATTAACCAGGAAACCATCAAAAATAAAATTCCTTTTGTTTTAAATGAAATATTTAAAAAATTATATTAGAATAATATTAAGATTCAAAAAGTGATTCCTTTTTGGACAAGCATATAAATAGTGCTATTAAGAGGATCCTATTAAGGATTAGTTAGACTAATTTTTAAAATTTGAGGGATGAAAATGACTTACGTCTGGACTTTCAAGAACTATTTTGACTAATAAAAACTTTTTTATATGTCAAGTGACACGTGACCTGTCACGTGGCGTGCAACGTGGCACTTAACGTGACACGTCATCATCCAATTGACGGAAGGACTAATTTGACTAACAGTTTATCTTTCAGGGATTAATTTGATTAAAAAAAATTATTCGAGGACGAAAATGAAGATTGCATGATCTTTTAGGAACGAATTTGAACATTAACCCCGAAAAATTGTAAACACAGGTAAATAAGAGGTTTTATAATTTCAATGAAATTATGTCTACTACTTGAAATCGTGGGGGTAATGGGGGAGCAGGAGCATTCGCTGACAATGATTGTTATATTCCTTAACAAGTTTTGTTTAAGGAAAAAAAAGCCTTCAAAGCATAGGCAAAATTATAAGAAAAGCACTCATGAATTTGGAGAAAGAATGATGTCAAAGACAAATAAATGGATCATATTTCAAGGTTCAACTATTATTTAAGACTTGCACTCAACTTTCATTCCTTTCTATGTTATGCATCCTTAAGTTAATTACTTCCTTCTTACGCATAAAGGTAGCAAATGCTTTAAGAATTAACAAAACGCTTATGTAATATAAACCACATAACTTTTAGGAACTAATGTAACAATTGAAATGTCTAAAGTGCATCGAGTTAAAATTGATAATAATGTATAATTTAAATGTAAAATTATATTAAACTTTGTATTATCAAATAATATCAATGTATTTAAAATTAAAAGAAATTAGATGAATTTAACATCGATCAATCTCTTGAAAACTGTTCAGACTCAGCTCAATAAGAGTCAGGAATCTATGTTGTGGGCTATTGACTCGACGGGTCATTAATTTATACGCGCAAAAATGACCTGTGTGTTACTCTACTTCTTGAGAAAGACATGAACAGTTGGCAGAAATTTCCAGGTAGACGGGTGCGTGTCAGAGGATCCACCCAAGTACAAGATAGTATAAATAGGAAAGGACATATCTTTCTCCCAAGATACGTTATCTTTACCCTAATTAGTCGTCTCGTCGTATAGACACTTTCTTTAACATTTAAGTATCTTTACAGGTAGTCCTATTTGCTGACACACCGATAATCGTAGCAGCACATTTCTTCGCAAAACTTGCGTTCAGGTCCAAAAACTTACCTCTCACCAATAGTTGCTCTCGACCCAATACCCAACTGACCTCGCATCTTGACGAGCAACCGAACATAAACCAAAAATACTATGTGCACATAAATTTTGTTTAATTTATTTTTTATGTATGTTTTATACTAATAACTACTTTTAATAACTAATTTAATATATATCTAATATAATCGATTAAAAATCTAAGTATGTATGCAATATTAATAGAAGTACTTAATTGTTTAATGAAAAAAAATTCTCGAATTCAAATTGTTATGAATGGAAAAAGACTATCTAAAATGATAAAGTAAGCTATTAATCCTATTAAATTTATAACTTTTATCGCATACAAATTTCATTATCTTAGTTCAGAAATAATTAAATACTTATTTTCTTACTTTCTGCTATATTCATTTGAGAGTAATTTTAACACTCCAAGTCTCTAGTTTCCACGCTCATTGGATGATACACAAAATTTACTCTGATTAGTTGTAAAATTGTCTACTACCTATTGGTCATAACTAGGGGTGTATAAAGGCCGGGTCACATTGGGTTTGGTCTAATTTAGACCCAACTCGAAATATAGATCGGGTCTAATTTTTAAATCATAATCCGATCCTAAATCCGATGAAACCTATGCACCTTTGGATTGGGTGAAAATTGGATAAAAACCGGGTAAAAACCAGGTCTTTAGCATGTTAAAATTACGTAATCTTCGACCATTATTTCACAATTCACATAGTAAAATTCACTTAGAAAAATATAACAAGAACCAATCCTTCCCTAAAATTAAAGCATAACCACAATCAATACTAATATTATCTAATAGCACCAAATATTTAAATCAATACAAATAACACAATATTATACATTAGTCTAAAGTCTTATGCATTTTAAACATAAAACATTAACTTATAGTCTTATAATAACTAATAACACAAAATATTAAGGTTTACAATACTTAAATTTCACATAAGAATAGTCATCATCCATCACTAATAACACAAAATATTAATTGTGTATGATGATCGGGCCACCGGGCCGAGTTCGGGTGACCCGAGTTATGGCCCGGACCCAACCCGAAATAATGACCGGGTCTATTTTTGAGAGCCTTACCCGACGAAATCACACCAAATTAGCCACTAAAAAGTTAGGGGGCGGGTCGGGTCTTCGGGCCAAGCCGGGCCATGAACACCCATAGATCGGGATATCTATATGAAAGTCCCTAAAGGACTAAAGATGTCTAAACCATCCAATGAATATTCGCAAGGGTTATACTCAGTCAAATTGTAAAGATCTTTATATGGTCTAAAATAATCTGGACGAATGTGGTATAATCGTCTTACTGAGTATCTGGCCAAAAAATGGATTCAAGAATGATGATATCTGCTCGTGTGTTTTCATAAATAAATCTGTATCTGGATTCATTATAATTGTTGTGTACGTTGATGATTTAAATATCATTGGAACTCTTGAAGAGATTCCAACAATTATAAAAACTCTAAAAGAAGAGTTTGAGATGAAAAATCTTGGAAAGACTAAATTTTGTCTCGGCCTGCAGATCGAGCATATAAAAAATGAGATCTTTATTCATCAAACAACATACACAAAAAAAGATCTTGAAGAGATTTTATATGGATAAGTCGCATCCATTAAGTACTCTAATGATTGTAAGATCTTTAGATGTAAAAAAGGATCAATTCCGTCCTAAAGAAGAGAATGAATATATCCTTGGTCCTGAAGTACCATATCTTAGTGCCATTGGAGCGCTAATGTATCTTGCTAATAATACGCGGCCTGACATATCATTCGCGGTGAATTTACTAGCAAGGTATAGTTCCTCTCCAACCAGAAGACATTGGAATGGAATCAAGCAAATCTTTCAATATCTTCATGGAACGGTTGATATGGGATTGTTTTATCCCTATGGATCTAAGTCACAACTAGTTGGATATGCAGATGCTGGATACTTGTCTGATCCACACAAAGGGAGATCTCAAACAGGATACCTGTTCACATATGGTGGTACAACTATATCATGGAGGTCCACAAAACAGACGACTGCAGTAACATCATCTAATCATGCTGAAATACTAACGATACATGAAGCTAATCGCGAGTGTTTTTGGCTCAGGAGTCTGATCCAATATATTTTGTCATCATGTGGACTGATTGATCATAAGATAACTCCAACTGACCTGTTTGAAGATAATACACCATGCATTACTCAACTTAAAGGCGGATACATCAAAGGTGATAGAGTAAAGCATATTTCTCCCAAATTCTTCTTCACTCATAAATTAAGGGACAATTGATGTCCAACAGATCCGCTCAAATGACAATCTGTTAGATTTATTTACAAAGTCATTTCCAAAATCTTTCTTTGAAAAATTGGTACATTAGATTGGGATGTGCTGATTTCGAGATATTAAATGATGTCGACAAGAGGGGGAGACTGTACTCTTTTTTCCTTGGTCAGGTTTTTTTTCCATTTGATTTTTCTTGACAAGGTTTTTAATGAGGCAGTCCCCATCACAAAGGATATTGTACTCTTTTTCCTTCACTAAAATTTTTTCCCATTGGGTTTTTCTTTAGTAAGGTTTTAACAAGAGACAATAATCCTAAATGGTCATCCAATGGGAAATGTTGTGATAAGAGCTGATGTGGATGACCATTGATTACATAGGCGGCTGAATACTTTAATGAAGTTTAAAAATGATGCCCATGTATGCCTATAAATAGAGAACCAAATATAAAGTTTTTACATGTATTTTAGTGCCATATTTGACTGACTAATATATGCTAGTTTGAGTCTCTTTTGTATGTCTAACATTTCGGAATTTTATTCTCCCCGCTTTTATTATTTAATTTTTTGGATTTCATTTCTATCCATAATCATGTTTCAAAAGTGATTATCAATTATATTTCACGGATTGAAGCCCATTTAACTGAGAAATAGTATTTGTATTATTTTTTGTATATATATACCTTCTTTGTACAGTATATCTTCAAAGTATATTTAAAAAAATAAAAAATATATTAAAAATAAAAATATAAAAAAAATATATATACAAAGATAGCACATATAGCATTAATTCATCTAATTTTATTAGCATTCACATGTTGTGCGAGTTCTTTGTCTCTGATCTGCTATTGTATATATCTCTCTGGCTTGTTCTACATATGGTTGAACCTTATTCAATATTCATACAACACAAGTACATATTAAAGAGAATCATGAGTATCTTGTTCCATGCTGACCCCTTACTTTTGCTTTCGTTATTGTTCCTACAAAAATATATATAGTATTTTATATGATTGAACATCCGCATTTACGTGAGTTAACACAGGAAGGGTAGTCATAAATCATAATCTTATCTTTATATGTAACCACTGTAGAGTCACATATTAGTTTTTCTAAATGCAGCTAGTAAATTTACATTTTTGTTTTAAGATAATTTCATATGAACGTTCAATTTTTTTCATGTAGATGTATTGAAGTTTGATGCTGCAGATTTGTGGTAATTAAGCTCAGCAACTTTTTTGCATGTGATAGTAAATATTTTTAGGAGGTGTATTATATGGTAAAGATGTAAGTTTACAGACCTTTCTTTTTATGGGATGAAAGAGAGATTGAAAAATATAGGATTCACACTTTGAATAGCAATAAAATAATAAAAAATAACTATAAAAAAATTTATTTTTTCTCTTTATACCACTTCAATCTGTATAATAAAGTGCCCCTTTTTAGGATGTTCTCGTCCTCATCTTTTCTTTTTTCTTTTTCTTTTTAATCCAAATTAGGGGCACGGGCGTTTGAGAGGGAAATTAGACGTGAACAAGTCTCATTTAGATTTAGTGTACATGAATTTTATTTTTGTTTATTTTATTCTGGTCCTTCATCCGGTGTTCATGGTAAATTATGCAATTATATGTATCCACTAAAAGAACAAACAGGGTATAATAAGCCCACAGTGGAAACATGAGTTAGGTATACATAGGCTTTCTTTGGAGAGAGAATAATAATAAAAAGACATTTTACTGTATAGATTGAAGTTGTATAAAGAGTAAATATAATTTTTTTTATAGTTATTTTTTATTATTTTATTAATATTAAAAATGTAGATTCTAATTTTTTTTAATTTCTCTTTCATTCTATAAAAAAAATCTATAAACTTATATTTTATCATATAATTCACCATAATAAATGGGCATGTTTTAGAGAAAAAACAAGGTGCATGACTTTCATGCATATAATCTTCTAACTCCATGGCCCATTAAAAAAAGGCTAAAATCTTCTACATCAATTTTTTTCAAAAACATTTTTCCTTATGTTTTTTGTAAATATCAAGCAACTGTCAATAGAGAGTACAAAGATACAAATGCAATTTTGCAATGAATTCTTCTTTGATTTGATGGTTAGGAAATATAGTGGACAACTAAAATTTTGTTGTGATATTTAATTTTTTTTGTGTGTTATATCATCACTAATAAAATTTAAAATCTAAAATTATTTTAGTACAGTTGATCTTATTAACTAACGGTTTAATTATTTTGTTGGTATCTATAGTTTTACGAAATTTGTAATTACACTACAAAAAAATTTAGTTAAAATAGAGGTTTTTTTTAGTATTTACGGCGGTTTAAACTGCCATTATTACTAGAAACGACGGTTTTAGAAAGCGACGTAATTTTGGACGAAATTTGTAATTAGATCTGTGTACTTTTTTTTAATTAAGTCTTTGCATCAATTTTTTTTAATTGAATTCCTACACTTTTTTTTCTTTTATTTAGATCCCTGCACTAATTTTTTTTAGTTAAATCCCTATAAAATTAAGCCAATTACTACCAAGAGATACCTAATTGAAAAAAAATTGGTGCAGGGATCCAATTAAAAGGAAAAAAAATAGAGACCTAATTAAAAAAAATTTGGTGCAGGAACTCAATTAAAAAGAAAAAAAATATAGAGACCTAATTAAAAATTTCGCAAAACTATAAAGACCAACAGAATAATTAAACCTTAACTAAATTGTAACATTTGGTCACGGATTCGTTACTCCCACATAAATGTGAGAGGAATCAATAACCAAGCAAATATTTGCTTGATTACTTTTTTTTTTTCAGTCATTTGTGACATTTGTTGTAACCTATATTTGGGGTTCAAATTAAATGGGAGCAGATAGCAGAATAACTAGTCATTTGTATTTGAACTTATGATTGAGTTATATTGGATTATTATTGATAGTTCATATATTTGCAGTTGATGAATTTATTTGTTTCGATAATTTTTTATCACGTACATGTGGAAGTTTAAAAAAGGTTTTAAATTCGCATTTGTGCAATCTCACCATTAAAATAGCATATTTATTTATTTTATAGCACTTCAATTTCAATATGGTGATGAAGTTGAATTAGTCGAATTCTAATAATAAAATTAAAGTACAATTAATTTTGGAGGAATTTTNNNTAACTTGTAAGTATATTTTAAAAATATAATAATAATTTTTTTAAAAATTTTAATATATTTAATGTATTGATAATTTAATATAAAAAAGTTTATCTTTTGAATAATTTTTAATAAAATATTTCCTTTTAAAATATTTTTAAAACGTTGTTTGAACACATGTTAGAAAAAAAAAAACCCTAATAAGAAGAGAATAATAAACTATACTTTAATTTCACCACCTACTTGTTGTACATTAGACAAGATGCAGGCTTCAGTCAAAGATAGGAACTAACAAAAGAGCAAGCATATACTCTTACTGCCTCAAATACATTAAAAAAAAAAATTATTTTTTGGCAAGGGAAATTGGGGAATCAACCCAGGTCAGGGGTCAGCCCTAGTGAATGATCTTTAAATATGTTCATTCTTGTTTTTAAATACTTGTCTTTATTATTTTTCTTTCGGAGCCAAGCCACAAAAGATGAAAAGATCGTTTCCTCTTTTATGTCTTTTGAACTTTTATAAGAGTCAAAGATCTTAAGTCATTGATTATGTTCACTTTGAATGGTAGATTCCTGCATGCCATAACCAGAAGAAAATCCACCATCTCTTAGAATATGAAAGTGTAAATGTTTAATGAGGTATTTATCATTATAAGATTTTTAAAAATAATAATAGATTATTAAATAAAGTGGTTTTACTTATATGAAAATCAACATGAAACAAGTAGTGTAGTGGTGGTAAAAATAATGAATGGTGTTGGGTGTGGGATTGGATTTGTGAATTGAATAACTGCGACAGACTGATGGAAAGCAAGTTGGAGCAGAGACAGAAGCATGTCTAAGCTTGTTGTTGGTGGTACCTTCAAATATTTGATGTTCCACAAAAATAAAAAGAAGAGAAGTGCATTCACTGCTGAAAGGTGTTAGAAGTTAAAACTTGCACCAACCATGATCAGAAAATGCCAGTGTCCATTGACCATGGCTCTCTCTGCCTCTCGGGTCCCCACTATGTCTCAGAACAACACATGCATGGACATTGGAGATTGAGTGAGTGAACGAACCAATATCATATTTGAGAATCTCAATTAGATAATTCCATAAGTTATTATATGACGATTTTCAATTATGAATTTCACACTGCACCTGAGTTTTTCCACCACCTTTTTTCTTAGCTTTTTCAATAACACAACACCACTAATAAAATTTATTTTTTGGAAAAATGCACTAATTTTATATTTTTAAAGAATATTTAAAATATGCAAGAA
>NC_029788.2:121536728-121554365 GCF_000816755.2 Arachis ipaensis
TTTGATTTTTTGATTTCAATTCTATTATCCATTATAATCTTTTAATATCACTAATGAATAAAGTATTCTTTTTGTCTCAACTTTTGGTTGAATGTGTATTAGTGTTTTCTGAGTCATCTAATATTAAAATATGAGATGCTTTTGATTGATTGAATGAGTATTAGTGCCTATGAACACTAATTTGCTTTCTCCAAAAGGGCAGTGCTACAGTGATGAAAGAAAAAAAATTTTCCTTTCATGCTGAAGCAACGTGGAGTAGATGGTTGTTGGACGCGTGTAAAGATGTTTTTCAAAAAATAAGTCTGACCGAAACAAAGAGTAGACTTTAACATGTGAAAGTGATTAATAAGATAAGTAGTACATTATGTTAATTAATGTGGTTAAATGTTTGGGCCATTTTTATTTCAAGACCAATAAAATCTTTTGAAGCTGGGTTATTCATTCAAGAAGAATAGATTGGGATGCTGTATTTCTCTGGGCTTAGTCCCAATAATAATAATAATAATAATAATATGTAAAAGAAGTGTTAGAGCCTTGGAGGAAGTAGGGTAACCCAGACGCTGTTTCAGTCGCCCAACTCAGTTCTCGTCACCCACAGCAAAAAGTGTATAAATATTTAATATTTTCGCGTAAACCTGCAAACGTTATTTATTTATTTTCTTCTTTAACCATATAATTTTTCATATATTAGGATCATATTGTTATAAACAAATAAATTTTTTACAACAAACTTGGCAACTATAATCAACCATCATTATATTTTTCTGTTAATATGTTTGTAGTTTAATTTATTCGCAATGTATGATCATATTTCATTATATATTTTATACAAGGTTGTAAAAATCGAACCGGTCAATGAACTAATAGAATGACCGGTTCAACGATTTAATAGTCTAACCGTAGTTCAACTGGGATTCAAACTGTTTACTTATATATAAGATAAAATTATAAAAAATTAAGAAGTCCTTTTTAATATTTAAATTCAATAAATTTTCAACTAAATAAACTTTCTAGAAATTACATATAACAAAATAAAACTTCAATAGTAAAAAATATAACTTTAAATCCTTTAAAAAATCTTATGAAGTACATATTCTCAAAGAAAAAAAAAAGGGGTGCTATACTTATTGGCATCACTGTATACTGTAATTTCTTAAACGAGTTGAACCGTCTGACCCGGTTCGATTTTCAACACCATCAATTTATACTACTGGCTACAAAATTACAAAAGAAAAATAATAACCGGTTTAAAGATAAAATTATAAAAAATTAAGAAGTCCTTTTTAATATTTAAATTCAATAAATTTTCAACTAAATAAACTTTCTAGAAATTACATATAACAAAATAAAACTTCAATAGTAAAAAATATAACTTTAAATCCTTTAAAAAATCTTATGAAGTACATATTCTCAAAGAAAAAAAAAAGGGGTGCTATACTTATTGGCATCACTGTATACTGTAATTTCTTAAACGAGTTGAACCGTTCGATCCGGTTCAGTTTTCAGCACCATCAATTTATACCATTGGCTACAAAATCACAAAAGAAAAATAATAACCAGTTTAAAAGTAAACTTTAAAATATATTTTTTTTTATAATATTTTAAGAATATCAAACTGCATATTAAATAATATGGTTCAAGAATAAAATATATTTTGCTATATTTACGTTGGGATACATATTTTTAATTTGTGTTTATAATGAAATAACTATCATTGTCAAATTTCAATAATTTCTTAATTAGTTTACATCTGTTTCACTATTAAATACTATAAGTATTTGTTGGAAAATACCACTATTGCAGGTAATGTAATGTAATTATCCATACTGGACAAAATGAGACTATATAACTTCTTACGATGAGTAACTGGAGAATAGTGGGATGGACTCCTTGTTTCGGGTCCAATCGTCTGAACGAGAAAGAGTCTAACCAAGTTTGGAGAATATTGCAACTTAGACATACCTGAGGGGTGTCACTGTATTGATAGTGGTGATTCAATAACCACCTTCGGAGTAGCTCCACCTTTTAAGGAGGATAACCGTCCATTTATTTAAGGGAAGTTGAGATATGGCTCCTGGAAGTGGGTTGAGAGATTTTAAGGGCAGTTAGTTATTTGAATAATTCTTATTTGCCAGCTAACCTTCGTGAGAAGTGTACGAAGTACCTTACTTGAATAATTCTTCCCGGGCGCGTCTTTCTGCGGGGACCACGCGTCTTTCCGCGTCCCTTTGTCCAGCATGATTGTCAGCTTCCTCTTCAACATGGTTATGTGCTTCTTATTCCATGGTGGTTTCTTCAGAGAAGTGTGTTCTCTTAATCCACGTCGAAGGGGCAGCTGACCTCCGTGTACGAAGTACAAGAATGATCGAAAAAGTACATGAAGGTAGAGAAGAGTAGGCGGCTAAGAGAGCCTGTCTGGAAACACCTGTTCGCGGTCTTCTGGACGGAGCAGACAATTTTTGGTGCAAAGAAGTTACGCCAGTTAATTCGGTCAGACGTGTTGTGAAAGAATTACCTTTATATAACCTTCAATTCTAATATACAGTTTACTTCTGTCTAATTTGTATTTACTTGCAGTGATCAATTATGTCGTTGTTAAGATAATTATATTTTGATTTCACAATAGTTATGTTCATACCCTGACCCGACGCCAACGCCGAGGTCCAAATAGGATAAAAAAGTCCCAATCCATAGGTTGGCCTCCCCACGTAATCGACCTCCTTCTAAGAAATCGGATTTGACATAGAGTCCACCCTAAGGAAGTTGGGAACGAAGGTTAGCTGGCAGATAAGAATTATTCAAATAACTAACTGCCCCTAAAATCTCTCAACCCACTTCCAGGAGCCATATCTCAACTTTCCTTAGATAAAGGGACAGTCCTCCTTAAAAGGTGGAGCTACTCCGAAGGTGGTTATTGAATCACCACTATCAATACAGTAACACCCCTCAGGTATCTCTAAGTTGCAATATTCTCCAAACTTGGTTAGACTCTTTCTCGTTCAGACGTTGGACCAGGAACAAGGAGTCCAGCCCACTATTCTCCGGTTACCCACCGTAAGAAGTTATATAGTCTCATTTTGTCCAGTATGAATAATTACATTACATTACCTGCAGTAGTGGTATTTTCCAACAAATACTTATAGTATTTAATAGTGAAACGGATGTAAACTAATTAAGAAATTATTGAAATTTAACAATGATAGTTATTTCATTATAAACACAAATTAAAAATATGTATCCCAGCGTAAATATAGCAAAATATATTTTATTCTTGAACCATATTATTTAATATGCAGTTTGATATTCTTAAAATATTATGAAAAAATATATTTTAAAGTTTACTTTTAAACTGGTTATTATTTTTCTTTTGTGATTTTGTAGCCAATGGTATAAATTGATGGTGCTGAAAACTGAACCGGATCGAACGGTTCAACTCGTTTAAGAAATTACAGTATACAGTGATGCCAATAAGTACAGCACCCCTTTTTTTTCTTTGAGAATATGTACTTCATAAGATTTTTTAAAGGATTTAAAGTTATATTTTTTACGATTGAAGTTTTATTTTGTTATATGTAATTTCTAGAAAGTTTATTTAATTGAAAATTTATTGAATTTAAATATTAAAAGACTTAATTTTTTATAAATTTATCTTCTATATAAGTAAACAGTTTGAATCCTAGTTGAACCACAGTTAGACTATTAAATTGTTGAACCGGTCATTCTATTAATTCATTGACCGGTTCGATTTTTGCAACCTTGTATAAAATATATAATGAAATATGATCATACATTGCGAATAAATTAAACTACAAACATATTAACAGAAAAATATAATGATGGTTGATTATAGTTGCCAAGTTTGTTGTAAAAAAATTATTTGTTTATAACAATATGATCCTAATATATGAAAAATTATATGGTTAAAGAAGAAAATAAATAAATAACGTCGGTTGCAAATTTAAGCAAAAATATTATTGGGACTAAGCCCAGAGAAAGATACAGCATCCCAATCTATTCTTCTTGAATGAATAACCCAGCTTCAAAAAATTTTATTGGACTTGAAATAAAAATGGCCCAAACATTTAACCACATTAATTAACATAATGTACTATTTATCATATTAATCACTTTTACATGTTAAAGCCTGCTGTTTCTGCTTCGGTCAGACTTGTTATTTTTTGGGAAACATCTTTACAAGCGTCCAACAGCCATCTACTCCACTTTGCTTTAGTATGAAAGAAAAATTTTTCCTTTCATCACGGTAGCACTGCCCTCTCCAAAAATGCTATTCACTTCCATTGTCCTAGCTTTTTACTTTTTCATCAAATAATGCTCGTTTTTTCCGCAAATACAGCTTTTGTTTATTCACTTTCTTTGGGAAACGACATATTTTTATTTTATTTTTACAGAAAAGTATTTAACCTACTGGGATTCAATCAAGTACAATAGAACCTTTTTGCTACATGTACAATTGTACATTACATCAAAACTTGAACTTATAGCCATATTTTCTCTCTTATGCACATGCAAATAATGACAATTTTTAATTTAGATGTGGAAGGAGGAACGGCGTAGGACGCAGTTATAGAGTGTATAGATACTTTACGCAGTTGTGGTGTCAGGAACAAAAATCGGACCGTCTAATTTTTTAAACACAAATCGGAGGGTTCGATTACTTTCGCCAAAATTTAAATTTTCTCTTCCACACTAATCGGACTATCTAATTAGTAAGCTTAATTTTTTTACAAAGAAATCGAATGGTCTGATTTCTTCATTTTTTATTTAAAAAAAAACTGTCCCACATACATATCTAGTACCCACATTCTCCACAACAATACATAACACACATACTTCTCATATCCAAAAAAAATAGCCAGAATGTAAAATTTATACTACTGTCCTATTGAATTTTCTTAGTTTTTGGCTACGTATCAATCTTCATCTTCTAATTGTACAAAAACTATTTTCTTCTATTGCTGTGATTGATGATTAATTTTCTCTTGATTATATTTGCCAAATAGATTGTATTGGTTTTTATTTTTCTTCTCTCTTTTTTTCCCAACCCAACTAAAAAAAAGGTTGAAATCCTTTCCGATATCCTTTTCTATTAGTCCATACATTTACCAGATTTGAATAAGAACACGTGTGAAATGAAAGATAATAGACTATAACAAATTCTATTGATGCCGTAAAAAGAAATTTTGCTTTAAAAAAGTAGTGTGATGTTAATAATTAACTAGAAGCTAACAAATTAGTGGCTAAGAGTACCATTTGTAAACACACAAAAACAATCAACAAAATACAGAAATTTGAGTAGTTAGCTAGACATTTTTCTCAATAACTAAAGAAAGCTAGAATTATCCACTTGATTGAATTGTCAATTTACAAACTAAACCATCACACCAAATACTTAACAAGAAAAGGGTAAATCCGTAAATAAAAAGATCATCCACTCTGCACTCTGACAATCATTGTCTGAGGAAATTCGCTAGTTAACTCAAAGACACAAACATCACCAACCGCTAAATTGTTCTCTCTTCTAAATCTGAGCCACCCACTTTGCAATTTGTGTTTGCGATATCTGGCCCTTCCTCTCCAAGTTTTGTAGCACACAGTCCAAGCTCTATTACCCACAATCATGCGAATCGGTCCTTCCTCCAAATGCTTCCTTTCAAACGTTGCTGGTATTGCCTACAAAAACGTTACATGTTTTCCAATGATTAATGTGGTTAGTTTCAAATGAGTGAAAGACAACATAACACAAAACAACAATCCATAAACTACTTACCACGCATGTTGACCCAACATATGATTCTTGAATTCGAATCTTGAAACTGGGATTCCTATTGCTCCCATTAACTTCAATTATCAAAATAGATTAATATGAAAAAGACATATACTAATTAAAAATGATAAATAATATGGTGAAAAAAGTGAAAGCTGCTCTCAGCAAAGTACCTATACAAATTTACATAAATTTTTTCAGCATTTAATACAATAGAGAACTAGAGATGATTCTAGTGGGAGTAGTAATTTTAGAAAAATATCGAAATTGGTAAAATGAAAAAAAAGAAGATAAATTGATCTAATTTTATATTTGAACCATACAATATAATCAAATACCAAAACATTATATAGATAATCACAAAAGAGTCACTTAAGTTTTGTTTTGATCTTGAGTCTTAAAGTAAAAGATTAAGATAATAATTTCTTTTTAAGTTATGAACTAGCTCTTATTATATTTTACCTTTGTTGGTCTTCTTTCTCTTGAAGTGTTCTTGAACAAACTCATCATCATCATCATCATCATCATCATCATCATCATCATCATCATCGTTCTCAGTTTCATCAACATCTTTGTTATTCTCAACATCATACTCCTTATAATAAGCTACCCTTAAAGTAGTGGTATCATATACTTTGACTTCAAAACGAGACATTCCATTGTAGTCAAAAGTCAACAACCACTCGTAACTCAAACCACACAACTCCACAACCTTTTTCCAACCTTGTTCCAACCAAATATTTTCTCCTCTTTTGGTCCAATTCACTTTCCTTTCAACACCATAAGGTAACACCAACTTTATAGGGTTTGAGATTCTTTTCCAATATTCATTTGCACCTTTAGGAACCATCTATAACAATAAAATAAAAATAAACATAGTTAATAACTATATATGTCACAATTCACATACATGGGAGATAATTAATTGGAATCTATTTCTTATCAGTTATGCCACATACATTTTTTAGCTTCTTCCTTTTAACAAAAATTAACATATGCATATGTAACTTTAGAATGTTTAAAGTATCATGTTTAAGAAATTTTAAAACATGAATTTGCACACGAAAATAACAATTATAATTAAATCAACATGATATTCAATCGCATAAAAGTGCAATTAACCCTAACAATATTTAAATTAAAAAAAAGGAATAGTAATTACCAGCTTTTGGTGAAACTTGTTGTGAACAAGAACCTGAAAGAAACATATTTGATGATGAGGAGGCATTATCTCAGAATCATTCATAGGATATATTTTGACTTCAAAGCAAGACCGTCTTTTATAGTCAAAAGTCAAAAATTGAGAATGTTCTAAGCCAAAATCTTTCACAACTTGTTCCCAACCTTCTTCCAACCAAATTTCATCTTCATTCTTTTGAATCCAATATACTCTTTGTTTAAGAGTGTTTGGTAGCTTTAACACTATAGGATTTGATACTCCTCTCCAATATTCTTTCACAAAAGCTTTAGGAATTTTCTGTAATCAAAGCAAGCATGTAAATAATAACTAATTAATATTATCTGTATATTATGAATGGGAACAGAGAATAATATAAAATTAACAAGGGAAAAAAGAAAAAGAAAACTTACCAACTCATGCTGAAAGCTTTGAACAAGAATTTTAAAAAAACCTCTTTCATATAAAGTCATTGTAAGTAGTAAAAAAGAAGAAGTAAAAGAAGCTAGGTTGAGCTGAAGAAGAAGAAGAAGAAGAAGCAGCGAGAGGTTGAGCTGAAGAATCAGAAGACGAAGAAGAAGATCCAAATCTTCTTTTCTCTTTGCTTTAATTTTCTCTCATTCTTTTTCTCTCATATGTTAATTTTTGTTAAAAGGAAGAAGCTAAAAAATGTATGTGGCATAACTGATAAGAAATAGATTCCAATTAATTATCTCCTATGTATGTGAATTGTGACATATATAGTTATTAACTATGTTTATTTTTATTTTATTGTTATAGATGGTTCCTAAATGTGCAAATGAATATTGGAAAAGAATGTCAAACCCTATAAAGTTGGTGTTACCTTATGGTGTTGAGAGGAAAGTGAATTGGACCAAAAGAGGAGAAAATATTTGGTTGGAACAAAGTTGGGAAAAGGTTGTGGAGTTGTGTGGTTTGAGTTACGAGTGGTTGTTGACTTTTGACTACAATGGAATGTCTCGTTTTGAAGTCAAAGTATATGATACCAATACTTTAAGGGTAGCTTATTATAAGGAGTATGATGTTGAGAATAACAAAGATGTTGATGATGATGATGATGATGATGAGTTTGTTCAAGAACACTTCAAGAGAAAGAAGACCAACACAGGTAAAATATAATAAGAGCTAGTTCATAACTTAAAAAGAATGAGAGAAAATTAAAGCAAAGAGAAAAGAATATTTGGATCTTCTTCTTCGTCTTCTGGATCTCTTCTTCTGGATTCTTCAGCTCAACCTCTAGCTGCTTCTTCTTCTTTAAAAATAAAAAAGTGTGATGACTCAATCGGTTTAGCCATACTTAATTAAAGTTCAACATAAAATCATGGCAGTGCATCAATTGGAAGATAGAGAATGATGACGGAGACAAGGGCCATGCATTGATGATGAATTTCTTCATCAGATTCAGATCTTTATTAATTGTGTACCATACTACCATTACACAACAACTACTCCTCCAAATCAAATACTATAAATTGAATCGAAACAATTAAATTGACAGCTTGATTCATACCATCACCAACCCTAGTTTGGAAAATTTTGAGAAATTATGATGTTCAGCCTTATAATGTAGTAAACTGTGATGCATTTATTCCAGCTAAACATACACTTCGATTTTTATTTTTTATTTTATTTTATTTTTTTTTGTCTTTAGATTTGAAATGTTGGACACCAGGCTAAGCAAGACTTGTTCATTAATTCTTCTTGCTTGATCTTGCTGACACCATCACATACACCACAACATGTGATAAATAAATTCACAAATTTGCAAAATTTTTTCTTATGTATAAATACTTATTAGTGCAATTATTATTATTAAAATTCGATTACCAGAGTTTGATCAATTGCGAATCATGTCACCGAAAATGTGCATTTGGTTGCAGAACAAAAGTTTTGCAACTTTGCAAGATGTACACCTTTTTTCCTTTTTTCTTTTGTCTCTTTTCATCGAAATTGTATATGACGTAGTCTGATTTTATTGAAAAATATTCATTGGTTATTGAAACTAGGCTCTTAATAAATTTTGGATGAAAATTTTAGGATAATTTACGTGAAAAAATAGTTTAAGGTTTGAAATTGCATAAATGTCCTAAATCATTTGTTACACTTCTGTTTTAAACACTTTGATGTAAATCGAATCAATTTGATTAGATTTACATGCAAATCAAATCAAATGAATCTGATTCAGCATGTTGAGTAGTAAATTGAATTAAATTGATTTGATTTACTACTTATATAATTTATTAATATTTTTTACACTATCCCTTTTCCGTCAACGCTTTTCAAAAATAAGTTAACTTTTTAAAAAAAATCAATTACATTATATTTTTTTTTTTACCAAATTTGTAATTTTTTTATCATCATCAATCCCCTGAAAAAAAGTGTGTTGTTAGTCTCTGCATCTATTTGATTTTTCTTCTCTGGACCTGCAGCTAGCTGTTTTAGCCTACTACAAATATATACACGTCATTAATGGCATCAACATCATATAATCACTTTAGTTATACGCCAGTCATGATTTCCATATAAATCACCATCTAATTTTAGAAGTTAAATGTCACTTTTGTTTTTGATATTAAAGTGGTAATGTTGTTTTTTTGAAAAGTATACTGTTCTCAAATATGGAATCATTTAATTAAAGAAATAGAAATCAGATCGTTTAATTTGTTAGAGATATAATTTGTAGAGATACAGAAATTAGATCGTTCGATTTGTGATAGATATAGAAATTAGACGGTCTAATTTATGTCAAAAAAATTAAAAAATTTTGAGATACTTTTTATTTGTGTGTCTTCCACAATTTTAAAAAACACAAAAAACTTACAATATTAAGGGCAAAAAACCGAAATAAACCAAGGAGCACTTGAAATTACCTAAATCCGCCAAATCAAAAATCTTCACCTGTATCCACCAGGACCAATTATTATGTAATTCGAATCAATAAGATTCGAATTATGATCTCAAGTAATTCGAATTGATTTCATTCGAATTATATGCATGCAAGAGTTAAAGTAATTCGAATCAATATGATTCGAATTACTATGAAGGTAAGAACATAAGGTAATTCGAATGAACTTGTGTCGAAATATATATGAAGAATTCGAGTCTTATTAATTCGAATTACTAGGTTAGTTTGTGTTTCAACATAATTCGAAACAAATTGTTTCGAATTATAAGTAACAAATTCGAGTTTAGTTAGTTCGAATTACTAGGCTAGGTTGTGATAATTCGAAACAAATTATTTCGAATTATATATATATAGCACGAACCAGGGCTATATATATATGCTGTGAACTCATGATGCTGTGAACAAAGTGGGGAGATGGCTAGTGAGGAGAGTTTCCTAGTGTTGGTACATTATAGAGGGTCGATTAAGAGAAAAACTCGATCCGGGGTGAAGTTCACTGATAAGGATCCACTATGTATTATCGTGACGCCAACAACCACCTACGATGCTCTTGTTAGCTGTGTGCTGGATAAGCTTGGTCTCGAAGGAGTTAAAAGGGTCAAGAAGTTTTATTACCGCATTCCAACAGCGGTGCTCCATGACACCGTGAAGTTTGATTGTTCCACAATCGGCAGTAACGAGGACTTGCAGGTTATGTTTCTTTGTCGTAGGCAGTTTCCCGAGGTAAGGACACCAGAGTTGTTGGCTAAGTTGGTTGATGTGGTATCTAGCTCGGGAGGTTCAAACCGGAATGCGAATACTATAGCCGCAGTTGCCGGGTCGAGCTCGAGACCTGCTGTTGCTTCGTCCTCTGCTCCTGTGTATGAGCCACCAATGCAGCCTGTTGCGTCCCCTTCGTTTGCCGTCGATCTGGGCGGGAATGTTGGAGATGAGGTTCGGCATGGGGAACATATTCCCACCGAGGTACATTGTCCCACACCGGCTGGTGTTGGTGATGGTTTGTTTGATGATCCAGATGACGATGACGTGGAGCCGGATTTGATCGCTGATGAAAGCGGCGATGATGTTGGAACTACTGTTCCGAGAAGGGCTACAGGTGGATCTAGTTCTGGCACACAGCAGTATCCACCCCATTTTTCCTCGTTGGAGCTGGATGCCATGCGGCAGGACGAAAATGCTCTGCTGCCCTCAGGATTTGGCGCTAGAGATACCGAGGGGTCTGCCGGTGTGAACGAGTTTCAGGTTGGCCAACAATTTCAGGATAAAGATGAGGCGCTGTTCAATGTGAAGACGTACAGTATCCGCCGAGGGGTCCAGTACAAGGTCGTTGAGTCTGATTATCGGAGGTATGTGGGAAAGTGTTCTGAATTTGGGAATGGGTGCACATGGCTCATTCGGATGAGTCTCCGACAGCGGACAAAGTACATACCATAACATCAAATAACATAACTACAACGTACATACCATAACAAAGATAACCAACCAATAAGGTAGACAACATAAATATAAATATAACAACATGACATACACCACTATCCATAAATCATCTAAATAGGTGCGATCCAGTGCCGCAACGGCGTGGCACCCGTGTCCGGAAACTCCTCCGTATAAGTGGCTCCTCATCCTCAATAGACTCGTCGCTGTCATCCGGAACTGGCTGTATCGGGCTCACACGCGCAGAATGCACGGGTCTGGATGATGACGGGCCGGCAACTGAATGTGACCCAACAGTCTGGACCGATGCTGGGGTCCCACCCATGGCAAAAGGATGCGGGGGAGCTACCGTGGCAGGCTCGTTCAGATCCGTGCAGTTGACTGCGAATTTCTGCACCTGGTTTTCGGGAGGTAAAACACCGAGCAACTCATGGAACCACTGCCAAGCAGGTCTCCCACCCTCAATATAAAGGTGGAAGTCTGTCAGGCAACCACTAACGTAATCTCCGTCCACTGGCAACCCCAGCTGGTATGCGACGTCCTGAAGAGTGATGGTGCACTCTCCGAAAGGCATGTGGAAGGTGTGCGTCTCAGGCCGCCACCTCTCGACGAATGCGCTGACTAGGGGCTCAGTTCATTCTCCCTTGGTACGTACAGGGTCTCGTTAGGTTCTAAGACTTGTGATTGTGGATACTTCCAAGCACTTCATTTTCCCTGTCCACACGCACTGGCATGTTGTGCTTATTCACGACTTACATGGCAGCCCTACGTCCACGAGGTCTATCGCCTGAGTTCCGTTTTCGGTGTCTATCAGATGGGATTTACACCACCCATTACAGAGGGTTTCTGGCCACCTTATGCAGGGCCAACCGTTATACCGGATCCGAATATGAGGCGTGCGCGGGAGGGTCGTCCTAGATCCACAAGAATCCGCACCAACATGGATGAAGCAGATCCGAACCGGCCAAAGAGATGTGGCCTCTGCAGGCAGCCAGGTCACACCAGGCGTAGTTGTCCACAAGGCGCAGGCCCCAGCGGGACTGCTGGAAATCAATAGGAGATTTCTTAATCTATTAGCACTTGTCTTCTACGTAAGTTAGCAATTTGCACTAACCCCTTAAGAAAACAATTTGCACAAACCCCTTAAGAAAACCAATTTCAAATACCACTAACAAAAACCACTGGCCTAAACCGCTTGCTTAAACCGCTAACACTAAAATAAACCGCTATAACAAGACCATTAACAAAACCCACTACCATACACCACCAACTCAAAAAACCCCCTAAACCGCTAACCATCACTAAAACCACTATCCAAAACAATTAGCACAAACCGCTTAAAAAAACCAACTTCAAATACCACTAACAAAACCCAATAGCCTAAACCGCTTGCTTAAACCGCTAACACTAAAATAAACCGCTATAAAAAACCATTAACAATAAACCACTAGCCTGCACCACTCTCCTAAACCACTATCCTAAACCACTAACAGTAACATAAACCATTATCAAAAACCATTAACAAATACCGTTATCATAAAACGCTAAACCATAAACCACTAACCTCGTCGTTGATGACACCGGCGATGTGCGCAACTCCATCCAAACGATAAAGCCTTCCCGGATCGTCCCCCATCGACAAAAAAAGGCGATCTCCTCTTACTCGTACGAAAGGTTGGTCGTTTTCTCTGGGATTTGGTGGGGTTAGAGAAAGACAAACTGATTCGAATGAACTTGGTTCGAACTCCTTTTATAGCCGAAACAGTTGTAATTCGAATCAACTTGATTCGAATTACTATGGAAATCTGTTTTAACCCTAATTCGAATCAACTTGATTCGAACCTCTCTATCATAAACTTCTCCTAGTAATTCGAGTTAACTAAGTTCGAAATAGGTTATGTAAATTCGAAACGTATTGATTCGAATTACATGATTTTTTGGATAACTATAATTCGAATCATATTGATTCGAATTACGTTCATTTGTTGCATGGAGATAATTCGAATTATATCAATTCGAATTACTTGAGAGTATAATTCGAATCTTATTGATTCGAATTATATAATAATTCGTCCTGGTTGATTCAGGTTTGAATTTCTGGTTTGGCTGATTTCGGTAATTTTGATCTCTCCTTGGTATATATGGGTTTTTTGCCCCAATATTAAAATATATCATTTTTATTTCCATAAAAAAAAGAGCCGTTAAATGTACCATCCCAACAAAGCTTTTTCCATCTTTAGTTGTTTTATGATTAAGATATGGAGTGTATAAGTATTTTACGTATTAGCAGCAAAAATTGGACCATCCGATTTTTGAGAACACAAATCGGACCCTCCAATTTGTGTCTAAAAAATAAAAAAAATTGGAGTACACAAAATTTTACTATTAGAATAAACGAGTAATTTTATCTTATATAATAAATGAGTAATTGTAAATATTATGTGCATAAAATTATAAATATTAAATTAAATATAGTAAGTACATTAATGCACAATAAAAATAAATAAATACATGATAGATTGAAATATGAACTTTAAAAAAGTTTTGCACATTTTTCTAATTATATATTATAATGTCACTAAAAATATAACGTATATAAAATACCTATATCTAATTAAATATTAATATATAATAAACTAATAATTAAATTCAACTCAGAGAAAAATAAGTAAAGTTAGGGTTTATGATTTGTAACAGATAAAGACATGTTTTATTAGAATTTAGTGGATGTAGAAATGGGAATAGAATGGGCTGGTGATGGTTTTGAAGAGGAGCTATCTTTGTGTTTGAATGACATCCACAAAGGCCCACTATTGAAAAAATGAGAAGCATGGCAAAGGATGAGTGCTATTGTAACACAAAATGTTAATTATATGTCACGCTCTTAATATTTGCGGCTATGACACATTTCTAGAACACAAAAAGCAAAGGCCCTACCATTACGTACTAAGAGAGAACAATTCCATTATATACAATATATACTAAGTGGTATTCCAATAGGAATAATTTATAGAAAAATAATAAAAAATTCTAACTTATCCTTCTATCTATTTTTTTTTAATTTTTAAATTATATACATATACTTATTTAAGAACTAAAAAATAATTAAAAAAATGAATTAGAACTCCCACTTAAAATTCTAGTTTATATGATAATGCATACCCACAAAATTTACTGAAGTTAATAATTTCTTTTTAAACAGACGAAGTATCTTACTTTTGAGTTTTGAGTATATTAACTAATTTTAAGAGAGGATTAATCGCTTTTGTTGAACTACACTCTTTGGTTTTAATCACTTTTAATAAGTTAAAAGTAACATTATTAAATATAGTCGCTATTAAGCACGGATATTATGTTGGGGAGTCATTTAGATAAAGATGTCTAAAACGTCTTTTTTTAAAAATGTTTTTAATTAATTAAAATTTAACACATATAATTGATTAAGTCGTGTTATTTTTGTCAAAATTAGGTTAGACAAATTAATTTAACCGAAAAAATAGTAAATCAAATATTGTAATTATAAAAAATAATATTAATTTAGATCAATTCAAGATTTGATTTACTATATTTTTAATTAAATTAATTTGTCTGACCTAATTATAATGGCAGAGAAGTAAAGGACTAGAATTTAAGATTTTCAAAATTAATATATATAATAAGAGTATTTTAGTCATTTTTTATAATAAGGATATTGTAGTCATTTTCTATAAAAAATAATATTAATTTAGACTAAGTCAAGATTTGATTCACTATTTTTTCGATCAAATTAATTTATTTGGTCTAATTTTGACAAAAATAACATGGTTTAATCGATTATGTGTTAAATTTTAGTTACTAGAAAACATCTTTAAAAAAAGACGTTTTAGACGTCTTTATTTAAGTGGCTCCAATTATGTTGAGGTATAGTGTTTGCATATTGGACATATTTTGCTCACGATTTTTAATTTATTGACCACTTATCCGATACACGTGTCTGTGATATCTAAATGTGTCTTAATAAAAAATAAATATTTTACACGTTTGAACACATCTAAATACATCACGTGTTAAGCATGTTTTTAATTTTATTCTTAACATATATTTTTAAAATAAGTTTAAAAATAATATATATTATTATTTATTAAAATAAAAATATTTTAAATATTTTATATAATTAAAAAAATATATTAAAAATAATTAAAAATTATTTTATATTTTAATATTAATAAAATATTAAAATATTATTATAATTATTTAAAAAATACTTTATATTTTATATGTTAGAATATAATTAGGACCAATTAGGATCAATTAGTATTATTTGGTATATCTGAATATTTATTATAGGAGATTACATCTTTATTATTACGATTCTCTTGGTACCTATAAATATCCTTTTATATTGTATCATTCCAGACAATTTGAACAGACAACTTGAATAAACAACTTGAATACACTTAATAATACACAAATCATTTCTCCATTTTAGTCTCTTATTTCTAACATGGTATCAGAGCCATGGTATCTTCCTTGAAGATGATAGGTTGTTTTCCTTGCCGTGAAATTACCGTAGTTTTTGCATTTTTTCATGCCATTTTCCCTTATCTTTAGTTACTCAATTGATACTTTTTTATCTCATCGACTAGTTTGTTCTCTCTGTCTTTTTTCCGAGTCGAATGATCAAATACCATTATCATCCGTTGCTTATCTATTCTCTTGAAGAAATCATATAGTTTTCGCTCTCTTTCGGCAGTTTCGTCTGCGTTCTCTTGTGGCAGTTCCATCTACGTTCTCTTCTCTAGTGGCAGTTCCGTCTGCATTCTCTCGTAGCAGTTCCATCTGCGCTTACTTCCGGCAGTTTTGTATGCACTTCCTTTAGACAAGCGGCAGTTCCGTCTGCGCTTCCTTCAAACTAGCGGCAGTTCCATCTGTACTTCAGACACAGTTCCATCTGCGTTTTCTTCCGACAGTTCCATCTGTACCCGTTTTATCAGTTTATGCAGTTTTTTTTTCTCTTTATTAGTTTTAAATAAGTTTCAAGCTCAAGTTGTCACTTGAGTTTGAGGGAGAATGTTAGAATATAATTACGACTAATTAGGATTAATTAGTATTATTTGGTATATCTGAATATTTATTATAAGAGATTACGTCTTTATTATTACGATTCTCTTAATATCTATAAATACCCTTTTATATTGTATCATTCCAGATAACTTGAACAGACAATTTAAATACTCCCAAACATTTTTCCTATTGCTTCCTCTTCCCTTTCCTATTACTTTCTCTTCCTTTTCTAACATATTATTGTTACGGCCTGGCCCAAAACTCCTACGGGTCGGCCCGACCCAAACACCACCCGACCCGGACACGCGTCCTGCAACCAACCCGGACACACGTCCAGGACAGCTCATATACGGCTGTAGGGTAGCGTTCCTGAGAAAGTGGGCCTGTCCTCATCGGGCCCACTACTGACAGTATATAAGGGGAAGACTTGCTCTTCCCCTAAAGTACGTCACACATCACATCACCCTTTTTTGCCTGCACATTTACTGACAAGAGCGTTGGAGTGTCTTTGCAGGTGGCACCCCCCTTTCTTACACGAAGTGCTCGGGTCCTTGCACACCCCTGACCGGCAGTCCACGACCCGACGAGCCCCTACTATCTCCCAGGATCTTCACCCGAACCGACCGGTAACCGACACACCAAACATTGGCGCCGTCTGTGGGGACTCGTCCATGGACTTCGTACTCCAAGCCGAAAGTCCGTAACCCGACAAGCCCCTACCATCACACAGGATTTCGATCCGAACCGTCTGGTAACCGACTTACCGAACAATTATATATACTACGTTCATAAATCTTATAAAATTTTTGTATTTATGTGTCTCGTATCGTGTTGTATCCTTATGCATCATAACACAGCAGTGAGTGATGACCGATTAACTAGCACGTTGAGGGTCAAGTTTAGTGAACATTGCAGGCCGTAGGCAAATATTCTAATAAAGTAATAATACTTTTCGGCTATTGGCATCAACTAATATTATTGGAATTAAATTACAGTATATTCTATTATTTTAGTAGTTAATGACATGGGTGGCGAAGAATAAGAATAATAAGATTGTGAGAATGAGAGGTGAAAAAGGTTAGTGCACCCGTGAAGTGGGTCGGCAATGGTGGGGATGGCACTCACGAGACCAAACAGTGTGAGGAAGTGAGTCCTCCAATCAAGCTTAACCTCTATGGGTCCTATATGTCTCCTTAACCCATTAAATATACTCCGTTTTGTACATGCGGTAATGTGAAATTTACATTGACCATGGATTAATTCTTAATTAGT